>NC_090946.1:41804758-42113893 GCF_040807025.1 Struthio camelus
GCTGGTCATCCCTGCTGAATGCTGCTTGGTTGCATAGGACGGAGCAGGACTGTTGCCCTAGATACATGCCTGAAAGGTGAAACTGTGCTTTGTACGTGTGGATGAAGAGTGAGCCCTCTGCAGCTCTGTGGTTCCTCTGTTGAGAGCTCTGTTCAGGCTTTTATTGCAGCCAGCAGCTCAATTTAAGATGGATGAGAAGCCTCAGTGGCACAGCCTTGGCTTTCATGAACTGTGGGGGGTGTGTGTGTGGTAGTGGTGGTGGTGGTGTGCTTCTCTGCCCCCCCCCCCCCCCCCCAAGTGGAAAGCATCCCTGCTCTTTAACATCCCTTGAGCTGTGTGAGACTTGCCAGGCTGTCTCAGTGGTTAGGGACAGACCTCTCAGGCAGTTTGTCACGCTGAAGAGAAGCTCTCTGGAAATTGGCTCCTTTTCGTGAAGCAGCCTTGTAATGCTGGGTTGGAAGCGGGCAGGCTGTGGGAGGCTGGCTCTGCTGAGACCTGTTTGTGCAGTGCTCTGGAGGGGGGGAGTGTGGGTAAGTACAGATATTTTGCATGAGGGCTGTGCAGGACATGCAATGTGTTACTTGGGAGCAGTACAAGAGAGAACTTGTTTTTTGGCTTTTATTTTTATTAGCACTTATTCTTTGCTTGTAAGTAATGCATGGTTCTACTCCACTGCCTCAAGGAGATCTCTACAGGAGTAAAACTAAGGAACCAATACCTAATTGTGGATATTTAAAAACATAAATAAGAGGAAGGAACAGAAGATCTTTAAGCAAAGCTTATTGACAAATTGCATATAATGTTTAGGTTTGTTGCTACTTCTTAAAACAACATTTTAAATCAACTTTTGTTTTGTTGGAATCATGACTTTTGTTGTTGTGTGACTAGCTCTGTGATAAGACTTTTCTTGTGTGTCTTGTCTGATATATTAATCCATTTCTCCCTTCCTCTCCACATCTCTCTCTTTTTGAATTGAACCAATGCAGACCTAGAGTGCGGTGACTTACCTCCTGGCCTGTTGTTTTTTGGATTGGTAACGTGTCAAGGTGGAGGCTGAAAGCTAAAATTTCCCCCAGACCAGTTGGTTGGCCTGGGTTCAGTTTCTAGAGGATTGCTAGGCCTACCAGAAACCCAGCTGTGCATCTGGTCACTGTGCTTATAGTTCCAGTACAGACACAGAATTAAAAGCTGGGAATGGGATGCCTGTGAATCTGCATTGATCACCCTGGGCTAGAGGCACTGGCAGGATAGCAGGGAAACTAAGAGTTAGAAAGATCTCATTTCAAAGACAGGCTGTTGAGCCATCTCCTATTGCTGAGATGTTGTGGTTGCAGTGGTAGCCTGCAACTTGGGTACGCAAATCTATCCGCTTACAGAAGCGATTGTACCTGAGCGGGAATAGTTCCTAAGGGGGTAGTTTGTATTGGTAGGCTCTACTCCTGTAGCTGTAAGCATCTTTTAAACTGAAACAGCTGTGCCTGTTTTAGTGGGGGAGGGTCATCAATCAAACCAGATTATGAATGTCAGTGTAGAAACAAATTGCTGCAAAACTGCATGCAGGCTTTACCCTACAAGTGTAAGCCAAAGAGTCAGAGAAGAACATTTGGAATTTGCTGCTTGTTTGCATGATCTCTCCTTTTTTCTGAGCCAGAAACATTTCAAGTTGCCAATTTAGATCAGTGGCTTGACTAAAACCTGACATTCCCCAGCAGGAATGCATTCAGCACGGGGACTCTTGTATTGTGGCCTCTCCCTCATCAAACGTCTTGCAAGCTGTGCAGCTGGGGTGCTTGCTTCTGCTCCATCATGCTGAGCTGGATTGCGTGGCTCTGCAAAACCTTTCTGAGAGGTGCTGTTTGGAAAATGAGCTCTGACTGAACTGCTTCTAGTGGGATAGGGTTTCCTGTCCTCCCTTGGCGAGGAGCTGTGCGTTCTTACTGCCAGCCTGTGAATTCCCATCTGCCTGATGGCAGCTCCCTAGTTAGGGCAGCAGAAACATGAATATGCCTCTGTGTCCTGCCTGTGAGCATGTGTGTGCACAGGCCCAGATTTATGAGGGAAGATGATCTATGGAAGCTTTAGACCTGTCGTGCCTTCCCGTGCCCCTTGCATTCCCAGCACAGTTCTTCAGCTCCTCAGTCCCACACATCACCCTTAGGGGCTGCAGGGCTCAGCTAGGACCACAGGCCATCCTGGACACAAGATATGTGGGCTAATGTTCTGGCTGTGGGTAGCACACAGTCCTTTTTGTTTAAAAAATATTATAGCTTCCAGCATGAACCAGTTTAAACTGCTACTAGCCTGAACTGGATTAACAGAGTTGCTGAACCCGAATGGGAACAAAACCAAAAAATACATGAGTTTGATTCACTGATATAAACGCTTCAAAAATCATCACCTCTTATTGAAATAGTTTAAGGTGCAGCTAAGGCTTGTTGGAGAGTAGGATTCTTTGCAAGTCCTTGGGAACAAGTTGGTCCTGCAGCAGCAGAGTCTGCTGACTTCCTTGTGGGTGGTATTTCCCAGGTGAGCTGGATGCTGGGCTGAGCGGCCTGGCTGCCTGGGTGATGCAGAGGGGACCGTGTCTGACGCTGTCGCAAGCTTTTGCTGTGGCAGAATTTGGAAGGATCTTTCAGAAAATAATATGTTTGTGGGCTGTTCTGCGCAACATTCCCCTTCTCCGCTCCGCTGGAGTTTGAACTGTGCTCAACCTGCCAGCTTTGGGACCAGCACAGCCAGAGCAGCCTGTGGCCTGCCTGAGAGGAGCATCTAGCCCAGGTCTGGCCTGCTCTATGTGCCTGTTCTGCTTTGAAACTGGTATGTATCTGTGAATGTTGCTTGGTCCCAGTTGCTCGAAGGGATCTCTCACATGCACTTCTGCATCACTGAGCCTAAACACACCAGTTGATTCAACAGCTTAGGGGCTGCTGTCCAGAGGCATAGGGGATTTCCTTCCTGTCTGTCTGTGGCCAGGCTTATAACATTGTCTCTTAAAGCAGAGGACAAAGACTGATTAGTGTTATTTGTGCCTCTCTGTGGATGGCCAGAACTGTATTTCAGTGACATGTCTGTACCTTAGGATTGAGTCAGTGGAACAACTGAGACTGTCATAGCTCTGGGGCTGGTCTTTTCCTTCTGGGCTGCTCTGGTCCCTTCCACTTCATCCTTAAATACGTGGTGCTCACAACTGACCCCTTGGTTCTTAACAATTTCATGTACACCTTTTCCTCACTGCGTTCTTCCCTCTGTGCAAGTTATGTCTTGTCTTGAAATTCGGGGGCAATCTGGCTTAGTTGCCTGGCCTGAGTTGGAGGCTGACATGAGCATTACATGTGACTTACAGCCACAAGGCATATCAAAACCAAAGACTTGCTGCTAGTGGACTGCAGTGTCAGTGGCTTCTGGTCCCTGAAGTGGGGTGGATGTAAAGGCATGTAAAGGCATTCAGAGTGTTTGTTTTTGTAGCCTGCAATTGTATCCGTGAACCATTGTGACCCATTTTGCCGATCTTGAGACAAGACTCCTGGAAAGATCCCACCCTTCTATCCACCCCTAAATAATGTGCTGTCTTTGCCATGGGAGATGCAGCAGGAAGATTCCCCACATGGCAAGGGTGGGACTGAGGATGTGCTAACAGCTGGGGTGCAGCCAGTATAAATAACGCAAACGAAGTCATTTGCTGGATGGGTTTAAATGGATATCGCTTCCCCTGGGCGGTCACATGCTGCTTGCCTGGATGGTCTTTTACAGCTGCTGAGATCTTGGGTTGTGTGTTCTTCATCTCCTTCAGGTTAGTTAGGTATTATTCTGAGAAGGCATGTGGGCCTTGGAAAGGTAACCTGGCTGGAGAGGCTTGCAAACAGTTTTTATTCTGTTCCTGTTGTGCTGGATAAGCCATACACATAGGGATTCATGACCTCCTTTCCCTCATGGGCTGTTGTTCTGCAGTGGGCTGTGAAGCATGCTGAGTTTTGCTACAGACCTGACTGGGTCAGTAAGATGGCAGAGCTCAGGACTGGTCAGAGGAGCTGCAAGGGATACCTTTGCTGCTTGCTTATCAGAGCTGTTCTTTGTGTGGTGCAGTGAGGGCTGGTGGAGAAAGGCACCCACTACCACAGTAGAAAGAGACCTCCTCCATAGTGGTGCCATCTGCTTCACTAACTGCATGCTCATGACTGTCTGTGCTCTGTCACCTGATTTGTTTGTGGAGGGCAGAACTGTTGAAATGATGGTTGGGGCCCAGGCCGGGTTTGGACCATGACTTTGCTTTTGTGTCATCAAGGGTCTGCAGATGCCTGTGGAGTAACATGTATTTTTTTAGCTCATTCTCCTCCATGTCTGGTGGAAAGCAGGGCATCACCTCCCTTTCCAGCTGAGAAGGTGGTGGTCAGTGTTTTGCTGGCCAGGCCGAGCTGAGCAGGTATTTTTTCTTCCTGTGGATCAGGTCTTGGGGAGAAGTTGCCTGATTAGCCTTGGTACAGTTGTCTCTGTGAGAATGAAAGCAAATACTATGCGCTAGTTAGTCTTTGGCTTTTTTAAAAGTAGTCTGTTGTCTTGATGTTTGGGACGGGGAGTGGCTCTTATATGGCTCTCAAACAGCGCTTGGTAGGATGGAGTCCTGATATTAGTGCTGAGCGATCCCAGCTAAGGTCTGAATAATTAACTACCACGAAGCCCAGTTTCAGCCACTTCAGGCTTCTGTTTGTGTCTGATCTACCTGCTTCCATGCTGCTGGAAGTTTCCGAGGGCTCCTGTACGTGCACGGCAGAGCTGCAGCGCATTTTGCACTCTGGATTGCGTCTCCAGACATGGGCTATTCCTTGCACCCAAATCCCTGCGGGCTCTGCTGAGCTACAGCAATTCAGAAAACCTCCTAATATTTCCTTTCACCACAGTGCTATTTAGCCTTGCCCTGAGCATCTGTATCTTGTGCAAGAAAAATATGACTGAGGCCTGCGGTTGTTTTAACCAACCTTGGAGCTGTGCCATGTGATCTGTCTTCAAAAGCATTAGTGCAAAGGTGAGTTGCTGTTAGTGTTTGTATGACTGTATGCTGCATAAGCATCGCGTCCTTACCTTGCTTCACTGAGCATTGGACTGGCATATGATAGAGAAGACCCAGCCCAGAGGAGCTTAGGCTAAAAAAAGAGGAGTGTATTTTTGCTATACCGACTATAGCTCCAAAGTCTGAGGCAGAACTAGAAATTGAATCTTGATCTTCCAAGACCAAATCTTAGCCTTAGCTGCCAAGCCCAGCCTCTTGCAGATTACCAAGGATGTTTTTCACTTCTCCCATTTGAGAGCTGCATCTTCATTTAGGATTATCTGCTGAGAAGTCCCCAAGCCCTGCTGTTGTAAATGCTGTCTTGGTTCCATTGCCACTAATGACTTCAGTAGCTCTGATGGTGATAACTTTCCAGCAGGCTCAAGCAGATTAGACACCATATGAATGAGAGCTGTGGAAACCCCAATAGGCTTTGTAATTTTACTAATTTCCCAGGAGACCAATGTACTGTTGTTAGTTATTGTTGGGGAACTCTGATTACAAATAGTGCTATAGAAAAGTCTGTGAATTACTGGTGCGTTTAGTGTTTCCAAGCCAGTAGCACTAAAAGTCAGTTCCGCTTGTTTTCCCAAATACAGTATTAAAATTCACAATTCGTCAAGGAGACCAATGTGATTTAGCAACTAATGTGATGTTTCTTACCTGATGAAATTTGAAAAATGGCATTCTCTCATTACAGGCAGTAGTTCTTGAATTTTTGCATCTCTCAAGCACTTTGCATAATTATGTTGAAACCTCCCCAATCATGAGAGCTCTTTCCTCTGGAAGAGAGGAGATTGTTGTGGGTTGTATAGTATTAGAGACTCACAACATTAACAAATGCCAGGAGAGGAGGCAGATGGAGGAGTTTCTGGAGTGGGGGGAAAGCCACTTTATGACAGTGTCAATGGATTCAAGGATACAGGCTTGTAAAGCTCTCTGCTCCTATTTTTCTTTTTCCAAGTAGGCACTGGGGATAACCGTTACTGCTGTCTCTCTAGAACTCCATCCCCACTGAAAGGTGGGCCCAGCATAGGGCAGCTGGTGTTTGAAGTGGCAGTACTGAAGTGTTAGTTTAAGACTCCTGCGCTCATAGCTTTCTAAGTCTTCTGTGCTCACAACATTAGCCTCTGAGCTCTCCAAAAGGCTTTAAAATTAGTTGCTCACCTTTCAGCAGAGCGTAAGGGGCCAGTTGTCGCTGAAGCCTTGTTTGCACCAGAGATGTTTTCATTAGCCAAAAAAAAGACCACAGTGATCAAATAGCACCATTACTCAGCCTGAGCCTGTGCCCCAAAGGAGCTTGAGTTTGTTACATGGTGCCTAATGTAGTCTAGATGCTGGAGTTGCAGAAACGTTATATAGGAGTGAGGGTAAAAGGAGCGTGTGTCTGACCTCCCTCTGTATTTGGTAACTGGTTTTTGTGCTCAGCGTCAGGTTTATTTGGACCTTGCTGTGCTTTGTGTTTTAGCAGTTATCGTGCCATGGGCCATGGCCTAGACTACAAGGGGATGGGAAAGGTGAAGATGTCGGAAGGTACCCAGTATGGGCATAAGCGCAAGGGGGTGCTGGCCAAGGGCTTGTCTGCACAAGGAAAAATTTGCAAGTTGAGCTTCTATGACAAACTGTCTTAATGGTGACGCAGCATCAAAAGAGTCTGTTGAATGATCCTGTCCCTCAAAGAAACAGGCTCTACCAGTAAAAGGACTTTTTTTTGCCAGTTAAGTTGCGTCAATATTAGTGTCTTTGCTACAACAGCTTTGTTGGGCCTAAGAGTGGTGTTTTTCACACTTCTAACCAATGTTTCTGTGCTGCTGAAATGTGAAAAGGTAGGCCAAACCTTATAAGCAGAGATTTTTTTTTTTTAATGCCATTAATGGTTCTGGATTCTCTTCTCACTGTCTCTGTGCCTCTTTTTCCTTCAATGTGCAACAGACAGGATACTTATCCACTTACCACAAAGTGTCCCAGCATCCAGGGGTTTAACACAGCTGTGTAAACTCCTTGCATTTGGCTCATCTCCCAGTTCTGAAGTAGATACAGTGGTCTGAGTGCAGTTGTTTCAAACCTGATCTGGGGTGTCATCCTTCTTGAGCAGCTGAGTCAAAAAGCATTGCTGAGCATAAACTGGAATTGACAATTCATCTGTTGTGTTGGAATTCGTGTGTTTAAGGCACTCTGGTCCCAGCTCACCTAACTCTTGTATTGAATTGTGGTCAGATCAGCTTCAAAACGGTTCTGAATCTCTTGCCCCCTTGCAGGGTCTGGTGGGGGGGTGCTTCCACAGCCTGTGCCTCTGACCCCTTCTGGCCTCCTCGTGAAACTGGCTGTGGGAGTGGTGGTGGAGGGGAATGGGGACAAGATGACCTAAAATGCTCTTAATAAAATGCCTTAACAGATATTTCTGCATCTATAGAGGCATACTGCACACTCATCAGTTTTTTTTTTTTTTTTTTTAAAAGCCCTGAGCTGCTTTTGAGCCTGGAATTGGGATTCCACCTTCTCCTAGCACTGGGAGGATAATCTCCCTCGCTGATAATGCACAGTTTGCACTGCATGTCTCTGCAGGCTTCCCTAGTTAAGCTCTTGAGATGTATTTTGCATGCAGTCAGTGGTGCGAATAACTGGTACTTGGGGAGGATGAGGATAGTGCACCCTGAGCCAGAGGTGGCTTTCTTCAACTTCCTCGCTTTTGACTGCTTTGAGATGCTTTTGTAACTTCTCGAAGACCCTGTGCATAGCCATTAACCTGTATTCCTGCTCCTCAAACCCAGGCTTTGAACAGCTTAATGGCTGTACTACCTTTGAATAATCAGTCCCTGTGCTGCTGTTTTCTCCCTGAGATTAGGTTCCCTATGGGTGTGATCGCTCTATAGTAATGTCTTGGCAGCTGGCGTGTGTCCTGCACATAAAAAAGCCATGTGTAGGAATCCACCCATTTCACATGGCTGAAGTCAGCGGCAGGTCTCCCCGCATCACTGCTGTTGTGGGTGGCTTCTCCGTGTGCTTCTTGGTGTGCTTTCTATAGCAGGGCTGCAAGTAAGTTTTCTTACGTCTGAGGGCTGAGATCAATACTTCTGTGACCTGCCAGAAGGCAGCCATCGCCGCTACATACAGCCTAGGGTCTGTGAGATGGTGGGGAGAAGACGCGATGTCTGGACCGTCTGAGCCGTGTGTCCGGCCTGTTCGAGATGCTTGGGTGAGCCGAGTGCTGGGTCTGGTCCGAGTCCACACCAGGGGTGTTCACATATGAATGCTGCCCTTGAGAAAGTGGCCAACGGTCTGGTTTACCGCTTTCTTCTCAGGAGCGTGTGAGCCAAGAGCTGGTAGAGGATGTAGCACTAACGGTGCAACCGAGGGACCTGCCCTGGTGACTTGCTGTTGCATCCTAGAGGAGGCTGCCCCTCAACTCTGCAGATGCCCTTACCAGGGCACAGACGCGTTACGAGTTTACCCATGGGTACGCCCACTTAGTTTAGATACAGATTTTGACAATTTGAACAAACCAAAGGTCTGATGTAGTGAAACCCCGTGTGCTCGAGGCGGGTGTCTCCAGCGGTGCCCGGTCCTTAGTGGTGGCTGTCTCGCGTGGAGCTCTGGTGAGCAAGGCTGCAGGCTGAGCAGCAAGGCTGAAAGAGCTCTGGGTTGCCCTGGGTAATAACGCTGCCCTCCGCAACAGAGGATACAGTTGCGTCAGAAACACTGGGCAGCTTCCAGCTCTGCGTCTCTGGCCAGGGAACTGAGTTGTCTTGTCAGCTGAGGAAAATCTGGCTCTTTCTTTTGGGAAAGAAAAGTTGTATTGGGCACCTGCAACCAGGGGAGCTCCTAAGGTAACCAGAGGTGGAGAAGTGCTGCTTGCTGTGGAGGGCAGCGGGCTGTTGCAGTGGGAAGGGAAGGGTGCTTGCTGTGATAAGGCAATTTTACCACTAGTGCTTTCCAGAGGTTTAAAAGAATTGGGGATACTCATCACCTACTGCCTAAAGGTGTGTTGGCAATCAAGGTAGAGTCCTTCCTTCTGCTGCTAGTTTGTTCTGGCACCTGGGGCCTATTGTACTGGGAGGAGCAGCGCGCCCGCCTTAGCCAGCAGCCCTTGCCGAGGAGCGGAGGAGGCTGTGTAAACAGCCCTGTAACTCGGAGGCAGGGAAGAGCTGATATTCCCGCCCTGGGCTGCAGGGCAGGGAGCTGTGGGCCTGAAGCACGTCTGTGTAGTGTTGAGGGTTATTTGAGTCTCGTGCTGAGGAGATGGCAGCACCGTAAATCATCAGCGATCGGTGCAAGTTGCAGAAGCAGTTAGGGCAGAGCGGTGGGCTTAGAAGCCAAATCTATTATAAAATGTCAAAGTGGGTGGTTTCCCTTGCTGGGGAGGGGATGTCATCCCTGGAAGCAGAAGGAACGCTGTCCACAGGATGCGGCCGTCCCGCTGGAAGTGGGATTTACTTCCAGGGCTGCCTGCCTGGGTCCTGCCTTCCTACTCTCTAGTGTGCTTTAATTTAGATGCCTTTTCTCAGATTGCCAGAAAGGGAAAGTACTGTAAACAGCTGCCAAGCAGGACTTTGCATTGCAGAGGATATTTAAATGCTGGGGCCTGGTTGGATGATGGTATGAGTGTTTCTATTTTTCTACCTGTGTGTGTTTAATAAATTAATAGGAAGAGTATATTCTGTTCTAGCTGAGTGTATGTTACTTTTCTTAGTGTGCCTGATAGTACAGCAAATTACAACTTCTCCTTCCTCCTTGCACTGTCCCTGCCAGCTTACAGAGTCACATTGCATACCTTACAGATGTAACACAATACCAAACTCTTGCACAACTTTCTGTGCAACTTTCTTACTGTGACGGTGACCTTGAAGGATTTAAGCCAAAATTGGATGGCAGTGGTGCAACTCTGGCACCATTCTGGCAAATATTTAAGCATCAACTTAATTTTGTGTGAGGTAGTATGAGTGTGAGTGGTTCCATTTCACCCAGTGGATATGACGATAAGTACCTCTGTAGTCACTTGCAAGATCAGGTTATGAATGATTCATTTCAAGCACATAACTGTATGTGTGTGCATGTCTTGATCATGTTGTTTTGACTCTCTCAGCTGCACTTTGTCTGTTAATCCATGTTTCCTGGAATTGCAGATAACAAATCCTGAGAAGCTTGGAGTAGAGACTGTTTGTTTGTCTTTCCCCGTTTCCCATCCCCCAAATAGTTAGCCAGAGAAATTCCCTGGTGTTTTAAATTTTCTTTTGTACACCCAACACCATCCCTAAAATGTGGAATTGATTTTCCCCTCCCTCCCAAACTGGAGTCCTGAAGGAGCCTCCTCTGTTCGAAATGAGTTGTTCACCTGATGTGTTCAGGGAGGGCAGCTTCATCCCTGACGTAACGAACAGATTTAGGCAAGGATAGAGCGAGGTTATTTATACTCCTGAACGAGAGAGGTGCTTCTGTTTCTGGGGAGGCCTGAGATGTTGGTCCTTAACTTTTTCCACATTACATAAACAAAGGTGAAGTGTCTTTTTTAGATACTTCTAAAGTGTTGATTATGCTTTGCTCCTCCTTAGAGTCTGATTCCATAGGATTCAAACATTAAAAAAACCTCTTTCCTTTTGCTAACGCTTCAATATTTTTTTAATCATGCAGTACCTAGCCGTTACTGGGGAAAACGTGGTGTACAAGTTGTTTCACTATATTCTGGGAAGACTGGCAGAGCTATTTTTGTGACCCAGGAGAGGTGCAGTTGTATCCTAGTGAAGGCCGTGGTAGTTGTCACCTGTGGAGTATGCCTGGTAGAGGGAACATCCTTTTTTAGGAGGAGGAATATAGCGTGCACGCTGTGTCTCCCCATGGGCTGCTGCCTGGTATATGGTTGCTCTGGGAGATGTTGAGTTGTGGTAGGACTCAGCACTGGGATTTGCATCCTGTTGGTTTATGGCGTGCACCTCCCTCACCTTCATGTCGCTGGGATCTCTGTATTCAGCTCCAGGTGAGGTAGATCTCGGATTTGAGTCCGTGGCCCCTGCACCTTGCCCCACTTCTTGTTTCTTTTCAGCGCATGAGCTTATGGGTATTGCACTAACATCGGACTTATGAAGGTATGGTAGCACTGCTGATATTTTTGTACAAGCGGGATTTGCAAGTAGAGCTGTGCAAAGCTGGCTGCCTTCTATTTGTCTGGGTTTTAAGTTTATAAGGTTACTTTAAATTGCAAGTGGATACTAGCAGACACTATGTATTGCATGTCTGCCTTTATACTGTCATGCACTCTGGCCACATCTACTTGGCAGTTGGACATTATATTTTTATATGACAAGAGCTGGCTGTTAATTTACAGCTGTAAGTCTTTTGGGGCTAGAGTGAAAGTCTGTCAGTGCTGTGCAGGTGGCAAGTGCCTTGTTTAGTTTCTCGGTGGATGAATTTTTCTGTTTTAATTTAATTTTGCTAACACAGCTTGTATTTCTGCAAGGGTAGAATCTGTGGTAGTCACAGTGGAACAGCAGAGTAACAGCATTTATGGGAGATTCTTTCCAACTGCTATGGTCTAAACATATGTACACTAGCATTGAGTTACTTCTGCCTGGAAATGAGCCACAGAGCTATATATAAAATATATTTGAACTGTTGCAGTAATGTTGTTTGGTATAAATAGGAGAAAGGGGTAGCACCAGGGCTTCCCTTCCTTGGAGCACAGGGAAGTCCTCTTGAGCCAACTTTGTCTTCAGTGGGGAAAAAAAGCTGGGGAAGGTGGCTGAAAGCAACACAACAAAATATCATGTGACTGGGCTTCGGGGAAGAGCATAAAACGTGAGGTACTTGGATCTGGAGCACTGGCTTCCTACTTGATGGTTACCCAGCTCTCTTCTCTTCGTAGTGGAATGTTTGTCAGAAATCTTGTAGGACTCAGTCTGTAGTGACCTGGTCCCCCCCCAAGGCCTCAGGGTTTGTTCTGCGAGACTGTCTTGGGTCCTCATGACTCCAAAACTACTGCTGAATTTTCCTGAATTCTTTCTGGGAGGCATTTCCCTGCTCTAGCTCATTAGAGAACTGGTGCAGGTCCATGGAAAACCTCTATTTGCCTTGGTCATAGTGTTATGACTTGGAGAAGGCAGTATTTTCAAGAGATATCATTGTGTGGTAGTGTATCGCAGGCGTAATGGATGCTGCTGTCATCTTTTTGGAGATTGTGAAATGTGCTTGGGACTTTTTCCAGGGAGCATTTGTAAGCAAAACAACTCTTGCAATTTCTTTGTACAAAATTGTTTAGCAGAACTCTTTGCTCAGTCAGCTTGGCTGCTGCAGCAGATTGTGCCAGTTTCTGTGGTCTTGTCTGTCACTAATAGATTTCTATCTCACCCAAACCAAATGTAGGAAGTGACCTCTATAGAGATAGCAGAAAGTGCTGATGAGCACTGAATGGCCAGTTTTAGTCTTTGCTTGTGGCTGTAGCGAGTTCCATCTTTAAACTGTAAGTGCTTATTCATCGTTGGCTAATTTGGAAACAGATCCTTCTAGGATGTGAGGGAGCTCTTGTAACTGCCTTATTACAGGTATCAAACTTGTGATGGTCTAAGGATATATGAGAAGCAACGTTTGCAAGCAGAAGTGATGTCTTTTCTTAAACCAACTGATACAATAAGAAGAAAAGAAGCAAGATTGACATATGGGTACATTTTTCAGGGTTCAGTGTTCTGTGAATGGTTCTCTATGAACAATGCTTCCTGCTGTGCTGCAATATTTAAAAAAAAAAAAAGATCAGAATCATCAGTTGCATTCTTGCAACTGTAACGCGCAACCATCTACGTTTCATGCACCACCTCTTCTCAGGCCAGTGATGGGAACTGCAGCCTGGCTTCACACAGGTGCTCAGTCGCTGTGAAGCAATGAGAATAAAGCTTGTATCCAGCTGTTGCGTGCTACCTTGCTCCCAGTGCACCAAGCAAGGAATGGACAGAAACTGCTTAGGAGCTTTATAGGTATCTTTTTACTGGCGGATATGAAATACAGTTTGAGCAGGGTTAGCGTAGTTATCGTGGTTCAATACAAATGACAATAAGTAGGGATGTCCCAACTCCTAGCGTGGCTTTGCTGCCTGGTCTTGCTGTCTGATCTTACTGCCTATCCTTCAAGTGTCTACTGCTTCTTATTTTCCTTTCTTTAAGCTGAAAAAGCATACTTAGGTATTTCTGAACTACTTGTCACTCAAAAATTATTTCTTAGAAAGGCAAATTCTGATAAATAAATGCTTCTGGGTATGTGAATGCATCTAAAACTCTCAATCGGAAAACTGTCAATCAGGAATATTAACTTTTTGCTGTGACTGGAGTTCCATAATCTCTTATTTATTTATTTTTCATGTTCTGCTTTTCTTCAGCAGAAGATTTTGCTGAGAACTAAACATAAAAACAGAAGTACTTTGTGAAGCGTAAAAGAAAAAAACATAAGCTGGATGTGTTGCCTATATCTGGGGCTTCCTGAAGTCCTAAAATGGCTGAGAAGATGTGATAGTAGCTGTAAGGCCTTCTTTTCTTAAAGTAAGGCAGGAGTATATGGTAACAAAAACAAAGGAGTCTTTAAGCCTGGGGGTAAAAATTGCTTCTGCTGTGTGTGGTTTTATTGCATCAGTTCTTGCATTTGATAATTCTACCAGTTACCCATGCTTCTGAGCCTCAATTACAGGATAGAGAATACCCACTTTTCCAGTGTTATTTCTGTTGTTTCAGGGCTTTCCGTCACCTTAGATGGCAGCCAGCTCCCTCTTCCTTTTTGTAAATCACTTCTAACACCTGAAGTCATCTTGTTTGGACTGTTGTGCCTCTCATTTACAGACTTTGTTTCATTCAGGAAAAGAAAAGGTGCCTGGGAAAAATCACAGGAAGAATTGATTTAAGGCAAAGTATGTGGAGAAGGCAAAGTGGAATAAGTAAATGATTTAATGGATTTGCTCAAGATTGCTTTATGGTTATCTCCCTAATCTTTTCCTCTATGTGGTTTACTGCCTAGTGGTATTTTCCGTCTGCGTGTGTCTGTGTAAATCCACTGGTATTTCTTGCTGCTGACCTGCAGGGGGAATTATTCTGATCTTTGGGGTGCTGAGTCTAGCCTATAAAACCTGCAAGAATTTTTAACTGTTTGGGAAAGACCAAACCAAGTTCTGCCTCTGAGATGGTTGTGGCTATGAATGATGATTGCCTCTCCTGTAGCACCAGTTTGCATCCTTGAAGCAACAAGATGGCCCTTCGGCACAAGGTGGTGTTTACTCGGAGGAGGGCAATTGGTTACGCTGGGAACCTAAAGCTTTACCAACGTAATGCTCCGCTGTAGCTGTGCCAGAGGGGCTTCCCATAGTGGTCTTTCTTGGGCTTGAAAATCGTATTTCCTTAGTATGTGTGAAGCCCATGCAGAATCAAGTGGGCAGAACACTGAAAATTCCCCACCGTTCCTCCTGCTGATCTGTACCTCTGTAGTTTTTCCTACTTATTTTAGAGTCTTTTTCCAAAGATCTTGGGAGGCAGTTTGGTCCCGTTGACTTCAATGTTGGGGCACGTGACACTTCAGGCTGTGTGCTTGAGTGAGCACATGAGGGTTTGATGGAGTTCTCTGTGCTGGTGGCTGAGCAGCAGGTACAGTAATGGGGACACTGTATTACTGATGAGGAACTTTCCAGCCGTACTGGAAAGGGAGGAGGCAGCAGCATGGTTGTTGAGGAAACATTGGAAACTGGTGCTTGTGCTGTTCCTTCAAGTTTGTTTTCTGAATCTTTGGCTCAAGTTCATTTGTATCTTTTCTCCTGGAGGGTGTTGTCTCCTTTCTGGCTGACAGAAGAAATCTCTTGGGTGCTGAGTATGTGTGTTGATCGACAGATGTGAAGAGCTCCTTAATTCTTGGATGCATAAAGGGCAGACGATGATAAAGGCTCTCCTGTAAGGAGCTTATTCCTCAGGGCAGAGGGCAGGCTATGCAGGAAGGGATTGCGGAGAGCTGGGCAGTCAGTGGTTCCTGGCGGGGGGGAGCTTGGGTAGCTCCTTCTGTGTATCCTGTTAGATTTTTGGGAGGAAAAAAATCTTGTACTTGGCTTTGATTTGTTTTTAAGCATTCTTTAAAAATCTTGTCGCTTGCCTCAAGGAGGAGTGAGATACAGTAATGGTGCTGCATGGTCCAAGCAACAGATTGCTGCTGGAACTTGGGAAGGAGGTGAGGCTGTTCCCAACTCTGCCAGTAATTTGTTGTTGACCATGACCAAAACACTTTACCTTAGCATTTCTGGTTTTTTTTGCTATCCAGTCCTCTTTCATCTATTTAGATTACAAACTGTGTGAACGGGCTTGTTGCTACTTGCTGTGTGCACAGGAGGCCTTTGTGTTCATTGGGACTTCTTGGAATTTCTGCAAAGCAAATAATAAATACTAACCATCCAGGCAGTCTTTATGGAAAGACTGAATGCTAATCTCCTTACCCCTTTCCGTAGGGATGATGTCTATGTGATAAATGCTGCGCACTGTGTCCCTGCTCTTGTATTTATTCCAACTTTAGCATCTTTTAAGTTGCTGATATATTTGCTTTTTTTATAATTTAAATCGGCTTACAGCAAAACCATTTTCTAATCCCCTGAGGATGTGAGTACATACGTTCCCCCTTGGAATCGCTGCAGTCTTAGAGAGGTGCATGTGTGGGAGGACGAGGTATCTGGTCCTGCAGTAGTTCAAGTGTTACAGGCTAGAGCTTTTGGGTATTGCGAGAGGTGAGCTCTCTGGCCTCCCGCGGAGGGGACAGGTATCTCCTCTGCCTAAGGCATTTGTCCATAAAAAGGCTAGGCTTTTATGTACAAAGAGTCCGTTAAAATCTTTCCAAGGGACTTAAATGCTCTACTTAACAGCCATCCTCTTCTCCCAAAGACCTGTGTAGTTGCCTTTGCGATAAAGAGGGCTAGGTAGGTACAGACAAGATTTACAGGAACAACTTAGAAATGGCGTATGACAGCTTTTTAGACAGAACTGCTGTATAAACCAATGATAAAGAATAAAAATAAATTGATTTGGCATGGGGCGTTATACACGAATAAGGAAATTGCAGATGAATTACACGTGTCACCTCAGCCAAACGCTTATTAAAACCCTTTGTTCACCCTTTTCCTCACCCTGCATAGTGCTGTCTCTGTATGTTTCTACTTTTTTGCTTGTTCTCAAGGTCCATCACCAAGTCCCCCTGCAGATTCAGCCTTTTTTAGGGCTGAGATGTAGCTTTTCTTCTCTGGTTTCACTGTGCAGGGTTAACTATAAGGAAGGCTCTCTGAGCCCTCTGTTGCAGTGTATCTTCCCTGTGTCCATGTTTAGTTTGAATGTATGTGTTGTTTATAGAGTTCAGCATGAGGTGATTTAGGACTGAGCTGCTCACCATGGTGGTATCAGTATTAGAAACACTGTGTTAAGGCCTGTGTGTTGAATTTCTCGGGAGTCAGAAGTTATGCAAAGTTGCCACAGTTTCCTTGGAGTGGATGCCTGCCTCTGTAACGAAGCCACGGACTTTAGCTGTTGGCCGTTTGTATTTATGAGTGGGCCCAGCTCGGGGCTTGGGCTGTGGGGAGGTGCTCTGGCAGAGCCGTGTTGAGAGGAATCCTGCCAGCCCTTGCCCACGTCCCTGTTTGGCTCTGTTCCCTCTTCGTGTGTCTCGCTTCTTGTGAGTGCTAAAGCTTGTGTAAAATGGAGGGGGGAAAATGACTGTGGAGAGAGCTTTCCTATCTGGGAAGTGATGGTTAACGATGATAAACAGTGACCCTTATGCTTGGAGAACCGTTTGTTCCTGCTTGATTTCAAACCCTTATATGAGTAACTGAAACGCTGCCCAAGGGAGTTGCATTTACTTTTTTTTTTTTTTTTAAATATTTCTTCCTCTCACTAAAGCACTTTCTTTGCCTGTATGCAGATCCTGTGCATGGTTTTGGAGGAGACCAATATACAGCAGTGTGAGCTGCCCATTGCCAGAAGTTGCTTTCTTTGATTTCCACTGTTGGGACAGATTGATGGGGGAGCGTTGCAAGTCCTTACTTGTGCCTAATCCTCTTATGGCTAATTCTCCATGCTGGGGGGGAAGGTTCAATTGGTTCCTTTTTCTCCTCTGAAGACAGAATCACAGGACAAACTACCTAGGTGGGAGAGTAAAGGCATCCCTTACCTAAGTCTGCTATCTAGCCTGATGTCTTTGCTTTACAGAAAAATAACGCACGTGTGCAAACTGGAAAAATCTCTTCCTTGTGAAGAAGTGATGCTGCACGATTCTTGGTCCCAAGAACTCGAGGAATGGCTTCTTTGAAGCCTGCCCACACAGGATGCATCTCTCCCTGTTGTTTCCCATAGGGCTTGCCTGCCCGTGGAGCTGGTCTGATTGACTCCGTGTGCAGATGCTCGGTCTGGAATAAATCAGTCTGGAACTCTTTACGTCTCAGCAAACCTATAGCCTGTTTAATGTTACTTTTTTTTTTCTTTTTTTTTTCTCTTCTCCTTTTGATACCTCTGAAAGCCCTGAGATTCTGAAGGTTTTGTGAAATCCCCTGAAAGTCTGCGTTAGGGACAGTAGGGTTGAGGGTGACACCTGAATGGGAGACGGAGGAGAGATGCTGCTTGCAGTGTCTCCATCCAGGGTTAATAAGGTTGCACATGCCTTTCCTCATCTCTTCAGTGTTTTAGAAGAAATTGGACCGTGGTGTGGGCATGGGGGTGGGGAAGAGAAGATTGGAGGATCAGGCTGGTGTTAAGTGGAGAAACAGAAGGTAATGATTTAATGGTAGCTTGGTCACACTGCAGAAGCTGGTAGGAAATTAACCCTCCACGTATCCTCTTTTACAGGGCCCAGAAACAATTGCAGATGTGTGTTGCTGTCTGTTCCGAGTTTGCTCTTTATGGTTTCTGGTGAAGGCGCTTTTAATAGTCTTCCACCCACCCCCCAGGGCTACACAACTGTGTTTATGGCCTTCCTGGGACTGCCTTACTCCAGGTGCATGAAAAAAGGAAGAGAGCAGATCCAGCACGTAGCCCCAGACAGCTGGGGCTGACGGGTCAGGAATTCAATCCTGACAGCTGGAACCGGACTGAAAGCAGCCAGCACAGTGAGGAGGCCAGGAGGGGAGAGCAGGCAAAAGAGGGTGTGTGGAGAGTCAGACGAACGCACGCACGCTGTGTGCAGGCACGTGTAGACAGCCTGCAGAGACGTTGGGTTCCTCCTGTTCCCTTTCTCCCACCTCCCTTTCTGTTTTGTTCCCTGCTCTTTTGACTGCCTGGATCATTTTTAATAAGCGTGTGTGCACACCCCCGCATAAGCATTGTAGTGACACCTGGCAGAGCCATTAGAACTGAGGCTCTGTTAGCATTTCCATTAGCAATCCACCCCATCCTACCTCTGCTTTTCCGCAGGGCTCAGAACGTAACACTTCACACGTCTATCTGATTCCAAACCTTCAGGCGAGTCAATACCTACCCTTGCCTACTGCGTGCCAAGGTGCCAGTCACTTACCTTGCAGGAGATTGTCCCTCCCTTGTTCTTAAGGCAAAAAGATCTTTGTGGTTATTCCGGTATTCAAACTTGTCTGAAAATGGCAATTGCTCATTGTGGATGATGTTCTGATCAGATTTTTCTGAACTGAATAAAATACGAGGGCTTGCTCTGTGGGTTGGGTTGGACATAGCTCAGGATCCTTTCACCCTGTGAGTGCTGCTTCAATCTGTGTGATGGATTGCATGAAACCAATCTGGTCTTGAAATAGCTCCTGGAGGGGTCAGTTAGGCAATTGGTATGAGCTGGCAATGATTGTGGTGACTGAGGCTTATTGCAAGAGGTATGGAGACTGGCCTATCAAGGCAGAGGTGTCCTGAATTGGTGGTGTGTTGAAGCTTGCCCTACTGCTGTTCCTTTGCAGGTGGAAGATTTTCAGTCTCCAAGCTTGTCAAGATAGCTTTCTCCGCTAGCACGGGATGCTGAGGGACAGAAAACTCGGGCTGGAAAGGAGGGAGAAGACAGAAAAGCTTCCAGTTTTTTTTTTTCTTTTTTTAAAGAATATATGCATATTCTTTGGGCACAGACAGACAAAAAGGAAGGCAGGCATTGGGTGAGTGAGGGACAGAAACCAGCTGTGGAGCGGGGTGGTTTGGTTTGTGTGCTCTTGTAAGTCAGACATTTCCCGCAGTTAATTCCATCCACACATCTTCAACCTTTTTTCCCCTCCCCGACTAAAACCAAAAACCCCAACATCCAAAAAACAAACAGGCAGAGTAACCTGGGCCAAAGCCAGACCTTTGCATGTGAAGCTCAAGCGCATAGTGAATATTTCACAGCTGCGTTACAAACCCCTGAAATAAAGGCTTTACAGTGGAAATGCTGACAGCCTCTTAAGTAGAACAGTGTACTGTAATTAGTGTTCTGTGCTTAACGTGCCAAGCGAAGCACAGCAGTGCTAAATGTAAAACTTCAAGCCTTTGTTTTTTTGCAGCAGTAGCAGGAGATCAGACAGCATGTTCAGACGGTAGATTAGTCTACAATGTATGCGCTGCTCCCTGGAGGTTAAACGTGCTTTTTTGCGGTGAGGCTCAGAGTAGCAGAGGAGATGTACAACCAGGGCCAGCTCTGAAATTTGGCACTTTGTATCAAATTTCACTTATGTAAGAAATAGCTTAAATGCTGACACTGACAATGTACAGTTACAACGTACAGCTACAATGCATTTTCACATGTTGGATGCCTGAGTACATGGATATAGCTTTGCTGTGTGGCAGCACAGAAAATGCATTGGAATGTTTGTAGCAGTGCTGCAAATTTGGGGAGCACAATATAGGGAGACAGGCATAAAAAATCACACTGCTTTTGTGAAACTTGGCCCTGACTTTGGAGTCCTCTGTGTGTCAGTATATTGCCAGCGCTGGAGCATATTGGGGTCTCAAGCCTAGCCCTAAAAGCATTTTTCCTGAGGCAAAGGAACAGATGATTATGTAGCTGCTCCTCAGACAGGATGGTAACTGATTGTTTGATGACCGCAGTGGTGTGCTAGGGAAGACTTTCCAAAGGGTTACTTATGTCTGTGGGATTTCTGTGTATCTCACTTTCTCAGGAATGTGTGCTTTTGCACATACTTTATTGATATGCCCACACTCAGGCAGCAGAAGGATGAGAGCAGGCACGTTATGCAGTGGATGATAGATCAACTCTGACAGATGTTGTCTTTTCATGCTGACTTGATGTTGTTAGTTAATTAAATAAATTCAGATGTTAACTGTGTTATACCCTGGCCAGTTATACCCTGGCCTATATACCAAGGGCTTTTAAAATAGGTCTTGTTTACATGTGGACATTTATTGAAGTAGCCTTTCTGGAGTGGAATGGAATAATTATACTCCAAGAACTTCTGAGGATGGTCCTGTTCATGAATAAATAAATGCTCACAAAGCAAAAGCAAAAAGCAAATAAAGCAAAAGCTCACAAAGCATGCAAAGGAAAGGGGAGAGTTGAAATCAAGCTAATGATTCAAGAAGAACGGGATTTCTTTTTCTGTAGGGGAGCAGGGAGGATAAAACTGGGGGTAAGTTTTGAAATGCAAAGCAGTCAGAGCTTTTATCCATGACTTTGAGCTGGGTGAACTCTGGGCTGCTGTCTGTGAATGATCGTAAAGGTCAAAAAGGCAGATAAGTGTAAGGAATGAATAGGAAAAAGAATGGTGAACAAAGTAGAAAACAATATTGTTTTGTTGTATAAACACTTGTTGCGCCCACATCTTGAAAACTGTATGTAGCCTTGGTGTTTCCTCTTGTCCATCTCAAAAAGGATATAGCAGACCTGGAAGGAGGTTCACAGAATGGCATCGAAGCTGATCCAAGACAGGGAGTCTGGAATGGCTTCCATGAGAGCTGATAACTTAGTAAGTGGAGACTCCTCTACTTGAAAAAGAGGTGACTTATAGGCAGCTATGATGTCACCCCTAAAATCATGAGCACCATGAAGATGGTAGACAAGGACTGATGGTTCACTTTCTCTTCTAGTACAAGAACAAGGGAGCAGCAAATGAAACTAGTAGAAGTCAGGTTTAAAACATGCAAAAGAAAGTGGTTTTTCATGCAGCGTGTTACAGGCATGTGGAGTTCCATGCCAAAGGATGCTGGAAATGCTAATCTTTTAAAGATATCCTGGATAAGTTTGTGGTGGAGAAACCTATTGAAATAGGTTAAAAACTGAGAATAATTTTGAGACGGGGAGGTTGATAAGAGGTGAGAAAGAATCAAAGTTGCACTCCCCGCTCTTAAACTCTTTCTTCATGCACTCGCTTATGATACTGTTCTTCCAGACTTTTCCCCTTCACTTATGGCTGTGAATGGAAGCAGGATCCCGGGCTAGATACTGGTGTGTGATCCAAGGTGGCCAATCTCATGATGTCTAGAACAGGCGTGGTTGTTCACTGGATGTGGTTTTCCCAGGCTGCAGCCTCATGCCTGTTGCTCTAGGTATTGGGGCATACTGGTAGCCCTGTGTACCACTACCACTTTTCTTTCCTGGGAGGTCTTTGTGCACACTGGAGAGTTGCATGTATCCTTTCCGGTGCTTTGCTACTTTATTTCTGTGCTTAAATAAATTGCGTTTGTAGAGAATGTTGAACTTTAGGGCTGAGAAGAGAATATGGACAGCATTAGAGGATAAGAAGTGAGATGACTGAGCCAGAAAACTCTTTGTTTACAGCATCTAGGTATGGAGAAGGTCTGAAATCCTGCTCGGACTTTTGCGGCTGGCCTGGGGATAGCGGTGGGGTAAGGAGCAGTGTCATGCGGTGTATGGTGAAAACTCCATGAGGGTTGGCTGCAGTTAAAGATGGCTTTCTCTTGGCAAGTTTCTTTTCCTTTCTTTAAGGTGAAGCGAGGCTGCAGAACTCTGCTGGTGGGCCAGCAGGCATAGACTCAAGAGTGCCTATGGGGCAATAGTGGCAGGCGGGTATTAAGGAGACCCAAGGGTGCCTATGGAACAGTGGTGGCAGGCGGGCCTTAAGGGTGCAACGGTATAACTGCAAAGCTGCAGGGAGAGGCCTGTCAGCTCTAGATCAGGCTGCACTGCCACTGTGACTTGATTGCCGTCTTTGGGATCCATCTTCATGGAATGACGTCTGTGCTAGGGGGATGTGTTTCAAGGAGTGATTTCAGGGCCCTATGCTGCTTTCTAAAGAAGTACTGTCTAGATGTGCAAGGCCGCAGTGTTTACCTCCTGTACCTATTGCATGGCTTCACAGTGTAGACAGATCCAAAGGGATGCAAACTACGGGAAGGAGGAGAGTGTTTGCAGGGAGGTAAAGAGTAGGAAGGGGGATGTTGAGCTGATCCTTAAAAGATTTCTGTGTTGTCCTGTTCTTAACATGTGGAAACAATTGCTTGTGGTTAGTCTTTCAGCTTCCCCAAAATAGCAGGGAGCGCTCGAACAAGTAAGAAGCTGTCCCTCTGAGAGCTGGGAGCAGCTGGTCACATGTTTTGTTTCCTGAAAAGACAGACAAAGCTGGCAGGGGGCTATTTAGCAGCCTTTCTGCAAGGATTGTCTGTACTTCAGTAGTAAGGCAGAGATGCCATGGCTTAGTCGTGCAGGTGTGGGCTTTTCTCCTTGCAGCGTGTGGGATTGCACCCAAGGGAAGCGATGGCTGCTCTCTGCCATGACCTGCAAGTTCCAACTGGGGCTGTGCTGCAGCAAAGCCTCTCTCCCTGCAAAGGCCTGGCTGTATTGAAACCCTTTCAGTAGCTGGAGTCGTGCAGTTTAGGACTGCTGGTCTGATCTTAGCAGGCAGAGTGGGTGTGGGAGCTACCTGATGGTCTTGGGACCTGAAGTATTAGGAACAGGGGAGGCAATCTGCTTAGGCACTCAAATTTCTTTACTTATTGGTGTAGCACTGAGCAGGCAAATTTAGCTTTAAGCCTCTAAAAATGGGTGAATATTGGAGGTTTTGCAAGACAGGGGTTCTCAGCACATCTGAAGTTCTGTTTTCTATTTTTGGTGCCTGACACTTTGTTATTGAGCCTTCAAATTTGAAAAAGTTGACTGTAAAGAAATGGAGATGTGATAGTTCTAAGGTAGCATGGTTGTGATGTAAAGTGAACTCCAGAAGCACGTTGCTTATGAGTACGTTCTGTAACACTTGCAAATCGCTTGGAGATCCTTGACTGAAAGTGCCAAATGTTATTAATAGAAGCTTCAGTGTGAAGTAATGAACGTGGGAAAGCCAGCCTCCTTTCTGTGCCTGTAATTTGGGGACGCAAAATTATAGATTCAGTCCTGCAGTTGTTTCTAGGCTTGGATGAGAGTGGTGAGGTGGCCTGTTTATTGGATGTGAAGGCCCGAGTAAGCAGTGATGTGTGTGCTAATTGTGGGAGGTCAACTGGAACGCTGTGGGAGCTATTAGTAAAGAGCATCTTGGCTTCCCCAGATCTGCAGTGGGGCTCTCCAGGTCTGGCTGTTAGCTCAGGTCAGACTTGGAAAGTTGTGCCTGGAAGTTTCCTTCTGTTTGGGACATGCTGGCCCGCCTGGGTGACTTGCATGAGTAACAGTGATTTTGGCTGGGTAGAATGGGGAAACTGCTTGTTAGATAAAGAAATGCTTTCCTATCTTGTTGCAAGTCCTAATTTCAGAAGTGGGATAGTGGCAGATCTATACTGACAAATTTGCCTTTTACTGGCGATTTTAATTCCAGATTAGGAAGTAAACATTAGTGCACTTCCGCCCTCGTTAGTTGTATTAATCATTTCTCAGTTTTAGCTGGTGAGTTGAGAGGAATCCAGTTTAAACTGCATTGTTACATATCTTTTTTCCCCATCTGAAATGTTTTTCATCTTTCTGTCAAGTTTTTTGATGAGCAGCTATTTCTTGCCCATATGTCACCTAATCCAGCGGTTGGTCATGGAGCATACTCCTTAAATTTGTGCGTACTCCTTTTAGAGGCAAGTTGTTTTCAATATGCAAGGATTATCACACCGAGGTGTTGTAAGAGCATCCATTGGGTAGGCTCAAAGGGTTGCCTTTCAGACTCTCTCCAGCAGGAAGGTTTTAAAGCTAAGTTTAGGAGCAAAGAGGAGTAGCCTTTTCCAAAAAGTTAATTACGGGTCTCTGAGCAGAGGTATCTGTTTCTGCAGCGCTGGATCTAGCAATACTGGCAGAATGACCTTGACGCTTGTTACCTTTTTCTAATGGGATGAGTGATCTGTTGGAGGCCAGAAGACACTAATTGGCAGTAGACCAATTGGACTTGAAGATGGGGCTACTCCTTTGTGTCGAGCTGTGTGCTGAGCACCATAGAGAAGAGGTAGACTCTCTACCTCCTAGTATCACCATTAATACAATCTTCTGGCAGAGCAGTGTGGGGTCTCTGCAGGGCTTAGAGAGAGAGAGAGAGGTGGAGCAAGCATGACATGGTGCTGATGGTGGGGTGATAGTACCATCACCAATGAGTTGGTGCTCTTGTTCAGCTTTTCTCCCTCTTAAAAGCTACTAGATGGGACGACTTTTCCATAGCGCCAAGTAGAGCATGGATGCAGGAAGTACAGCAGGGTTGATCTAGTTGCCAGTGAAAGAGGTGAGTGTTTATTTTCCCTGGCTCTGTGCGCCCTGTGGCTTCCCTCGATGTTCCCTCAGCTAGTAAGCAGAAAATAAAAGCTACAAAAGGGTTTCTGCTTGTTTGGCTTGCTGGGGAGGCAGCTGCCATTGGCACTGCTGGCGCGAGGGAAACGGATGGCAGGTGTCACTGGGATGAGGAAGGAGCCGTTCCTTTCAGAAGAGGTAGCTGTTAGATCAGCTTGGCTGCAGTCTGGGACTGCACACTGAGAGGCTAAAGGTATGCCCTTGCAGAGGGAAAAACGTATCTGTTGGTGAAAGTAGGTTGCTGAATTGCCACTGAATACTGTTAGCTGCACAGCCAAGGTCAGATAGTGCCTTTTAGGACAGTTACAATTACAGGCAGCCTGAACTAAAGCCTGTGCTGAGCCGTGTGAGCACAGTATTGCTAAACCTGTTTGCTGCCAGCATCAAATAATTGGTGTCTTATCTAGATGGGAGCGCTTGAATGGCACGTGTCTCTCCTGCTTTCTCCTTCACTGTCAAGAGTGCGGTTTCTGTGGAACTTAAACCTCTCTTGATCTGATGGTTTGGGAACTATGTTCTGAACTTTAATCTCAGCAGTACAAGTGCTGGATTCTTTTTTTTCCATGCATTTGTCAGGTTACTTTAAAAATAAATGTGTTTTGAAATATTGTAACAAATCTGGAAGAATAGATACCCTTGCTAGTCTCCCCTCCTCCCCCCCCCTCCCCTCCTCCTTTTGAATATTGCGTTGAAGCAAAAGTATTTCCTTGCTTTGCTGGTGGATTTGTGGATGCATTTTTAATAGCATGTTCTTATACTAAAGAAAAATCCAGTGGAAATTTTGTAAAAGCCATGTTTGCAGAGATGCTTATTTTGCAAGGGAAGGGGACAATTTTGTGTTCTCTCACATGATCTCAAAACATCTGGGGCATATTACTACTTAAAGGGAGAAGAAGAATGGGGACTAAGTTGCTCCAGAGATTGGGATATAAAATCTTCCACTTAACGTGTCACTGAAGCCAGTCCAAATTGGAAGTAGTTGAAGCATGGATGGCTCGCTTTAAGTGAGCTGAGGGAGCCTGACCCCTGTTCTACCTGTTGAAGCATGGTAACTCTGTGTATGATACTACTTCTAGGTTTCAGAGAAGGTGACAGTTTTTTCACCCTACAGCTGACTTCTTCAGGTCTGGTAAGCTGTGTTGTCCAGGTAGTGTGGAGAGGCCTGCTCTGCCTCTGTGTCTTTGTGCACCATGTTGGTATAAACATAAGGTGTTGGTCTTCACGGCAGCTACTATTATTAATAGTAATTATTACAATAATAATTTCTTGTGCCACATCCATGCCTTAAGACCTTAACCAAGTATTACTTAGATGATGATAATTAAAACCAGAAGACTATGATCTTGTAAAATCCATGAATTTGGCAGGGATAGCAATGCTGAGGAGGAATATATGCATAAAATAGACAATAAATAAAACCAAGCTGTGGAAAGAGTAAAGGAAAGAGAATAATTTTGTGTCCATTAGAACAACCTCAGGGCTGAGAGCAGAGTTCTCGGAGGTTAAGTTCTCTCATGCCACAGACTGGGTTTTGTGCAGTGTAATCCCATAGCAACCTCTTGCTCCAGGGAAACTGCTGAATTCTAATGCTGCTTCTGCCTGACAGCGTTCCCCTAAAATGTCTCGTCTCCCCCCACCCTGGCCCTGGTCAGCTTTTCTTTTTGCTTTTCCCAACTTCTTGCTGCATAGATCTGGCTATAAATTTCTGTATCCTCTAAATAGCTTTTTGCAATTGCATTTATTTTCTTTCCTGAAATAGCTGAGGTCTTTGTTCAGGGGGAGAAAGCAAGCATATTTTTGGTGCTGTCTCTTGAATGGGCCATTGGTATGTGGGTTTGTGACCCCAATTATGTGAGCTGCTCCCTCTCTTGGGATCCCTGGGAAGGGCTGCACTAGTCCACTTGATGTGGCTTCCAATTCAAGCACTGCAGGGAAAAAATGACTGTTCAGCTCCTAGGAGCGTGAGGCTGAGACCAGACTGGACCACCTGCTGTAGGAGAGGGGACGAGAGTGGCCAAGTCGGCCTGGAAAAGACTCCCAGGGAAACACTCTGGAGAAAGTGGTTTGTTGCTCTTGTTGGGAGGATGGGAATCACAGGGCAGTGAACATATACCCCAACTTCTCACTCGGTACTAGCTGTTGCTTGCAGTGCTTTGCCTTTGCAGTGTTTTGCAGTGCTCATAGACAAAGCAATTGGGAGAATAGTAACTCCTTTGCTGTACCTCAGCAGTATGCTGGTATACCTATATTAAGAACGAGTAGGGTCACTTCTATTACTGGCTGCTTGTAGGTGATTTCTAGGGGATGTAGTTTTTCAGTGCCACTGTGAAGCATCATAGCATCAGCATCTGTGCGTGGGTCCATCTGAACAGCACTCTTCTCATGATACTTCCTGTTTTCTTTTTCACATATACTAGGTGACCTTGGAAAAAGTGTTGGGGATAACCGTGTCGGGAGGCAGAGGATTAGCCTGCGACCCCAGAACCGGACTCGTTGCTTATCCAGCAGGGTGAGTCACTAATCATGCTCTTCAAAGCTAAGATAAACCAGGACTGATATGTCAACCTAAAGATCCAGGGTGTTTCCAATATGGCCTCTGATAGGGAGGCTATTAACCTGTCTTTAGTCTCTTAGCACAGGAGAATGATAAGACTTGGCACTGTTAGTTTAATTGGCATGGGAGAGGGATTGCCTGTTACGTGTCAATTTTTAACTGAATCCCTTTTAGCTCTCCCTTCTCTTGGTCTAAGCTGGGAGTTAAATACATTCTGGCCTTCTTAACTAGGCTCTGTAGTGTGCTGAACTTGTGTGTAAATCGGTGGGGTATTCGAGCCAGTGAGTACCTAATGTTGCAGGTGATGCTTTTTATGACTTGACAGCTGATGGTGCAAAAAACCTTCCTTGTGTATGTCCTGTGATTTCTGGCTTGCCATGTTTTTTGGCTTGCCATTTGGCTTCCTCATCCAAATGTGAGAAAAATTTCAGGCCAATAGCCCCTTGCGTGTGGATTCTCTGGAATGCAACCCATCTATCAACCTCAGTCTAAGTCCAAGTGGAGACATCCAGAAGGATACTTTGGACAACAAAAGAGCTCCAAGAGGGAGCAGAGGGGTGGAGAGGTGGCTCTGATTCGCACGTTTAGTGAAAATCATAGACATCCTGGGACAGATTCTGGTCTTACTGAAGTTGGAGCTCACCTCGCTCACCCAGTTTTCTAGCCAGCTCTCAGGTGTCGCTAGAGGAGCGGAGCATGTCAAAAGTTACTCGTCTGTGGGGTGGGACTTCTCTGAAAGAGAGCAGCCCCTGAAAAATTTTGAAAGGATAACAAGTGGAGGCATGGGTATTGAGGTGGAGGAGGCCTATGACTTAGCTGGAAAGATATGATAGCATAATGGGAATAGATTGGGAAGAGAGAAGAGTGACTCTTCAGGAAAAGCCTTTACTGCCCAATGTAACGCCACATAGAGATACTCTGGCCATCTCTAAACTGGATCGTAGAAGTGCAATATGAACTTGGCTCTCCCTCCAAGCTAGTTTATTTTGCTGGTCAGCAAGCTATAGGGCAAGAAGGAGGGCAGTACTTCCAAGCAGCATAGGCTTGCTCTTAAGACATGAAAGCTAGAGTTGGAAGAAAGGAACTTCTGGCAAGAATTATAGATGGCATTTTCAGGTGTACAAGAGACAAACTAGTGACACTTAAGGATTCTGTGTTGGTTGATGAAATGAGAGATGGGGTTGGTAAAGCTGACTAGAAACTTTTGCCTTTCCCTACTTCTAAAAACCAGTTAAAAATGTTCCCTGTTAGCCATTGCTTTTTTAATCTGAGGTCTATGCGAGTAGAAGTGTACTTTGTATAATACACCCAACTTTGAACAGGTCATATTGATTATGATGTCTGGGCCAAAAACCAAACGTGGTGGGGATACGCAGTCTCAGATGGATAAGACTCATCTGATCAAAAAAGTCTCTAGGCTGTGATCATCACAGGCTGCCCTGCTTGCTCTGTTGTCTTCTGCCCAGTTCATGCCCTCTTCTGTCAGGAGCCGCTGGGAGCAAGGTGTCTGTGCTTCGTTAGTATTCATTTGCTTTGGTATGGAGCTTGTCAGCATTTGGAGCTGTGTCAACAGGAAAAGAACTTTCAAAGGAACCTCACCTGGACTACTTTCTGAGAGCGCCCTGAAGGTAAACGCAGCTGAGCATACCTCAGTTTGTCTGCCTTCTCATAGGGTTTCTGCAGTGCGTTGAGATGAGCTTCTCCAGCTGAGTCCTTATAAGGCCTTTTACTACTTTTGTTACTGTTGTTTTTTGTTTTTGTTTGTTTTACGTTAACTGAAGACAGTTTGAGATCTACATCTGTACTTTACTACATCCTTTGTGCTTGAACTCTGGAGACAGGCAAATATATTTCTATGTGTGTTGCCTTTTCCTCTGCATCTCTTCTGACGCTGAGTATATTCATGCTTGAAGAGGGCAAGGAGAGAAAGAAGAAAGTAAGTGCAGTAGACTGAGGTGCTTAGGGCTCCTGAACAACTAAAGATAAACTAGTTTTGTTAACAGTGATCTCATCTGATAAGCCTGTATGTGCCAAACATCAATGTAAACAAGCATGAGGACACCTGGGGGTTCTTTGGGGGGGGGATTAGAAGGTTATGTGGGGCCTTGGGGCTTTGCAGAGGAATTCTTGTTGTTGGTAGCACCACAGGGTCTGGGTGGGAGACCTATGGAATATGCTGGATGTGCGTTTAACGATTTGATGTTTCATCTGACTTGCTGCTTTTGTGCCACGGCTAGCCTGTTTTATGATGCTGATGTGATTTGTTGCAGTCCAGACAATCTTTTTGTGCCCATTTTACATAGCATTTGTTAAGGAGTTAAAACATGAGCAGGGGACTGGTGCAGATCTCAAATGCAGCTGCAAGTTCAGCTTGCATTTTTTTCCTCCATTCTCATTTCCAGTGAATTTCTCGTCTGTGTGATTTGCAAGAATCCTGGCATTACTGTTTCATTGGCTTCATTGATTTTATTTATTTTTGTTCCTGTTTGTTTGAAGTTACTATACAATGAAACTTCTCACGAGGCTGGTGTAGGAAGCCGATCCTGACGCATGCTCAGTTGCATCAAGACCTGTGCGTGCAACTTGGTCATCCTCAGCTGGCTTCCAGGTGCTCCCATTATTTCCTCAGCCCTCTGCTCACCTGCTGAGGTTTAGCAATCCTGACACTTGCATGCTTTTTGCTCCTGTGTCTTACCCTTGAAAGCTGAATTTATGCAACGGCTCTATATTGTCCTGAAACCAGTTTCAGCATATCTAGGTTCATTTGGTAGTGATCAAAGCAGGTGCCACAGGCATCCTGACTTCATCTAGACCAAGCCTACGGATGCTTGTTTGAATGGGGACTTGAACAGTAAAAGCTTTGGGGCTCTTTGAGCAGAATCTTACTCTGGTTTCTGGTTTGTTTAAATTATTACTACTTTCTTTAATACTGTTGCTTTTCTGGGTTTTCTTTTTCCTGGAGTCTCTCAATTTCCTCAAATAAGCTATTCCCAATGCAACCCAAGCTCATTCCAGCTCCACAGTGGTGCCAAAGAGCTGAGTGTTACCCATCCCTTCTTAATGCTTTTTTTTTCTTTCTTTCTTTTTTTTTTTTTTTTTTGGAGGCTTTTATCTTTTCTCCTCTCTGACCCTAGTGAGGCTTTTGCCCCTGCTTACTCTGGTAGTGTTTGATGGGATGCTTGCATTACAGGACAGCTTTTTCTTCATGTCTCCCATGAAGGCTAAAGGCATGGAGTGTTGCAGATATTCTAGGCCACCACTTTCATGTGGGGCTCTTGACTTGGGAGATATGACAGCATAAGGCAGAAAATCATATCCCCCTGGATGGTCTTTCGGCTGCCATCTTCACTCACCTGTTCTTATGATGACAAGTGAAATAAACCCAAAGTTCCTTAATTTGGTCTCTGTTAGGGTTGTTTATCATGCAGTGAGTAGCAAAGTAAGCTTTGCAGGGGGCTGTGGAGAAGAAAGTGTTGAATTTTTTGCTTCTGATGCTGATGCTCTATCCTCTGATTTGTTTCCCCTTGTTTTTCCTTGCCCCACTTTCCTTTTGGTTTGTTCTTTTTTGCAGTAGCTAGTTGAGGTTCTGTCTCCTAGAAACAAGAAGGGAAACAAAGCTAAGAAAATCCTCTAAGATTACTGATGGCTAGCAAAAAAAAAATTTTTTTTGAGGGGGAAGAATATATCTGTCTATTTAAATTCCAGACCAGCTGCTCTGATGGCTTGAGTCAGCTCATTTTCTGTGTGTGGTGGTGTGTTTTTTTTGTTTTGTTTTGTTTTAAGCTTCTAGGCCTGTGTGACTGACTGACTTTGCTTCTCTTGACTCCTCTTTTCTTGGCTCACAGCTGGTTGTGATAGCTGGTTGAGAACCTCCCCTTCTTGTGAGGTACTTATTTGCTTTGCGGAGCAGCCTGCACCCTTTCCTGGTAGGAGAAGGAAGTAATGCTTTGCATGGCTCAACGTGCAATGCCTTTAAACACTATTCTGTTATGTTCTGACTGGTTTAAGCCTCTCTCCAGCTCTGATCATCAGTTCCCAGCTAATCTGAGAGAGGTCAGGGATTTTTCACATTAATGGCCCTTGTGGGGAGATTGATATTCAATACATACTGTTAGCATGTGTAATGAGTTGACTGTTCTCAAACTGCATATTCTCCTCCCTCTCCCCCAATCTTTTTCCCTCTTTTCTCCAGCATAGCTTTTTACATACAGCAGCTTGTGCTCAAGACAGATGTGGGTTTAATATGGTGAATCCTCTCTGAGGCACAGGGATTTCTCACAGAATTGGCTCTAGGCATTACAGACGCAGCCACCCTGGCTTGCTCTGTGCACGTGCAGTACTTTTGCTGAACAGATGATGTGGAAACCTCCATATTCTGTACCGTTTCAAAATGAATTACCTATGTTTGCAGATGGGAGGGGGGAAAATAAACAGAGAGCTTTATGATCAAACTTGAGATAAAAGGAAGATTAAGTCTTTTCTCCTGCTTTTTTTGCCAAAAGATCTTGTCTAAGAGCTAGACCTGTTCTTACTTCAGCTTTATCACCTTGAGCTTATCTGAGATGGGACTGTCACTATTCAGAAGTGAGTAGTGGTACTGTGTGTTTAAAATCAGAAAACTGCCCATTTGCCTGGGTCAAATTTTCTTTTACCACCACTGTGCTATGCAGGTTGGACACTGGTACCACAGTCTCGCACGTACCAACCTGTGGCTGGAGCAGAAGCGAGCTGGCCACGGTTGCTTGTTCTCATTCCACTTCTTCACCTCCTCTTCCACCTCTCATCCTCAGCTGATTTGTGGTACTGCACGTGAGCCTCTTGAACTCTGTCAGCCCTCTGAGTCATAATCTTCGTGGCTCCCTGTCAACTAATCCAGGGAAATAACTGTCAGGTCCTGCACCAACAGGGCAGTGCCAACAGCCTGCGTCTCAGTAAAGGGACGTAGTGGAGGAGCACAGCAGGAAATGAGTGAATGAAGTTTAATCCAGCCAGGAATCTGCTCAGCACGTGTGGAGCTGTCTCACATAATTGAGTGGTAAATCCTGCTGGAAGCTGAAAGAGTAAGGATTTTTTTTTTTTCCCTTCCAGAAGTGATTACTGGTTTTCTCCCAAATACCTCTTTCCAATTCCAATAGACAGACTGTAAGGCTAAGCATATGTGCAGTCTCCTGGAATGTTTTAATCAGAATTTTCTATCATTTTATAGTTAGCTTAGTATGTTGTGCAGTTACCTGTTGGCTTAGAATGATTTCCCTTTACCTTAAGCTGCATATAAACCCACTATGGAAGAATAATAACATTTAACAGTAAGGATAAACTTTGCATAACTTTGTCAGCCATGACAAAGTGTTGCCTTGCTCTCTTTCTTTCCTCTTTAAAGGGGAAGGATTTGGACATTAGGGTACTGGCATGAATTGTAATAGAGACAGATTCAGTTGATGACTGCTGGTGATGTAGGAAAATTCATCCTATACTGGTCTGACCTGGGATCTATTGCTGTAAGAGTTCTGACCATAATGGTTGGGTTAGAACTGGTTGCTAAATGGACAATGAAATCCTAATTTGTAAGGCAACATGTTTTCCTGCCTTTCTTCAAAGCATATTTTTCTAAACTAATTGATCACTTTTCATACCACACGCATCACACCACAGTGGTGGTTGCCTTTAGAAAGCTGTATGTGCATAGAAGGAATCTGCTTCTTTATAAACCCTATCACAGAATCACAGAATCGTTTAGGTTGGAAGGGACCTCTGGAGATCATCTAGTCCAACCCCCCTGCTCAAGCAGGGTCACCTAGAGCATATTGCCCAGGATCACATCCAGACGGGTTTTGAATATCTCCAGGGAAGGAGACTCCACCACCTCTCTGGGCAACCTGTTCCAATGCTCTGTCACCCTCACAGTGAAGAAGTTTTTTCTCAGGTTTAGGTGGAACTTCCTGTGGTTCAGTTTCTGCCCATTGCCTCTTGTCCTGTTGCTGGGCACCACGGAGAAGAGGCTGGCCTCATCCTCTTGACACGCCCCCTTCAGATACTTGTACACGTTGATGAGATCGCCTCTCAGTCTTCTCTTCTCCAGGCTGAACAGGCCCAGCTCTTGCAGTCTTTCTTCATAGGAGAGGTGCTCCAGCCCTCTAATCATCTTTGTAGCCCTCCGCCAGACTCAATCCAGGAGCTCCATGTCTCTCTTGTACTGGGGAGCCCAGAACTGAACACAGTACTCCAGGTGAGGCCTCACCAGGGCTGAGGAGAGGGGCAGGATCACTTCCCTCGACCTGCTGGCAACACTCTGCCTAATGCACCTGAGGAGACCATTGGCCTTCTTGGCCACAAGGGCACACTGCTGGCTCATGCTTCACTTGTTGTCCACCAGCACTCCCAGGTCCTTCTCGGCAGAGCTACTTTCCAGCAGGTCAACCCCCAGCCTGTACTGCTGCATGGGATTATTCCTGCCTAGGTGCAGGACCTTGCACTTGCCTTTGTGGAACTTCATGAGGTTCCTCTCGGCCCAGCTCTCCAGCCTGTCCAGGTCCCCCTGAATGGCAGCACAGTCTTCTGGTGTGTTAGCCTCTCCCCCCCGGTTTAGTATCATCAGCAAACTTGCTGAGGGTGCACTCTGTCCCTTCCTCCAGGTCATGGATGAATATATTGAACAAGACTGGACCCAGGACTGACCCCTGGGGGACACCACTAGCCACAGGCCTCCAACTCGACTCTGTGCCACTGCCTACATCCCTCTGAGCTCGGCCATCCAGCCAGTTCTCAATCCACCTCACCGTCCACTCGTCTAGCCCACACTTCCTGAGCTTACCTAGGAGGATGTGATGGGAGACAGTGTCCAAAGCCTTGCCGAAGTCCAGGGAGACAACATCCACTGCTCTCCCCTCATCTACCCAGCCAGTCCTTCCGTCATAGAAGGCTATCAGATTGGTCAAGCATGATTTCCCTTTGGTGAAGCCGTGCTGACTCCTCCTGATCACCTTCTTGTCCTCCACATGCTTAGTGATGACCTTCAGAAGGAGCTGTTGCATCACCTTTCCAGGGATGGAGGGGAGGCTGACAGGCCTGGAGTTTCCTGGCTCCTCCTTCTTGCCCTTTTTGAAGACTGGCGTGACATTGGCTTTCTTCCAGTCCTCGGGCACCTCTCCTGATCTCCAGGACCTTTCGAAGATGATGGCGAGCGGCCTAGCGATAACATCCGCCAGCTCCCTCAGCACTCGTGGGTGCATCCCATCGGGGCCCATGGATTTATGGATGTCAAGTTTGGACAAAAGATCTCTAACCTGATCCTCCTCCACCAAGGGAGAGTCTTCCTTTCTCCAGCCTTCCTCTCTTGTCTCCAAGGTCTGGAATTCCTGAGGACTGGCCTTAGCAGTGAAGACTGAGGCAAAGGCAGCATTCAGTAACTCTGCCTTCTCTGTATCCTTTGTTACCAGGGCACCCGCCCCATTCAGCAGCGGACCCACGTTTTCCCTAGTCTTCCTTTTGCTATTGATGTATTTGAAGAACCTCTTATTGTCGTTGACATCCCTTGCCAGATTTAATTCCAACTGGGCCTTAGCCTTCCTTGTCGCAGCCCTGCACACTCTGACAACGTCCCTGTATTCCTCCCAAGTGGCCTGTCCCCTTTTCCACATTCTGTACACTTCCTTCTTCTGTTGGAGTTTTGCCAGGAGTTCCTTGCTCATCCATGCAGGTCTCCTGCCCGCTTTGCTGGACTTCTTACTCAGAGGGATGCTCTGATCTTGAGCCTGGAGGAAGTGACGCTTGAATATTAACCAGCTTTCTTGGACCCCTCTTCCTTCTAGGGCCCTACCCCATGAGATTCCCCTAAGTAGGTCCCTGAAGAGGCCAAAGTTAGCGCTCCTGAAGTCCAGCGTTGCAATCCTACCCATTGCCCTGCTCCCTCCTCGTAGGATCCTGAACTCCACCATCTCACGGTCACTGCAGCCAAGGCTGCCCCCAACCTTCACATCTCCAACTAGACCTTCTTTGTTTGTTAGTACAAGGTCTAGCATTGTGAAGGTCTATGTGCCCCTTGGTGCATGTGCAGTTTATGCAAAGCTCTACTGCTCTGGGTAGATGTAATTTTTTTCACTCATTTTGCTCTAGTGTAAATGATAATGGCATTGGGCCTAATCCCAAATGCAGCTTGAGTGGGTACAGGGATATTGGAATACTTTAACTGCTGAATTGCTGGTAGATAAAATCCAGTTCTGCTGGTGCCGGCTCCTTCAATTTTACTTTACCCAGACTTCTGAGGGAGAATTTCTGAGCCTTCTTTGTAAGTTCGTTTCTAAAGGCAAATCATGTGGCACTGTAAAGACCATAGAATCCTACCCTAAAATTGAAGAGATGTTCTCATCTATGGTTTGAAGCAAATTTCAGCATCTCTGGCCACAGCGGAGACAGCCTGCTTTGTCCTTTTAAAAACAGGACAGTCGTCTTTCAAGGGTTGGACCTCTTTCCCCTCCCCTGCCTCCCAGGAATCTGGAGTGTTGTTAATGCATTCCTTGTGTGAGGGTACAGTGCTTGTACATGCCATCTGGGGAGATTTTCCAGCTGGCACAACTGTGGTGAACCCAGAGAGGAAGATAAGAAAGTCCCCTTCGTTTAAACTGTTAAACACGATTTGAATTAAAGAGCTATGACTGCAGCTGGGTCTGAGTTGGGCCATTGCAACAAAGCAAAACAAATTTTTCTGTGCCAAAAAGGGAGCAACATGAGGTTTTAGTGTCCTGAAAGTGGCCAAAAAGATGATGAAAAGTGACCAAACTCTTCCCTCCCTTTCCTCCTCCAGTAACAACAGATCTCAGAATGAAGTAGGGATGCTTTGTTTCTCTCTCAAATCTCCCTGTCTTAATTACTGGCTAGAGGGAAAGGAGCATATCCACACCGAAGCACAAAGACTTCGGGTGCAAAACATTTACTTTAGCTCTTTGCTTTTGCTAATGTAGATGAGATGGGAAGGGCGGGCTGAAGAAGGCTAATGTGGTCCTGGCTTCTGGCGGCTGAGTGCCCTTTATACTTGGGACTGGAGAACCTCTTGCAACAGTGCTTTATCATCAGCCCAAAGAATTAGTAACTTTGATATACTAAATTGCAGAGGTGGATTTAAGGGGGTTATGGCCTTTCCCTTCCTCTGCTACTGTTGGTCTGTGAGATTCGTAGGTACAGTCATGTAATCCTGGAGCAATTACCCCCTGGTTCTGCCCTCTTCCCATCTAGATAGCAGCTGGGTCCGGTCCTGAATCCCCATCACTGCACTTCAGGCAGAACAGACCCTGCCTAGTGGAGTAGGAGCAGTCTTACTCTTGCCTGAGTTGTTTCAGCATGCCAGCACACATAGGCAAGAATTTCTACATTGATTTTTTTTCTTTTTTACTTGATTCCCATTTTTGTGAGTGCCAGAAACTCGTCTAAACTGAGTCTAAGTCTCAGCAATAAAGTGGCACCTAATAGGTGGGGTTGTTTGCTGAACTGTTTGTAAATGGATCCAGTTCAGCTGTCATCTCATTTGGTTTGGCAGAAGAGATGAAGAAGCGAAAGAAGCGGTAGGAGTGACCACCTAGACCAGTGGAGCTCTGCCAACATCTCTGAGTCCTTAGCAGAATGGAGTCAAGTCTGTCAGATTGACTTGCTGCCCGTTCCCATCAGCGAGCCCTCAGGAGAAGGGGTCGGTCCTTTTGATGTCATGTCCAATTAATTTAAAATCCTTAGCTGGGATAAGCAACTGAGGATGTAACATTTGGTAGAATCTTGTAAAGTAATGAGATGGGAAATTTCCAGATCTGCAGTAAACCTGCTGTGCAACAGAAAAGGAAGAGAAGTAAAACAAAACCTCAAAATAATGGTACAGGAAAGATTGTTATTAAACTTGAAGGAAACTGTGTCAAGCCTCCTTGAAGAGTGCTGCTCTCCATGCTACTTGCACTGAAGTCTGCAGAAGCTGTGTGTTGTCAGTCTGCTGGAGGGAGAGTATTTGGCATGTGAGCCCATGACTCTGAATGCCCTGCTGCTGGAGGGGAAGCGTTTAATGCCAACTTCACCAGCAGTGGAGTAGGTTGAAACTCTTGGGGTGGACAGCAGGAATCTTGTGGGACGTTTGGCTTCAGACCCTGTGTGGCTTTGTACCTTATATTGCACTTGGTAATGAAAAACCAGTCAGGGCAGTGCTGCTGTCTGGAGTTGCCAGCTCCCTTTTCCCTCTGAGATGAGCTGCTGTTCTGCTGTATATAGAGCTTCTGGTTACTTCTCCAGAGCGCCATACGGTAATCCAGCCTTCAAGTTATAACGAGGTGGATCACTGTTCTGTGGCCTGCATCAAAGCAGCTGTTAGAGCCTCAGGGCAAATACAGATGAAATGTGACGCTTTGTCCCACAGTTACTATTTGAGGATCTGGCAGCAGCAATAGTTTGGGATATGGCTTCCCTCCAGCTGCCAGGTACCAGCCTGCCTGCTCATCCTCTGTCCTTCAGCAGGTGTGTGGCATGAGCCTTTTTCCCCAAAAGTGCTTCTGCTGTACATTTATTCTGCTCCCATCTTGTCTGGGTTGAGCCTACATTTCTCCTCCCCCACCCCCCCACGTGCTTTCTCCTTTCTGTCAGGCACCAGGAAAGGGCTGCGATGTCTAGCTAAGTTCAACATACTAGTGCTGCTTACACCTGATGTCACTATAGAAACCCCCAGAAGCGAAGCTGCTTACACCTGGTGTCGCTATAGAAACCCCCAGAAGCGAAGAACAGCAATCTGTTTCGCTGCAAGTGCTTCTGGTGGGAGGAACCGCCTGTTGACAGGCTGTGCCCAGTCTCGCTAGGCTCAGGGAGTGAATCAAAACTGAAGTCTGATGATCGCTGGAGGTAGAGGGTGCGGCTGTTTTTTTTTTTTTTTTTAAACAAACAAACAAAAATTCCCCCCCCCACTCCCCTCCAACCCCCCCAACAGAAACAAACAAAAATCCAACAGGAAACATGGACCTGTTTAGGTTGCCAGAAGGTTTTTGGCATTTAGAGTGAACTGAGAATTTTTCAGGAGAATGGTCCAGTTGTAATGAAACATTTTGGGAAATGTTTCACAAATTCATTTATCTAGAATTCTCTGGAGAAAGAGAGCAGGTGAATGAGCATGAACAACCACCTTTCTGCATAACATATTGCTTGAGAGCACTCTCTTGGGATGTGAGGAACCCTGCTTTGAGTTAAGCAGAGAATTGGGTTCAGTTCTGAGAGCTGATAATTCTCTATTTGTCTGCCTTCGCCCAATCCCCCAGCCCCCAAAATAGAGGGCAGAGGCAGATAGAAGTTGTTCGTATTTGGAGAGATGGTGAGAGCTTGTTTAAAGGAGAGGAGAATGTTTTCCAGCATGTTTCTAGCCAGTGGTGTGTGAAGCCTGTGTGCATCAGACCAAGAGAGACGACTGAACTGCTCCAGTGGTGCTTTCAGGAACCTTTCTGAAAAAGTCTGCAATGGGGAATAGGCAGTGCACTGAAAAGGACAGAGAACTGAGAATTTTTTTTGTCTGTTCTTGGTCTTCCACAGGATTGGATGGTAGGGTAAATAACTTTTCTTCCCCCAACTTGCACCTTATTGTAAAAAGAAGAGAAATAGTATTAGCTGAGCCTTGAAGAAAGTTTGTGTTAGAATGTGAATTCTTGCTGCTGCCAAAAATGTGAGTGATGAAGAAAGTGAGAGGAGGGAAATGGGAATGCTCTTATCTTTGCAAGACTGCAATGAAAACTCTTGTGACAAAGAAAAAGCACTTAACTGCCCTTGAAGCTTTCCTGTGTTGAATTCCAAAGGCTGCGAGCAGGGGAAAGGTAGGACCTCTTGGAGGATTCCTGTGAGTTTGCTGTTAGTTGGTTTGCCTGACAAACTCTGCTAAAAGAACTATATAATACATGCTCGTTGCTACTTTTATTCTAGTATCAGGGTAAATACCACTTCCCTCAACATAAGAGTGTTGGCTTGCCGGTCAGAATAGTTACAAGCGTTGTCCTTTTAAAGATCATATTGGTCATATCTGACTTTAATCTGCTTTGTTAATAGAACTGCTACTGTTCTCACTTTCACCTTACCCAATTGCATTTTATTTCACATTGAGAGGCAGATTGAAAATAATCCCATGTAGATGGTTAGTTTGCTTTTCAGGCTTTGATCTGATTAACCAGCATGTGAACTAAAGGAAAGTCTCTTAAAACAAACAAACAAAAAAAACAGTCCCATGGTGAGGGTCAATTGCAGTTTAGGCAAAGAAACTGAAGCAAGAGAACAAGCATGTCTGCTTTATTTAATAAATGCTAAACGCTCCAGTAGAGCTGTGTGAGTAGGAAGCTTTGACAGGTTTGGAAAGCTATTGCGTGTCTGTGTGCAGTAGGAAAGAGGAGCAGTTTCAAGGCTCACGCTGTCTCAGCTGTCTTGAAATGTGTAGGCCTCTTCTCAGCTTGATGCTCTACAACCCCCTGGGGTTTGCCCATGGCCTGAGAAAGGAGGGGGATGGCAGAGAGCAGGAATGCCTGAAAGCGTCTGTACCTACAGGTAGTGACTTGCTCACTCCCCTACCTGCTCAGTATCTCTTGAGCAGTTATGCCTCCTAGCAACCAGCGCCTTGGTGCCGCAACGTGACTTGCTTGTGAGCCAAATCCTAAGCTTGCGTAAGAGCGAGGAGGGGGGGACTGTATAGCAAAGTCTGGGATGAAAGTGAGATACCAACTGCTGAGCTCCACCCTTTTAAAGAATCTCAAAACAAGCCCTGTGTCTCCTGGCAACCTTGATACAAACTATAGAGTTTAACTTAAAAGTAGTACATACGGTCCAAAGTCCGTGTCCTATCACCAGGTGTGAACAGTAGGGAGTCAGACATTTTCCTCTTCCTGGAGGATCTGGCACTGTAGATGGTCTTGGGCTTCACTTGCTGTTGGAAGGGCAACAAGCTAAGGGGGAAAGAGCATCCTGTTAAGCAGGATAGCTAAGAAGTGCCAAGAAGTGGTGTATTTTGTTTATTGTAAGTATGTCCAACCAGATATAGGACTTGGCGCTCCCCGCTGGGCTAGTACTGAAAGCTGTGCCCTGCAAATGTGCACATGAACGTTAGCCAGCTCTGTATGAGGATCTGGTTCTTTAGGCTGGTAGTCAAGGACTGACAAAGCTGATGTCGGCCACTTCCTTGCCTTGCGTGTCAGTTGCTGCTCTTTGACCGTGCTGGCCAAATGCTTGTCAGTCTTGAACTTTAACTTGGCCATATTTGCCTGTGATGAGAGAAGGAGATGTATTAGAAAGCAAAACCTGGGGCTTTATCATGATTGCTTCTCCTTCCATGAAAGTTGTCTTTTCAGATCTTGTGACAACTGATGCTCATCATTAGCTATGCTGAAGAAAAATCTCAGTGCAGTTAAAATGCTCTATTTTAGGATAAAATGGTAAATGTTTCACCTTCCATTAAAGTCATAGCTGTCACAAGACTCCTAAAGAAACAATATAGGCAGAGCTGAATTTTGCTACCCTGGGAATAAGAGTCTGAGTTACTCCTGCCTTGAGAAGTGGTGGAGCTGGGACAGAAAGCCAGAAAGAGCTCTGAGGGCTTGGACCTTGGAGCCACTGGAGATATTGCCTTGGTGCTGGTATTGATAGCAGCTCCTTGGAGAGGCAAGCTCCCCCCTGCCCTTTCTCTCAGCAGCAGCCGCTGGAGGCAGGACCTTGCAGGACTCTGGAGCAGGCTAAGTTGGCTGTAGGCCGATAGCCGTTTTGCTGTCCCTGGCAGTCTACTGCCTTAGGCAGCTGTCTGCTTTGTCTATGCCTAGAGGAGGCCAAAACAACTGGTTGTTTGGCGTGGTGATTCTTTAAGTCTGTGCTTTCACAGAAGCAGGCTCGGTTTTGTCTCTGACGCTCTTACGCAGACACTGCAGGAATTATGCTTACCGAGGCGTTCAGGGGGAAGAGCTGCTCCAGTTTCTGGGCTGCAGCGGGGCTTTTGTTCTCTGCTCAGGAACGTGCCGGAGAGCAAAGCTGGGTCACCCACTACCAGAGGGTACGTTATGCCCGCATGAATGTCCTCGTGGGGGACAGGGTTGTGGGGAGGGGGCTATAAGACAGACCTGCTTCTCTCTGCTTCTCACCAAAGGTTAATTAGATGAGAACAAAGAGAGAGTTAAGTTTTACTACTTTTGGTATTGCTCTCTTGATTAATGCCACTTTAATACTGACCATGCCGCTTGTCACTGGTAACACAATTAAAGCCCTTAGGCACCATGAGCTGCCATGAGCTGTCCTGTTCCCCTGCCCTAGATGATTAGTTTGACGTATAGATCTTTCTCTCTGGTGTCTGTGAATTGCTTAGGCCCAATGAGGGAGTACCCTGGCTGCGCTTACTGTTGGAAACAGAGAGGTATTGGCCAATTGCGTCTAAGTGGGATATGTTTCCCTTTGGGACTTGATTTCAAAGGAAAAAGCTTCTTCAGCTTTCAGGGCTTTGTGGCATGATAGGAACTGCTCTTGCAGGGGAGGCACTGCAAGACCTGCAGCTGGAGTCAGGTGTTCTTATGTAAGCCCAGCTGGGTCTGTGCCTCTCTTCAGAGAGCTGCTCCCTCTCTGGAGGGCACCTTTAGAGAGAGCTCCCATCAGCTCATGGGATGGAGTAGGGCTGGAGAGCTGAATGTGATCAGCACTTGATGGCAGAAAAAGCTTGTTTATGGGCAAAGAGGAAGCACGCCTTATAGCTAAGTATGTGTATATGCATATGTGCATATAAATATGTGTATGTGTGTAGATATAAAAGCCAAGAATTTATTGTTAGTATAATTGAGATCTTAACACACTAATTCAGGAATCATTATTGGTCTAGATCTAATTATTAGAGAAAAAGAAAGAATAATAATACATTAGGAAATGTCTATACAGGAAGAATCTCAATAATAGCAATACAGTTAAAACTGTTACACACACAGACACAATTGTTAGCTTTTATCCTTTTTTTTTTTTTTTTTTTACCGATTTTATGTTCACCGTTTCATTTCTCTCTTCTTTTTTCTTTTTCTTTCTTTTTTTTTTTTTTTGAATCCTTCTTGGTAGCATCTGAGTTTGGTAACATTCTGCTCAGGACTCCATTTTCTAATGCTTTGCTGGCTTTCCTGTCTAACTGAGCACAGTTTCTTGTCGTGAACTGTCCAAGTAGTCCTTCTACTCATGCAGCCCTCCTGTCTTGAGTTGCTCATTGCTCTGGCTCCTGGGGCTGGTCCAAATTTGTGGTCAGTGGGCATTTGCCAATTGTGCTGAAATACAACCCAGTTCTGTAACTTTTGCTCCCAAATTTGTTGATTTAAAACTTACTGTAGGTTGTTTATCTGGCATTGCTTCCCTGCCCCTAGGGAAGTTTGTTTTTTGGGGGAGGGAAGAAAGCGAACAGTGGTGGATTTGTGCGTGAGTGCGGTTTTTCATCAGTGCCTTATGTTCTTTGTGGCCTGTCAGACCTGCAGGCTGACGCACAACACTGTGCGTCTACGTGTAACTGATGCTTTGCATGGCTTGGCTGTTCCACCTAGCTGTGTTAGAGGTTGGAGGAGTAGGCGAGATATTCAAGGTAGGGGAGATAGGCTGGCCCCAGGTTCTTTGAGGTAGTGTTTCATCTAAGTTTGTAAGCCACTTGTCTCATCCATAATGTTTTCATTCCTTTCCTGGCTTTGCAGTGTTGAAGGGAATCTAGGGATTTTGAAGGTGGAGTTCCTGCTGAATCACTGGTGACTAGGCAGCCGTGAGCCATTTCAGTTATTTGGAATTGTTTTCATCTTCCTTGCATTTGTAATGATTCCCAGCTGGTAAGCTGGTTTAAATTTAATGGTTTTTTCCTCTGAGCCCTTTTCTACCCTCTGTTTTCCCCACGCTCATTTCTTGTCTAAGTCTTTCACAACCACTAGTCTGGCATAGCTTTGCCTCCTGGAAAGGTGCCTTCTTGCTGTGATGTTCTGTGAGAAGCCGTCCCTCTCCCTAGGGTGCTGCTACCATGTGTTCCTGGCTCCGGCGTGGCTGCTGTGGGGTTGCATACAACTTATCCAGTGGGAGACAGGACCTGGACTGTTTTTTGCCCCTGAATCCATTTTCTGTGAAGCGTGGACCCTGAATTTGTTTACCTGAATCGTCTTCCTGTGCTTGTTTGCCCAGTATTAGAAGCGTTACTAGTTTTAAAACTCTCCTCTTCTGTCCCCCTAGAAACAGACCGTGAAATAACCTAGCTTGGAGTTTTCTGTGCCCCACTGTATGTGTGTGATAGTTCCAAGGGGACCAGGATATCCTGAAGTAAGATCAGCTGGACCAGTTAGAAATAATTGTGGCTGGATCGTTACGGGCAAGCTGTGGCCTTGCTCTGATACGAGACAGATAGAGATCTTTTAGTCCTCTGAGTTTTTCCTCTGTGTTCCTGTTCTAGCTGAAACTTCAGTGATGTCTATTTTTATGTTAGAAGAGAGTCCTGGACTGATATGCAGCCACAATCTCTGCTCTGTTAGATTTTTTTTTTCTTTTTTCATCTATTTGTGTTGGGGATTTTTAAGCCTCATTTTAAAGTATTTTGAGTGTCTTTCAAATCTGTGCATCTGTCCTCTGCTGACTCCTGCTTGAGGTCAGATACGCAGCTGGTTGCTCTTAAAGAAAAAATCTGGTAGATGTAAAGGGGCTGTCGAGAGCTGCTAGTAGAAGCTCCAGAGGAGGAAGCTAGCTACCTGGTTGTCATCGGATCACATAGACACTAGTTGGGTGTGGGAGGAAGCTTTCTGAGGCCCATATATTTGGGGATAGAGCAGTTGTTCTCTTGCATGGTTTGCTCTTCTGTCTTAGTATGTGGATGCATGAAAGAGAACTGAGCTGTCACTGGTGTTACCCTACCCCGGCTGCAGAGAGTCATCAGAGGGGTGGTCGTCTTATGGTCGTGCAAACCAAAAGGACACTGGACAGAGATTGAGAAGAGAGGCTATGTAGGCTCCTTCATCTTGTGTTCTCTCACACTGGGCTTATCTGGCCCATCAATAACTGGGTAATGTGGATTCAGGAGAGGCTGAAATGGTAGGGGGAGCAGAGGTGGCCTTTGTCCTTGTGAGGATTATCCCTACAAACCCTTCTTGTCAGTTCTGCCCTGCCTTCCTGTGGACTAGATTTACTGTGTTACTTCCCCTCTTCTTGTGTGTTGGTGCAACCAGCTTTCCTGTTGTTGTTGCGTATGGAAGAGTTGTAGAGAAATGCCTTGTGAGGGTGGTGTGGAAAGGAGAAGATGCAGGGGCTATTGCTGCCTGAATCCTTGAGAGGCTGGGAAGGAGAGCAAGAGCTTCTGGCTGTGGACTGTGAGAAAAGGCGTTTTTTTACGAGTGCATACAAACTACCACTGCCCGCTTGGTACGGGAACTGCACTTTGCGCATTGATGCAGTGGTCCTACAAAACACTTGACTAGATACATTCCTTCCTTTTACTCCCCCAAACAATCAAGAGTAGGGGTAAATGAGCAGTTTTAAACCTGCTGTTTGTTACTCTTGGACAGTTCCTTCCATCTCTGCAGTTGTCAGCCAGTTTACAGGTGGGAATTGCATAGCAGGGTTATGTCTTAGCACTGGATGCTGCTCTACAGGATTCCCCTGCAGTTTCCCCTTTTGTCTAAGGGATTATGAAGAGGAGGAGCCTGAAGGCATCTAGCTCTAGATTTTTCACCCACAGATCTAAGTAGGTAAGAGAGAACCTAGTGAGTATGGGAGCTAGCTGGTTAAAACTTGATTTGAAGGGTGATAAGATGATGCTGGAAAATGGGACAAGTAACAGGAGTCTTTTCTCCTGCTGGCTTGAGAAATCTCAAAAAGTCACATTTCTGGAGGCTGGGAGGGTAGTCTGGTAAACTCTCTCTAAAACGTGCCCTGTTCTTCCCTAGGCCTGTGCTATTGACCACGTTTGGAAGCAATCTTGCTGGGCTTTGGTCAGAGCTGGTGTGGCCGTTCTTCTTGTATGCTTTGGGGCAGAGCCTGTTCCGTGGTGTGTTTGAGCTCCTAGTCCCATGGATCTGGGGTGCCAACAAGACTTTTGAACAGAAAAAATTCCCCTGAGAATGTCTTACCCCAGGCCACACCATGTTACTGTTCGACAATCAGAAATTCCTAGATTATTAGCCTAGTGACACTCAAATGCATTGACCACTTTCTTCTTTGTTTGTTTGTGTTTACAGTGGGTTTCTTATTCAGCAGTCATGGACTTTGGTTAGCCTGTGTTGGTTTCTGAAGGGTAAATTTAACTGCATCTCTGAGGCTCCCACCTTTCCAGTCTTCCTTGTCGTGGTCCAGTGAGCTCCGAAGGCTGTTATGCTCAGACAGTGACATCTAAGTATCAACCTCTCAACAGATATACCTGTCGTCTTAAAATGCATTTAATTAATATAACTTGCATGCAAATACCACTTCAGTTACATATTCAGTGTGCACATCCTCTCCCATCACTGTTAACCCACTCCCAGCATTGGCTGTGAATTAAGCTTTTTGGCAGGAAGAGTTGCCACACAGAAAATTAACACCAGTTTTTGTAGACACTGTTTCACGTTAATCAAGCCTCCCTTGGCAACCAATGCAATGTAAAAAAAGAGTTTGTTCTTCTTTCTCTCTCTCTCTCTCTCTCTTTTTTTTCCCTCTTGTGCGCGCATGCGCGCGCTCTCTCTTTTTCTCTTTTTCTTAAGTATGCTTTTAGTCCATAGGAAGCTATTGCACTCTCACTCAGGTAGCTTTGGGTCTCAGGAAGAGAGCAGAGTATGAACTGAGAAGTGGGCCAATATAGAAGAGATGGGACTGCTCCTTTCATTTATTCTTGCAGCAGCATGAAAGGAGGATATTGTAGAAAAAAGAAATTTGTTTCGATGTCTGAATGGAGTTTTCTTTCCTCCATACAGCATTCTCTTTATCACCTAGATTGTGTGCATTCAGCTAATCAGGGGAGGACTTGACTCGTGAACTCTGCCCCCAGTCACGTGTCCCACAAGATATGACAAGGCTGGATTGATGGATAGCTGGGGAAAGAAATTCCATCGCCGACTTTCAGTCTTCCCAGGCTGCTTGGGGATGGGGGTGGCTGGCAGAAGAGGGAAAGAAGAAAACGGATGCTGGCAGAAATCTGCTTTCTATTAGCTTGCTGAAGAGGGAGCATGCAGGTGGGGGAAGGGCTGCTGAAACTAGAGGGATGTGTGGGGAAACAGGAGAACAAGGACTATGAGAAGGGACATGCAGAGACACACTAGGGTTTGGGGAAGAGCAGGAGCAGAGCTGGGAAGAGGAGAGGTAGAAGTAAGAGGGGGGAGGGCAGGAGGGGTTGGAGTGACCCGCTGCTGACTTAGTGCATCTTTGTGTAAATGTGATACTGATGTCTGATTCCTCTTCATTCCTTCTCCTATATTTAGCTTAGGGAAATTGCTACATTTGTATGTTTTGTTTTTCTCTCCTTTTGCTGGAGCCAACGGAAACTGTTGCAAATCCCCCTTGAAACAACACCAGCTTTATATCTGCATATGGGTGCATAGCTGTGCCTATGTAAGATGTGGCTGTGTCTTCATGGAGGCTTGGCAAACTCTCCAAGAAACCTTTCGCTGCTTCCTTGTTGGCTGTCCCAATTGGTTAGAGAAAGCTCAGGTCACCTGCAAGAACCTCTGACATAGCTCTTAGAACCAATTCTGGCCTTTGTTTGTGTTTGTCTAAAATTACCTGAATGCCCCGCAAGAAAGATGAGCCCTGGGAGAGGTCCCACAGCCAAGTGCCAAGTTGTTTTTAAAAGCTGCTTGTATCAGGAAGGTGTACTTGAAGGTTGTGGATGACATCATAGACCTAGAAATAATACTTTTAAATATATGTGCAGTTGCCAATGGCTTCTGCCTGAACCAGTGTGCAAACAAACTGGACACCTGATCTCAACTGGCTGGGATATGGCTTGTGCAGCAGTAATCCACACAGCAGTGAACGGTTTCTATAAACGTCCTGGAAATCAGAATATCGTCATGGATCAAAGGTGTTGTGGTCATTAAGCTCTGTCCACAGCTGCAGAGAAGATATGATTTTGTGCTGAAGCAAGGGTGCTAACAAGTGTTCACCTTCTAAACAGCCAGTGTGCACCAGACTGGATGTTTCTCTGTACAGGTCCCATGTGAGGCTCTTTAGTACCTAGCACTAGTATTCATGTTGCCACTAGCATGTAAAAAATTTTCTTTAGGCAAGGCTATCCTGAGAACTTGAACTTGCTTTGAAAGCTTAAATTCAGGGAAAGTGATGGGGGGAAGGGGAAGGAGGAGGCAATGAGGCCATCATAAAAGTTACTTGGGCTACGTCTACAATTGGAAGTTAAGAATGCAAAGATCAATACCATCTTCCCTTGTGTTCTTTCCACTTCTTTGCTGTAAAATACTGAACATAGTCTTATGAAGACATGGTGGAGGTTGGATAGATGGGTGGATGCTTTATATGTAACTAATTTTCCATGGTAAATATTTTATTTTTTTAATTAGGGCAAGATTAAAGCCAACACAAACAGAAAAGAATAGATGCTTTGAATCTCCTAAGGGCTTGGTAACCCTACTTGACTTGCAGGAGGTTCTGCTCAAAAGTGACTTGCTGGCTTTGGCGGGTGCAGGGACTGCTGTGGGGCCACGTAGAGCTGAGCTGAGCTGCAAGTGTCTGAGCAGGCACTTGAGACTGCTTTGAACGCTCGGAAGAGGTTAGAGTTCTGGAAATGGTTTATTGCTGCTCTTCAAAGAGATATACTCTCTGGGATGGAGTGCACTAGACACCTTCCCAAGTATTTTGACTACAGGCCAGCTTTAAAAGTCAGGTGCTCCTGAGTCCCAGAACAGTATCTATGTGGTATGTGGCTGCCGTTCTGCTGAATAAGGTATCCTTGGAGTTGACTGGAGTCTTCCTTGCTCTTATATAGGGCAGGCAGAAGGGTGCTGGCAGAAAATTAGCATGGGATAGCAGCAGTGGGGTAGCTTTTGTTGGGTAACAGATAATTTAAGAAACAAGGTTTAGAAGATTAGTTTAGTGTAGCTAAATCAGTTTATTTCTTAAGGCTATAGAAGACCATAACCCAGTAAGCAAGTTTCATTTACAACCCACCATAACCACATGCAATCTTGTCTCAGTATGTCTGTGAGTTAAAATTACTTTTCCGTGACATAAAGAGATATTTCTTATCTCTCCCTCTGCCCCAACCAGAGTTGTTTAACAATGGGTTGTAAACTCTGCGACTTAAACATACGGGTGCCTTAATACAGAGTTAAAATATCTCTATCTGGTGGTCTGACAGTAAAACCTGTGCGACTCTTGGACTGGTTTGCTGATTCCCCTTGGTGCGTGAACTGGGTGACTCTTATCTTCACTGTGGAGTTTTGACTTTCTTTCCCACTTCTTAGCTCTCAGTGAAGCCTGCAGGGAGACAGCCTTGCAAGGGAAAGACCAACTGTGGAGGGCATTTGAGCTAAAATTCATGATTGTAAGTGGCCAGAGGCGCAGCTGTGTAAGTTAATAATGGCAAAGCCCTGGACCCTGGTTGTTCACTGTACTATTCTAGGAAATGGTGTGTTTATTTGCTCTCTTGGTTTGAAGACCATGGTTTGTTTTTTGCCTCTTTCCTGTATTTTTAGATTGTGTTCACTTCTATGAAGTCCTGTTTTTGTGCAGAGTTCCTTGTAATAAAACACAAAGGGACTTAAATTAAAAACCTGCATAGGAAAGTCTTCAATGGGATTTTTTCATCTTTCCTTTATTCTTTATAGTATTTTCTGAAGCTTATTTTGAGCAACTTATCCCTGTCATAACTCAGCAGGATTTTGGTCCATGCAACTCTACCCAACTTCACGTAGTGTGGTTTTGTCTTTTAGCTAGAGGCTTGGAATGAGATAGATTTCCACATCTGCCAACTTCCTATTTCATGTCTAACGATTTGCGAGGCTTAACCTTCCCTGACTTACTACTGGATCACAAAACACCTGCTTCTTTACACTAATCCTACAGAAATAAGTAGCATAGCTTTGACTTGTGACTTTCCAGGTTGGTTCCCTGGCACAAAAACCACAGAAGGATCGATCGCAGTTGGAACAATCTGCTTATTTACGCTTTTGCTGCTGTTCCGCAAGGTTACCTTTCCAATCATGATTGCCTGCATTAACATATCGGAAAGACCGATGCTTTTCGCCTTCTGTATAGTGTGTGTGGGTAGACCACCAGGGCTATTCTTGTGGAGCACCGTAGGTGGAAGTGTAGAGTTGTCTAATGGGGGGGGCCGCATCTTGTGCATGGTGGATGCCTTGGAGTTTGAAGCTTTCGTACCTTTTTGGAATCCGCTTTGAGGTAGCGATGTTAATGGAGTGTGACAGCTTTGGCCAAAGACGCTTGCTCTTGGTGCGTCAGTCCTCCTTTGTGTTCTCTTTTCCGGTTTAAAATTTACACTGCTCCTGGCAGGGTATCCCTGTCAGACCAAGTGAAAGGCTGACTGCCTGGGCCAGGCAAGGAGATGCCAACCCCCGTGGAGCCGTTGCAGCTATGACCTTGTCAAACCTGAGCTGCACCTGCAGCACAGAGCTCTGGCTGCTGCTGGGACCACGGAGGAGGGGGCCTGAAAAGACGCTGGCTTTGCCCTGGGCAGTGTGGCGCTGAGGGGTGCTTAATCCTGGCTAAAGCCCTGTGCTTGAGAGTGTGCGCTGTGCATCTGAAAATGTTTGTGAGGCCTGTAGATGAGGCACTGCAGCAACTTTCTGCGATGCATCGGCTTTTGGCTTTCTACTTGGCTATGTCAGGCTGAGGCGTTCTCTGTCCCCGGCCTGTTTCTCCCCAGGGCTGGTGCCCACAGCCTGGCGCACGCTGCGGGCAGGCCCTGTGTGCTGTGACTTGCACCAGTGGCAATGTGGCTGAAGTCCCTGGTGCAGTGAGGGCTGTTGGAGCTGGAGCACAGGGCACCCTTTAGTGCTCTAATGGCACCGCAGCAGTGGAAGCAGCCAGCACTGTTGGAGCCCAGCGGTGTGTGGCAGGCGGCTTCTCCTCTCACAGAGCTTGGTTTTTAACCACAATTTCTATTTTAGAGGTGAAGTAAGTTAGGGCATAAAGTCATTAGAGAGTGAAGATTGTTCTACCTAAGGCCAATTTTCCCTTCCTTTTTTCACTTGTTAACACTTAAGGCTTTTAAGCGGGGGCAGTTAGAGGCTGTGTGTGTGTGTGTGTGTGTTCCTGTTATGGGTGGCTGCTGTTCCCTCCTCCAAGACAGAGGCTGTGTCATGAGGATTTTAAAAAATTACGTGGAGGGTGTGGAAGAGACAGTGCCCAGGAGTGCTCCAGGCTGCTCGTGGTAGGCAGAGGCGCCAAGACAGTGTACTATTGGTAGGATTTGTGGGGAAGTGGGGCCTTTTCTCCTTCACCCTCCTCCCAGTCACTGACTGTTCCCCTCCTGAGGGAGGCAATTATATTGCTTAACAAGAAGTTGCTGCTTTTTGCTTTTGCGGTTCATCTTGCTGAGAGGTTTCTGCAGAGCCCCCAAGCAAGTTGTTTGTTCAGATATTTTTCTCTTGGGTCAATAGGTTCTGACATCGTGCTTCTCACTACCTAACTGGCCAGAGACCTCTCCTGCTACGTTCAATGACTTTCTGTCCTGCCTTGTATTATGGGCAAGGCACAGAGAACTAGCTCTTTTTTCCTGAGAGCTTTTTCAAAAGATCCCCTCTTTTGTTGTTCTTGACTTTCTCACTTGAGAAACCTGCCGGTTTGGTGTCTGGAACGTAGGGTCCCTTTCATGGCAGGGGACCTAATCTACTGGGGCTGCCGTTGCATAGACTTTCATAATTAACCTTTCTGTCCAGCTTGAGCAATCAGAGATTCAGAGCTCGCAAACGCTAGGAGGTAAGTTATTTATGGTACAATACTCCTTGATGTGAGAGACACTTGCTATTTCTTCTCCTCTGGGCTGCTCTTTTCCTTTGCAATTTCCAGTTGACCACAGCTCAGACTGTGAGATTAGGGGATGAAGTGGCTCTTTGGGGCTACCTTTGCTTCTGCTCGGCCAACAAGGATGGCTCTATTTGTTTTTCTTCATGCCTGTGGCTCTTATGTCAGCTATTTTGGTTTTTTTTCTCTTTTTCTTCCATCTAGATGTGTTGTTGTGCTGTTCAACCCTAGAAAAAATAAGCAACATCATATTCTAAACAGCTCCAGGTGAGTGAAGTTTCAGGTTGGGCTTGTTCTCTGTGGGAGGTGAATGTCAAGGTTTTTATGACTTGAGCAAAGTATAAGAGCTGCTGAGGAGACTGTTGCTCCGAGATAAATTCCTGCAGTGAGAGCTGCCTTGGGCAGAGGCTGCCTGCCAGTTCGCCTGTAGCTCCTCCTAATGTGAACTGCTCTTGCTGACTAGGCAACACTTCATAAATATTGTGGCCACATGAGCTGTTAAAAGGCATGACATGGAGGAGGTCTCACCAGAACCCCATGGTGGTGTCTGTGTATGATTTTTTTCCACCTGAAAATGTCACCTTGTTGTTGGAGCCAGGACTGGGATATGGCCCTGCAGCTGGAATAAAGTCCTGGATAGGAAGGTGAGCCTCAACTTTTGGACCTTTTCTGGTGCTGTAGGCATGCTGCTAAAGATCTGGGCAGCAGGGAATCCCCATGGCAAGTGTTAGACTTCTGGTAAAGAGAAACTATTGTCAGGCTATTATGTGTAATTTGAGCTGCTTTTTAGTCTGTCCTAACCTCCTCCTGACTCATGACATATTGAAATGAAATCTCATGCTGGAAATGTTTCTCAGTGTCATTCTTCTTGTTTTAGGAAAACAATCACAGCTCTTGCTTTCTCTCCAGATGGAAAATATCTGGTTACAGGAGAGGTAAGTGTGAGAGGAAAGAGGGCACCCTTTGTCCATCCCATTTCAGAGTAGGGTGGAGGATGTTAGAAAGAAAATTTGGGAGAATTTGGGTCCTGTAAAATCCCTCCTGCTTTTTGACAGGACTACAGCCACTGAAATATCAACAGAAGAAGCCTCTGAGCTGCTTTTGTATAGGGAAATATATTTTAGCGTTCCATCTCTGTGTGGATCTCCTGAGTTATGGGCAGCTTTGGGTGCTCCTGCTAAGAGTGTTTTGATGTGCTGTTCCCTCTGGTCAGTTTGGGGGGGGTGTTCTGGAGTGGCCTCTGAGCTGAAAATAGAGTGAAAATAAGTGGAAGAATATAGAACACTGCTCTACTCTAGCATGAATGAAGAGGACTTGGTCCTTATTCTTTGATCGAGTTTAGGATTGTCCCTTAGGGATTTTGGGAAGTAATTGAAGCCAGTAACAGTGTTGTGGAAAAAGTGAAAAGTGCATGTGGAATGGAGCTTTAGGAACAGTGACAAAAGATGCTGGTGCCTGTGGTTTGGCATTGAGTGCTTGGCTGCTGGCGACAATTGCTTCCTCTCCTCAAACATATTTAAGGGGGGGAATAAAGATGACTGCACTGCGTGTCTGTTCTGCATTAGAAGTGCAAGACATGGACTGTGTGTCATGAATTTGGAATTACTGGGTGTTAGAAATCCACAGAAATGTTGACTGTCCCCCTTATGGTTGGGCTCAGTTTGCTCTTCTGTGATACTAATGGCAATTTAGCGCTAGACTCTGTGCCTCTGTAAGCCATTGGTGAGCATGTGCAAAATCAGGTCCCCTCCTGAGCCTCAGCCGCAGAGAAGTACATCACAAGCCTGTGTTAGAGCTGTCAGGAACGAGGCTGTTCACTCCAGAGGTCCCTAGTTTGGTTCCTGTGATGGCAGCTGTCATGACAGTGGGTGGCTCCCTAGCTAGGACTGAATCCCTGTTGATCAGGCATAGGGTAAAAATGATAGTATTTTGGGATGGAGGTTACCTCAACGCAACAAAAGTAAGGGCAAATTTTCCATCAGAGATTGTTGTTGTTGTTACCCTTTTAGTGAAAGGATGAGATTTTACAGCTGAAATTTTTGTTTTTTAATCCCTCCTTATACTTGAGAAGTCTTAATGTATACAACATTTTTATAAAAATTGATATATTTATATTTCTGTGTGTATGCATCTTTTAATTATAAAAGAATTATATATCTTTTTCTCCCCAGTGTCCTATTCTGATGATCTTGGTGGTTGTGGATTTTTATTTTATTTTTTATTTTTATTTTTTGTAAATCTCTGCTGCTCTGTTCTTTTCATGTGGTGCAGGAAAAGTAGTGAAAAGAAGTGGATATTTTTTCTGCTGGCAACGTAAACATTTCAGTTTGAAACTGTTTTCGGGTAAATGGCAAGCTTTGATTAAAAATAGTCTTTCCAGTTATACTTGAAAGCTTTTTTGCCATGTTGCAAAACGTGTCTCTACTTGCCCTGTTCTAAAACCACTTCTCATTTTGGTATCCTCTCAAATGCCTGAAATCTGAATTATTAATTTGTATAGTAGTGCCCCCTGCTGGTGTCAGCAGTCTCTTCTTAATTCAACCTCTGTCCGGTAGGAGGTCCCATTGGGAAGAGGGACTGAGCTCAGTTACCGAGTTCCCTTTGCGAAGATCACTTTTAGCCCTTGTGCTAGTTCTGCATCCTAACTCCTTAGTTTTTTACATGACTGGCTTTTCAGGAGGGAGGTTGCAGAGGTTATTCCTTGGCCTGCCGTAAATATTAAATGTCTTTTTGAATATTTCAAATGCAGAGGAAAATGGATTTTTTTTTCTTCCTCCCCATGGAGGAGTAAATTCCTTGTCCATGGGGCTTTCATAGAGCTTGCTGTTTGTGAGCATCTATTGCATTATTGAATATGAATCAGTTTGCCAGCATGTTAGGGTGGACACTAAGATGCTGGGAAATAGATACATATATATATTTTTTAAGTAGAGCAATTATTTTGAAAAGCAGCTTGTTTGGCTCATTGTAACATCTTGACAGCAACCTTGAGACCTGAGCTCTACCATACAAGAAGAACTGCACCAAATACAGTAAAATCTGACCACAGCACTTTTCCAGGCCACAAGAAGTTGCTTGGCAAAGCTGTTAATTGAGACAACTAAACATTCACAGTTCCGAGTTTCTAAAGCTTTGATTTCTCCTTCTTGTGATCAGACTTACCTCTCCCACGCAATCAAATGACTGACTTAACCCTGATCAGAAAAGGCACTATTTTGCCTTGTTGCCATGGAAATGTTATTTTGCAAGCTACCTTTTTGAGAGACTTCTATGTGAATTCATGAGTAAGCTCTTGAGTAGGATTTGCCTATCAGGCACATTCTTGGCCAGCATTTCAGCTTGCCTTGTGCTTCTCATTTGATTTAATAACAAATAATTAAAGAAAAAATGGAATTGTCTGCCAGAAGGTGCTGCATTGGCATTTCTGAGTCTATGACCTTCCGTTTCTCTGGAGACCGAGTGTAAAAACAGAGAGTCTGTTCCCTCTCTGTCTCTGTCTGACACTACCTTGCCCATGTTTGTTCAGGCAGCATGCATTCCTGTGGTTCCTTTGTGGCAGAAATGATGCTGCTAGCCTCCCATAGGCCTTCCTGAGGTGCTGTGCGATAATTGACATAAACAGTCATATCATGTTTTTGTGATGACATGCCCTGGTTCGATATCTCCAATGTCCATATTGTGTTAGGAGCAGAGGATGTGAGGGTCTTTGGGTTCAGTAATCACATAATGCTTTTTGTGAGTTCCCACAAATGGAACTGACAAATGGGCTGTGAGTTGCCATTGCCAAAGATTAAGGATGGGCATGAAAAGCATTGTTCTAGCCTTTGGCTGTTTGAGGGGGAGGGTAAGAAAGGGATTGAAGGAGGGGAAGGTTTTTTAATTCTTTCAGGGACCTGCTGAAATGCCCACTCTCGTTAGATTTGCAGTGTCAGCTTGGGCTTTAAAGAGTCAAAGGAAGCAAGTTCTAACCTCTCTATGGTGATTGCAACATCAACACATCCTTTTCCAAGCTCTTATGCATTTGTGTGCACGAATCTGTCAGAACTGACCTCAGGAGTTGCACTTCCTGTTCTGTACCTGTCTTGTCCCCTCTAGAGTGGACACATGCCTGCTGTTCGGGTATGGGACGTGGCTGAGCGGACCCAGGTGGCTGAGCTCCAGGAGCACAAGTATGGCGTGGCCTGTGTGGCGTTCTCCCCCAGCTCCAAGTACATTGTTTCAGTGGGGTACCAGCATGACATGATTGTCAACGTGTGGTCATGGAAGGTAAGTTCTCCAAGAGTTTGGGTGGACCACAGGGTCAATAAACATGATTTCAGTTCTGTCTTGCTTTCTGCCTTTTTTTTCTTTTGACATTAATAGACGCAGACAAGTTTGGACATGGGAGAGAGCTGTGGTCCCTTAGGGATGGTCTAAATCACTTCGATGAAGGGTTATTCTCTATATTTGGAGACACATGACATCTTGCTGCCTAGTCAGAAAAGCCTAGGCTTCTGAAACCTTGTCAGAGCCTTGTGGCTTTTTAGAGACTCATTCAAAAATAATTCATGGAGTTGAGGAAGGAAACTCTCACCAGCCAGGGATTCCTTTTTTGATATAGTGAATATTCTTGAATTGTTTTGTTTTCATTGTGTCGGGATTTGTGATACTCTAATCCCGTCCTTGACCTATATAGGAGAAAGGGAACATACATAGAGCACAGTGGCCACTCTGTGTGCTGTTGGGTTGGGGCGGTATTCTGTGGGAAATAAAATCTGTGTCTTTTTGTCTAGAAAAACATGTAAATGTGCTCTGTTGGTATCAAAAAACATACATATATTGCCAGGCTCACATTACATTGGTTTGGAGTCTTCTGTGTTAATTAGAGCTAAGCATTTATGCTTTTTCTAGTTTTGAGTCAGTTCCTGCAACCTCTTCAGGCCCTGTAACATTCTCTAGAAGAGAGAACATTTAAAAATTGTGTATGACCATTGAAACAAATGTTAAATCTCACATTATTCAGCTTGTAAGTCTGTGCTCGTTTAGTACGTTAACCTCTTCATCACGCTTCCTGGGCTGTACTTGAAGCGCTCTCGGTTAGTCCTCTCCTGCATGAGCGGAAGTTTGACCTTGCTATTTTTTTTGTATAGCTGAGTTGTATAGTGATAAAACATAAATGTCTATGTCAATGTGGAAAAGTGAGCGTTCAGCCTTTTGATTCTTTTTAGTCACACAAATCCAAGTAGGGACTTTGAGGCAGACATAATGCATGGTATGTATGGGACTGAGTACAGGCAGGTTTGTTCTACCTTGCTCATGCAAGCTTTTCTGCTTACTGTGATCCTGTTTGTTTATAATTATTTGCCTGAGAGCTTATAAGGTAAGAACTATTCTACTCTTCTGTGTTGAAGAACACACTCTCTAAATATACATTCCAGACTCTGTCAGGAGATACAGCTAGCCTGCATTTTGCAAACTGGGTACTAAAACTAGAGAGATTTGACTTGACCAAAGTCAAAGAAAACTGAGAGACAAAGAATTGAAACCAGATCTCCTGAAGTGCTTCCCTGCACCTTTAACCACAACCTATCTTTCATCCACTGTGCTGCAGCTTCCATTTCCCTGTTTCTCCAGACTGGGAGACTTGCTCAGTCGTTTGATTGTGATGAAAAAGCAAACCCCAGTCGTTGGTAGGGTCCCCTTGCTTCTATAAAGAAAAGCCACAGTGGTGATCCGCATGTCGAGGCCTGCAAAGGCTCTAGAGCTTTCTCTGTGTGCTCTCTTGAAGGAATTTGTGTTAATGGCTGTACCCCTCCCTTCTCCCTTAGTCTGGGTTGGAGGGTCCTGCTTGGTGCTGCAGCCTGGCCTCCTCTGTTGCCTCTAGCTTCAGTTCTGTATGCACCCTGGCTGACAGGGCCCGTGGAGTTTGTGTGCCGAGGGCCCAGTAAGAAGGGGTAGAGGAAAGAGAGCAAGTGTCATAAACATCTCCCCTGGTACCTTGTTGTCAGTCACATACTACAGGGATGAAAATTCACCATAGACAGAGGGGAAGGGGAAAGTGTTTTAATTTGCACTTCTGTTGATCCCAGGAGAATGGGAGGGAAAGAAAATTGAGCACTAATATTGTGGGCAGGGAGTTCCTGCCGTCTAACCGTTCTCCTCAGACAGTGTCCATTCCCCTTCTCTGTCCTTCCCATCACCTTCCCCCTTTTCGCAAGCTCTTTGACCGTTTCAGGTGCATAGAGAAATGTAGCAGGCTTTGCTTTTGTCTCTTCTGGTATAGGGCAGAAGTGGTCTTTTTATGGTTTTTTTTGTCTTTCTGTAAAGCTGCTTTTCTTGTAGAGAAGAGAAAATTTATGGAGGATCAGGTAGCATTTTCCCTGTGGAAAATAGCTGTTCCCCATCTTGAGCGCCTTGCTCTCATTGCTGCCTGGAAGCTAGGAGAGCCCCTGCTGGTGCTGGCATGCATGTGCCTTCCCTGTTTTTAGTAAGAGAAATGGATTTGCGATGAGCTCCCTGTGACTGTGAACCAACAGGTCAAGGCTCAGAAAGCACATCCGTGCAGGCACTAGTGACTGCTGACTTGTTCTTGGTCTCAGTCAATGTGGAAGTGGGATTGAACATAAACGTGAATTCTACAATCTACCAAATCAGTGCTCCTAGCTAATGCTAGGGAGGTTGTATTCAGGGGTAAATAGGGATGGTTTTTGCCTGCTGCAACTCATGTGTTGAATGTATGCCTGCAGTTGAAATGACTTTTCTGTGACTCTCAGCAAAGAAATTAAGCTACGTAAACAATTATATTTCCAGAAAAACATTGTGGTGGCAGCCAACAAAGTATCAAGTAAAGTGACAGCTGTGTCATTCTCGGAGGACTGCAGTTACTTTGTCACTGCTGGAAATCGGCATATCAAGTTCTGGTACCTAGATGACAGCAAAACCTCCAAGGTAAGAGAAGCTGTATCACGGCCAAACTGTGAGCAGACACTTCCGTCTCACAGCAATGTGGATTTTGCTGTGGGAACTGGGAACCCTTTATTTTCCTGAGATTCAAGGCTGGCTCCCAACCTCTGGCGCTCAAGCCTCAATCTCCCCATGGGCTGGTAGCAATTGCACACTGCAGTGGTACCAAAAGCTTCTCTTATGCTGGGGCAGGGATATGGTGCCTGGGGTTGCAAAGCAGCATATTTGTTCTTTAGTAGTTATGCATGCAAAAAAAAAAAAAAAAAAAAAAGTTGCAGTCCTTGAGCTCCTTACAGCACAGAGACTGGGAGAGCTGCTTGATGTGGATTTGAGCATCTCAAAAGGCTGTGGTTGTTTTTTTTTGAAGTGTCAGCTGAGGACTTTAACCCTTTAGCTGGCTGCTTCTGCTCTTGGGGGACAGATATGCATTCCACACACGCTCATTTTTTTCTGGGTGCTCATGAACAAAAGTTGCTACTTCATGTTTAGACCCCACCCTTGACTGGCCATGGAAAGATTGCTTTTGCTGTGGTTGATCTGCTGTCTCTGGATCATACGTGTGGAAAGCCAATTTTGGTAGCACAAGCAGCGTTCTGTTCCATTGACTTGCTAATACTGATGGTCCCAATACATTATGAAACCTGTGGTTCTGCAGCAGATAAAACTTGTCGCTACCCCTTTTTGTAGGCTGCAGCTCTCTTTTTGAGGTACTTTTGCCCTCGAGGCTTGGTGTTCTAATAAATGTCTGTCTGGGGTGCCTGGCTCTGTTCCTAACAGATTGTTTTTTGTTGGTAGGTGAATGCCACAGTCCCCTTGCTAGGTCGCTCAGGTTTGCTTGGGGAACTGAGGAACAACTTCTTTGCGGATGTGGCGTGCGGAAGGGGCAAAAAAGCCGACAGCACCTTCTGTATCACATCCTCAGGCCTGCTGTGTGAATTCAATGAAAAAAGGCTGCTGGACAAGTGGGTGGAGCTGAGGGTGAGTTTTGTGTCCTCTGCTGTTAGCACCTGCTGAAACAGAGCAGGAGCAATAAGAAGCGCATTCAGAGAGCACAAGCTGGCCACCAGCAGTGAAAGTTATTGACTCTGAGGAGAATTTGGGCTTCTGCCACTTTGTGATTTATACTGGTTGGGAGGATAGACAGAAATGCCGTTGCCTCTTTGCAGAGGGATTTTGTTAATCCCTGAGGCTCTTCCACTCTCAAGCTTTCACGTTACAGCTACTGCCGTGGCAAAGCAGTGTCCTGATGTAGTTTTGGCAACCCTTGTGTTGTCCTTCCTGGCTTGGCCTGGACAAGTAGGAGTGTTAGAAGGATTCTGATCTCTCCCCTCTCTACAGTGTCTTGGTTGGCTTGTGCATCTCAAATGCAACTTCCCAATTTAGTAGTGGGTTTGTAAGCCACCAGCTTGGCCTGTAGTTAAGACTTCAACAGGGTTTTTTTCCTTTCAATGGAATGCAAGATGTTCACCTGAAAGGATTCAGAGTGTTGAAACCAAGGTAAAATATTTCCACACTTTCTCTCGAGTGAAATGCCTCTTCTTTTCTTTCCTTTCTTCTCTAAAATCTGCCTTTCACTCTCGCTCAGAATACAGACAGCTTCACAGTAAGTTTGACAAGTTTTGCATTGAACTCACCCACTTATCACCACACTCCATTTTCTACCATTTGCTGCCATTTGTACAAATCCCAGCGGGAGGGGAGATGAAACAATTTTTTTCTTTCTTGTCCTGTTGGGACAAGTGATGTATTGGTGTGGTACAGGGTGTGGTGCTGCTTCCCTACCAGTGGTGCTGAATGTCACAGAGGAGCAAAAAATACTGTACAGGGTGAGACTCAGCTGGAGCAAACGTGTTGCTCTGACCTCCTCCTGCAGGAGTGGCTTTATGTCAGCAGGGGAGCTGGCCTTTGGCGCTCTTTTATTCGCCACTTGGAATCTGCAATGGGCCTTGGCCAGGAAGCTCCTCCGAAAGAGAATTGGGACTTTTGGCTTTTCCTTGCTCTCAGGGGCTCCACTTCACTTCACTTCAGCTCTTCTGACCATGATTCCTTTGTCTGTCAATTTGCTATTTTCCATGCCATGTGTTTGGTGACTTTTTAAGTGAGTATGTATTGCTAACTAGCCTTCTTGTGTGCTGTGTCCTCCTCAGACCACTGTGGCAAACTGCATCTCTGTGAATCATGACTACATCTTCTGCGGCTGCGCTGATGGCACCGTGCGGATTTTTAACCCCCTGAACCTTCACTTTGTCACCACGCTGCCGAAACCACATTTCTTGGGAACAGATATCGCGAGTGTGACTGAGGCCAGGTATTGTAGAGAGGGTGAAAGGTATCAAGGGAGAGTTGTGTGGGTTAGAAGTGGTTCCCAGACTTTTGACTTTTGGAGTGCGCTCTTTTTATGGATTAAAACTGGTAGTGTGTGACACTGAGCTGTCACAACCTTGCCCCGCGTTGCTGTGCCCCACATTGAAACCAAGGCAAAATATTTTGCTGGGCCGCAACCCAAAGCTGATTGCTGGGCCACACAGCATATCTGGCTCCTCATCTTCCTGGGGTCACCCTTTTCTGGCAACCTTTCAACATTGGTTGCTGAGGGCAAGCGGGCAGTGTACAGGATGTTGTGGCACACTTCAGCTGCTCTTATGCAATGACATATCCTTTGCTTATCACGGGTAAGGTCTGTGAAGACTCTCCTCCATAACAATATAAAGATGTTGGTAAGAAATGCACAGGCTTTCATGGGGTATCTCTTCAAGGGCTCTTTTACAGTCATTTACGGACCCAAATGTCCCATTGTTGTCCACAGTCTTTCTCCTCCATCTGTCTTCTGCATTCTGTTTTCTTGTTTTCCTCCCTTGCTCTGTTAACTTCTACCTTGGCTCTCTTTCCCACCATCTAAGATGGGTAACGTGGTTTTCATATAGTTCTGTTTGCCAGCTTGTTGAGGCTTACGCTAGAGAAAACCCTTCACGCATTTCTGTTTGCAAATCCTCGTAGGAGAAGTGGGGAAAGAATTCCAAAAGCGTTTGTGTCTGCTAGCCAATATTCTAGTGGACTCCTCCATCTACAGGATTGACTATTTTTTTTCTTGTGTTTCAACAGATTTTATCTAAACTTTTTGGGGGGGGGGAGGGGGAGGAACTTGAGGAAAAAGTGCAAATAGTGCACTGTATAGCCCTCCTGTGTAGGATCAGTGGGAAGTGGTGATAATTCAATGAAGGAGCTGGGAAAAGGAACTGTTTTCTCAATTTAGTGTTACCAATTTTGGTAGTGCTAAGTCAAGCAATCATGTATACTGGCCCTTTAAAAGCACTCTCTGCTACTCCCTTATATGTCAGTCAAGCATAGATATTCATGTGATCCTTAAACATGCCTTTATAGGGCTGATTACAATCTTAACAGCATTTTTTTTTTTATTATTTCAAAAGAAGCTGGAAAACACAGGCCTCCTTATTATCCTTATGCATGCCAGAGCCTCTCTGTGGGATGCCAGTTGCCAGCAGTGAACCGCCCACAACTCTGTTAATGACTTCATTTTTCTGATAGGATCTGGGCTGCACTCTTCTAGTCCTCAAAGCTTTGCACCTGCTAAAGCAGGGTTCCCAGTTGTCTGGTGTACAGCATGCACGTCGGCCCTCATCCCTGGATCACCATTAGTCCTTTTAAGTTACCTGCTCTCAACACCCTAGTGCTCTGGCTGTAATTGCCTACTTCAATACCTGTAGCAGCTTTGTGGGATGGCTGCGTTCACCCCAGTCAAGAGAGCAGCTCCTACGCTACGTGCCTGGAGGTGGGACTCAACAGAGGACCCCTGCAGAGGAGATCCTGATTTCACATTGGACAAGCTAGGTCTAACCTGGGAAAATGGAAGTTTCCTTGTTGTGCAGTGTTCCCCTGTTTTTTCAGTTTGCAGCAGAGAGCGTGCCTGTCTAGAAAGGACCATACCCATCTGCAGTTGCCCATCTCATGAGCTGCTCCAAGCAGCACCAAGCTGGCCAGTGTGTGTGCGTGGGGGGAAGGCATGTCAGACAAACATCAGCTGAAGTAAATCATTCCTTTGTCCCTTGTGCTGGTGTGCCCTGACTTTCAAATGCTAGTGACTGCTCCTACTCTTCGCCTTGGTCCTGTGCCAGAGCAGTTCCTGCAATTAACTGCAGTCAGTACACAAAAGATGGGAAGGAGGATCATCTTGTGGTGCGTCCTCTTTGTTTTGAGATTGTTATTTGACTTGGATTTTACCACGCGCTTATGCGGTGGTAAGTGATGCTGACCTCCAGTGATGACCACGTGTCCTCTTTAATCCTTCAGGGAGAGTCAAATGTCTGTCTGTGGTGGGACTCTGGGTTGTACAGCAAGAAGAATAACTCTTACCCTGGGATGTTCAGGCCTCTCTTGGGACTTCTTGCTGCAATAGGTGTTCAGCAAGCAAGTCTTTCCAGCCAGCCTTCTCTCTCTACTTTTATGGCACGGTATATTGCTCACCTGGCCATCCCCTTTTGGAGAATCTGAGCTCTTGTGCTTGACTTCCTTGCTCTGATTCCAAGAGGGCACAAGTCAACCAGTCTTTTGTTCTCTCTTTGCACAGTCGTCTTTTCTCTGGTATGGCTGATGCAAAGTATCCAGACACCATTGCCCTGACCTTTGACCCCACCAACCAGTGGCTTTCCTGTGTATACAACGACCACAGCCTGTATGTGTGGGATGTCAAAGACCCGAAGAAAGTGGGCAAGGTTTACTCCGCTTTGTACCACTCATCCTGCGTATGGAGCATTGAGGTAATCACAGATGGGGAATGTTGTCTGCAGATGTGAGTGTTGGATTATGGGTTGTGGCTGCAGAAATCATCTGAAGAGCTGTCAAATTTACGTGCAAACACTTATAGCTGGGAGAGAGTCAACTCAAATTACTTTCTGTAGTTAGCGTGGTTGTTACGGGACTTGGGCTGTAGCTGGGAGCAGTTCTTTGGCTGCACAGCAGTGACTGATCAAGTACTTGAGATGCAGTGTGTTACTGGAGGGGGAAAAAAAGAGCAAACCCCAGGATTAAAAGGTGAAAAGTGGGAGAAAGGGCAAAACTGGACAAAACTAGGTGCAGTGGCTTCTTTCACAAAATACCCAAGATTTTATTGCTGACCTCAAAAAGTGTTTGAGGTCTGTGGTGAGCAAGTGTTCCAAAGTCAAAGGAATGAAACAAGCGATAAGACCTCAACTCCAGTCCCCATTAGCCTATTTACTAGGACATCCTGCATTAGCCTCTCAAGCGGCTATTGCCATCTAGTCTGTCCAGCTGGCTTTCCTTCAGAAGGAGGGAGGGAAGAAAAGGAGGTACAGGAAACAATATGTCCTAACAGTGATCAGAAAAAGGAGAACTGGAAAGAAAGATGGAAGATGTTGAGGACTCTTCTCAAGTGTTTTATTAATTACATTTCTCCCTTTTTCTCCTGGATTATGAACCCTTGGTAGTGTTTGAAAGTCTCAAGCAACAGTGCAAGGTGGCTGTTGCATAGTCTTTGAGGTGTGTCTCTTTGAACTATTAAAGACAAAAGATGCTGGCTTACTGCTGGCTTCTTAAAGGGATGTTCTACGCTCAGGGAACCTCAGCCAGCATCTGTTTGAAGTGAGCATGAAGCTCTGGCTTGCAAGCAGGTTTTCATTGGGAGAATTCCTGGCCTTCACAAAACAGGGGCCTCGGTACAGAGGACAGCTCTTTCATCTGGTCTTGTTTTGAAACTCGCTGCAGTTCTAGATACTTGCAATATCTAGAATGTCAGGTGCAGGGGGTTCTCATTCAGGGGTTGATTTTCCTGCCCTTAGATGTATCCGGAGGTGAAGGACAACAATCAGTCATGCCTACCCCCTGGTTCCTTCATCACCTGTTCCTCTGACAACACCATTCGTCTCTGGAACACTGAGAGCTCCAACATTCATGGCACAGCCTTGCACCGCAACATCCTCAGCAACGTAAGATCCCAGGCTTTCATCACCTCCTTGCCCTGGGGGTTGCTCTGCCTCGTGCACGGGTATTCCCAAGTTAGGGCCCAAACTTCTCGGTGCCTCTAAGTCAACACAGACCTCTCTATAAGGAGAGTGCAAGTCTGGCCTTTGGACTGTTGCTTTTTCCAAAATTGCCCAAGGGTTCAGCAGACTTGGCTTTTTCCAATATGGCACAGCCCTCCTGAAGCATATGACGTGATTCTCTTTTTCTCCAACTGTGATGTATAATCACTTTAAGATCCGTTTGGGAAAGGTATACTAAATGAGGTAGAGGCTTGGGAGAACTGGATGAGAAAGAATACTAAACTCACTTCATCTGTATAAGAGTGCGGATACTTTATACAGCGCAGTGATTGCCTCTGGACATTTGCTTCCATTATCAGTTGTTTTGAAAGACCCATGAGTGTGGTAGCCCTGACCTGCCCTTTCTCAGCAATCTGCTCAGGGTGGAAAAAAAGCTCCTGCTTTCTTTGCCAGAGGGTTTTCAAAAGGCATAGGCTGCCTTAGGTGTTCCCTACAAGTCTTCTAAATTCCTGCTCTGCCCCCTGTTATGTTGTAATCACTAATCCCAGAGCTTGTCTCTGTGCAGGAGATTCTGTTGGCTTCCAGAACCAAGGGAGATCTCTTGCAAAGAATGATCATGAGACACAGCTGTGCAGCTTTCCCTCTACAATATGAAGAGGCTAAGTGCTTGCCCCCAGCCAAAAGATGCCATCAATTACAGAATTACTGCCAGTATACTTTGGCCAGGTGGCCAGTTGCTAAGAAGGTTGCCTCATTATAATAACGAGTTAATATTTCTGTGTGTATTGTGTCCCCAGGACTTGATGAAAATCATCTATGTAGATGACAACACTCAGGTACTCCTGGATACTGATTACAACTCAGGTGGGAGTGCGGACAAAGCCGATGCACAAGTGATGGATACAAAGGTGGGGATACGCTCTGTGTGCGTGAGCCCCAGTGGGGAGCACCTGGCCTCGGGGGACAGGATAGGTACTCTCAGGTAATTTCATAGAGCTTCTTGGGCAGGATGAGGGCTGGGTGGGTGTGAGACTCAAAACTAGATCTTGCTAGTTTTATTAAGCACACTGCAATCTGCGATGTTCTGTCTCAGGATATATGAGTTGCAATCTTTGAGGGAAATGCTGAAGGTGGAAGCCCATGACTCTGAGATCCTATGTCTGGAGTATTCCAAACCCGACACAGGTAAATGCAATTGAGCTTCTTTCCTTTTGCATATGAAAGTAGTGTTAAACAAGTCAGAATGTGCAGCCATCATATGTCAGAGCTTTCCAGTGGTGAACCACTCCTGGATTTCAGAGCAGACTTGTAGCACTGGACTCGTAGAGCCAGACCTTGAAATAGACTTCTTTCTCATGCTCTTCCATGGAATATCATAGGTGGAGACTGAGATTCATTCTGTCTGTTGTTGCAGTGTGAAATCCAGAGGCATTTCATCTGGTAGTTAGCTATGGCTTAATGTTTTGTCCGTAAGACTTCTTGGGAAGCTATCTTAAAATGATTATTAGAAGAGTAAATGGTTTCTACTGGAAAACCCTCTTTAATTTTGACAGGGTTAAAGCTGTTAGCCTCAGCCAGTCGGGATAGATTGATTCATGTCTTGGATGCTGGAAAGGACTACAGCCTGCAGCAGACCCTGGATGAACATTCCTCTTCCATCACTGCTGTGAAGTTTGCAGGTAAGGAATTATGACCTTCTTCCAAAGCTGGATTTCAGCACTGCTGCTGTCCCATTGTGGCTGTAAACTAATTCTAACTGTTTAAACGCTAGGGTAGGCCAGGCTGAAGCTGCCACTGCTTTTTTGTCATCCTCTGTAGTTACAGTCCTAATGGAAGGCGATATTTGATGATACTTGCCACCTTTTCCATTGTTTTTACCCTCTCCTTCACCCCACCCCCACTCAAAAAACCTCTCCTCGTTGAAGTTCCCAATATTTCTTTGGAAAACTGTTTTCTGTAATGATTCACTCTACTTGATATCAGATGGTTACACCCTGTTCTTATCTCAATGAGGAGAACAGTGGAAACAAGGTCATCTTCAAAAATGATCTGTTTCAGGATTAATTGATGAGAAATACTTTTGTCACTGCAGACCAATGTTAGACTTTCCATTCTTCCTAATGGAGCGTAGCGCTTCCCCGGTGCTCAGAGTCGCTACTGGTGGTCAGCGACATCAATCTGGTGTACTGCACTATTGCCAGGGATCAGCAAGAGCTAGCTGCTCCGTACAGGAAGGGGAGCCAGGAGCTGAGGGTGACAGGAAGGCAGGCGGCAGAATTAGTGGCCTCACTGCCAGAGGGCAGTCCCACAGTACCTGCACAAGTAGGAGCAGATTGGATCCAGTCACAGTAACCAGGTTCAACCAATAGTCTAGATAACCAGGCAAATCTACAGTGATGAGATGGGTCCGTGGTCAGCCACAATCAGTGATCGCCAGGCAAGTCCACAGTGATAAGGCAGGTCTGAGCTCAAATCAGGAAGTTGAGACCTTGCTGAAGCTTCTTAGCGGTTTGGGGGAGCCTCCGGTGAGGTTTCTTCCAGCTTTTTCTCAAGGACCTCCAAGGCCAGCCAAGCTCTGAAAGCTCTGTCTTATCAGGGAGCTGGCCTTGAATGCAGCCAGCTAATGTCTTGGGGGGTGGGGGAATGCACTGAAAGCCCTGGCAGCTAAGACCGGTGTGCTAGTCCAGTGTGCTAGTCTGTGGGCTAAATGCAGTCCTGCTCTGAATGGGTACAGTGGCTTGTTTGGATCCGTTTTCATTATGTTGAGTTTTATCAGGTTTTGCTTTGCTGAAGGAGCAGATTGGTTACAAGAGTGCTTGAGGAAGAAGGAGGGCCTGACCCTTCAGAAAGAAAGGGCAGCAAGAAACACGTCATTGACTTAAAGGACTGAAAAGTGCCTGTTTCCTATTTTCAGCTCATACTCAGCATGAAACTGCTTTTTTCTTGTCACGTTGCTATGAAGTGCTCTAGTACGAAGAGAACAGGAACATGAACAAAGTCCTGGGGAAGACAGCAGAATTATATCCTCATCCTGTTGCTCGAGGCCTCTGTATTAAGGCCTTATGCATTTTGAACGTTAGCAAATGCTGTTCTTGAGAAGAGGCTTCTGCTTTGCTGCAGCCTTGTACTGCTGCAGTAAGAGTCAAGTCTTAGCTAATCAGGACTGGAATAAATCATCAACAGTACAGATTTAAACATCTTTCACCTTTATATCTTTTGATTGGCTCCTGTCTCTTTGTTCCAGCTAATGATGGGAAAGTGCGCATGATCAGCTGTGGGGCAGACAAAAGCATCTATTTCCGTACTGCGCAGAAGGTAGCGTCATTACAGCTGTTATATCCTTTCTAAATAATCTCTCCACAAAGGAGCTACTTTAAAGAGCAGTATCAGAGTCTGAGTTTGCTGCTATTTCAGTCTCAGTATCTCCTATTGTGACTCAGTGCAAGAGATTGCATTAGGAGAACTTGTTCTGTGAAGCTCGCAGCTGCTCCCAGTCTGACCTCTCTCATCAGGAGGCAATGCAGAGAACTGTTAGGATATCTGCTCCTCTTTCTTTGTGAGAGCTGTTGTAAGAAGTGGTGGAAGAGCATGGCTGGAGAGAGGAGTTCATTGTGCCTCCAGTCCTGGTTGCTCCTAGCAGGCCCCTTTAGTGGGAGGGGCTGGCTTGTGCTGGCTGTATGAGATGACTTGTCTCTATTTACAAGTTTTAAATAATGGATTAACTCCTTGGCTTTGACACAGTTTTTACCCTATGCTTAGACAGGAGAAGGAGTTCAGTTTACCCGAACACATCACATTGTTAGGAAAACCACTCTGTATGACATGGATGTGGACCCCAGCTGGAAGTATGCTGCTATTGGCTGCCAGGACCGTAATATCAGGTTAGTTCACTTGTCTCAAGAATATTCTTGCAGTCGTGAATGAGTTGGCCAAGGCATTCCCTGTCCCCCATCATTGTTCTTCTAGGTTCTTTATGTTTCAGTCTGATCTGCCTCACCTCAAACTCTGAACTCCTTCCCCCCCCCCGCCCCCCCCGTACTGATGAAAAACTGTGGATATGCTTGAATGTCCATGGGACGGTTGGCTTTTTGCTGGGTTCCTTTGTAGAGCAAGGCCTTTGTCCTGGGGACAGCAAGTGTACCTGCCTTAGCACATCACTGAACTGTGTGGCAAGAACTCCTGCCCTGTGGTAATTTTTGCCTTTAAAGGTTTGTACAGTGAAAGCCTCTGAGTTCCTGTGAAATATCTGGGACCGGAGGAACCTACAACTGAGCCAGGTGTGATTGTCTTTTGACAAGTGGTATCCATTCTATGTTCCACTCTTTTTCATTTTCCAATCTATATGTCTGCCTGCCTCTCCAAAGCAAAGGAGACTCCCTAGTCCTGCAGAATAGTCTCTCTTGCAATATGTTGGCGAGATGCTGAGAGTTTTGGACATGGTTAAATGTCAACTGTTTTTGTATCCTGATGTAAATGAAGAGTCTTGTTTCTCTTAGTTCTGTCCTTTAGTATGAAGGAGCCACAGATATTTTTGTAGCAAGGAGGACTGCTGAAGCTTTAGTAAGTGCCATTCTTGCTATGTTACCAGTGGTTGTTACTTGGTGTTACAAGGCTTTTTCCTTGCCATCTGACTTCTCCTTCAGTGCCATGGTGCTAAACTTGTTCTTGGTTATCAGCTTGAGAATCAAACTTAACTTTTAATTCGGATAATCTACTTGGTATTTTATCATCCAGTCTTGGGGCCCTGCATTACTTCCCAGGTTGATTGTTAAATCACTTGAATGATTGGCAGTTATTGTTCGTAGACATCATAGCTTCACTTCCTGCAGCTTGGCCCTGTGCCCTGTCTATCCTGTACAATGAAGCCTGGCATGAGGAGCAGAAAAGGAAAGGATCCTGGTGACAAGAACCATAGAGTGGTGCACGGGCATAATGAGTGATGTTATCTTATGTCCTGTGCATGGGCATAATGAGTGAAGTTATCTTATGTCCTCCTAAGGGTTTTCAACATAAGCAGTGGGAAGCAGAAGAAGCTTTACAAGGGATCTCAAGGTGAAGATGGTACCCTCATCAAAGTAAGCTGCTCACTTTTTTTCTCCCTTTTCCTTTCCCAGATCTTCTGAGTGCAGCTTGGGGCTCAGAAAGGGTTAGATCCAGACTGCAACAATGTTTGAACTTTTCTTGTCAGTTACTTAACGAATTACTTGAACTCCACTTCTTAATTAATGTGCATTAATTTTTAAACACACATTTTAAAGTGGTCCGTCTGACACTGGGCCCTGAAAGCATGAACTTTAATAAAAAAAATAAAAAATAAAAAATAAAAAACCCACCACCTCAGCTTTCTATGTAAATAAACTCAGCCAACAGCTGCTCTTAGCTGGCCAGTGTAAAGCATTTAACTAAAAAAGAAATATAAATCTGAATGCAGAAACTCTTCTTTTTGCTTGCCCTATACTTTTTCCCTTATGTTGTGTCTGCTTCCTTCTACTTCCATACTTAAAGCCTGGTAGTACATTTGGATTCCATCAGACTAAAGCGTGACGTGAATGAATAAATGATAAAGTAGGTGTATAATTTCTCTCTCTGTTCTGTGTCTGAAGTGGGGCAAAGGTCCACACTCTGGTAGCAAGCAGAACTGTACCGGTATCCGTCAAGAGAGAATCTTAGCCCATTTTACATGTCACATCTCAAAAGCCAAGGGTGTTTGTCTCGAATGCCTCTGAAAAAATAGAAAACTTCCTTAGCTCTGTCTTGACAGTTCCTTTAAATACTTCTGGGAAAGCAGATTGCAACTAATTCTTCCTTTGCTCTCTGCTCCAGAGGAGCTCCTTCTGGCTTTCTTGATTATCTTACTTAGGTTTTATAAGCTGGAGCTGCCTGTTGATCAGAGTTTGAAAAATTTGTGAGATCAGTGAAATGTCAGATGGGTTGCCAGAGAACAAATACAAGTGAAGTGCTCTAAGAGTAGATGAAATTAAGTAGCAACTGCCCAGAAAAGCCCATGTTCTTCGGGCAGCCTTGGAACGCTGGACAAACACAGTACTGCTTAAAGAGACTTTTTGTATTTCCCTGTCACCTGCCTGCTCAGTGTATTCTGGCCTTGGGGTAGCACACCCACTTCTAGCACTGTACTGTGCTTCCCCCGATTAAACCAACCATGTTAAAGATTAGTGATTAGGAGTAATGCCAGCATACTGGGATGCAGAAGAGTTGTATCCTTGTCTTTAAAGGAGACAGACCAACTGACATGACCAGAAAGTGTCTCAATTCACCTAACAAGCTGCTTCTATGTCAGATTTGTTTTCACTGATTTTTTTTCTACTTTTTAAGTACTTTGTTTAGCTGACCAGGCCAGCAGTATTATTGATGGGCCTAAATAACTAGGTAAAAGGAAGAGAAAAGCAAACTACTGCATTCAGTGTCATGTCTTCTGTTTCTATACAGAAAGATAATTTCTTTTGCTCTGTGTCTATATAATTTCACCTCCCCCATAGCTTTTATAAGCCAGGGCAATGAAAATGAAAAATTGGTGCTATATTTTATTGCTGATAAGCTCAAGTGCTTGATTATACGACTCATGAAATGTTGCTCACAACTGTATTTTTTGTTTTTAGTATCCTTTATGTTTTTGCTTTTTCATGAGTAGCACAAGCAAGGAATCTCTATTTTTAATGTTGCTTTATTCATTTTTAGGGCAGTTATGTAACCAAGGGATTACAGTTGTCTCTGGAATTCAAACTTTCGTGGAGTGTTGTTCTGAGGTCATAACACACATTACAGTTTAACAGTTGGAACCCAAGCAACGATATGTGAAGCAGAAGATGCAGCAACAAAACAAATATAACCAAAAAATTATCTAAACAACCTGCATCCTTTAAAACAAACACTTTGACTCTTGGCTCCTTGAAGTTCTACAAAACACAAAGCAGAACATTTGGATAAAGTTGCTATATTTGCTGTGCAGCGCTGCTTGAGAGTAACAAGGCATTTGGATCAGGTTTTATTGCTTGATCCAAGATAAAGCAATACAGGGGTTTATGTATAAACAAAACGTGGGAGCTGCAAACACTGGAGATTTGACCGCATCATCAGCAAAGATATTTTTTTCTGCAATGTGTAGTTCTTTGTTGGTTTCTCTCCTCCAGGTTGGAGTCTTTTAAGGTTTCACCTCCCCGCTCTGATTTTTGAGCCTGATATAGAAGAAACAGAGTTCCATTGAAAATAAGACCCCAGTACTTAAAAGGAGATAGGAAAAAAAGTTCAAGTCTGTCCAGATTGGTGATGGTGCCTTCATGGTCATGAAGGCATTTAATATAAGGGCCTTTAGTCTTTGATAGAGTTGGAGATAGTGTTAATAGTTTAATCAGGTTGGAGGCTTTTTGTCCTGGGATGCTGAATAACCTGGTACTAGATCAGGGTCTTGTGGGGGCAGCTTGTGTTGCTGTTGACTATTACAACCCCTTGCTGTGAAGATGAGCCTGGTTTCCTGTGATGCCCAGCTGCCTCCCTGTGGGATGGTTCAGGGGACTGATTACACAGCCTTCAGTGCTCCAGTATTGCTTGAATTCATTCAACCAGACGGACAAGGTTCTTTACAGTAGAAAGACCAGACAACCTAAGCACTGCTAAGCAGAGGACCATGGCATTTTACTTGGATAGACATGTTGAAACAGGGATGAAAAATGTACACTTTCAATATAAAATATTTTATAAAATAAATTTTCTCTGTCCTCTGGACTGAGGGTCTAGACAAGTGTTGAATTTTCTTTCTTTGAGTCTGCCACTGTCTTTGACGTTCTGGACAACTCTTATGCAGCTCGAATGCTCTTTCTTAGCAGACCTTTGTACTTCTCTTATCTCTTAAACAGGTGCAAACTGATCCATCTGGTCTTTATATTGCAACCAGTTGTTCTGACAAGAACCTCTCCATTTTTGATTTCTATTCTGGCGAGTGTGTTGCTACCATGTATGGACACTCAGGTAGGTCATGTAAACTTCTGGTAATGTGTCTTCCTGCTGGTGGCTATATAGTAGCGTATTATACTGATCAAAGCTTTCTGAAGGTCCGTCCCCCACCAAATTTTAAGCATTATGGCTATTTTTAGCTAGCTTACAGCTGGTTGAAGTTTCAATAACTTAACTCATTGCAAGTTCAGCTTTTTTTCTATTGCATTCCTATTATATAACGTATGCACACACACATACGCGTGTGGGGTGTGTGTACATATATGTGTAAAATACACACACACACACACACACACACACACACACACACACACACATATAAAAAAATAAATGCCTGTCAGACCTTTTATTTGTTTATACAATTTTTCTAATGGCCCATAAGGTGGTCTGTGTTTTTGATTTTTTTTTTTCTTTGTGTATATTAAATTTCTTTATGATGTATCCTCAGCTCCTACCATGCACGCACTATTCTATGTTAGGCAAGACTTAGGCAAGACTTCAGTCATTATGCTCGTTTTGCCATGCAATACCTTCTTTTACGTCAAACCTAGATCCTGTGGCAATTGGGGTATACTTACCCAGGAAATATGTTTAATCAGAATTTGAATAGCTGATCTGAGCCCAGAAAGGCTATTTGGCTAATGATCTGTGCAATTCAAGGGCATTTTTTCCTGTTCTTTATTTTACACAGAGATCGTAACTGGGATGAAATTCACTAATGACTGCAAACATCTGATCTCTGTTTCTGGTGACAGGTAAGAGGGATTTGCTTATTTGTGATATTAGCTCATGCTGTTGTCTCACACTAGATTTAAAGTGTCTCCAGGAGGAAGGTAGAATTTTGGAGGGGTGTTTTTTGACGTTCAAAGCAACCACAGAACTTTCTGAATCCTAAATGTGAGCCGTTGGCAAAGGTTGCAGAGCTTTATCATCCTTCCGTGCCGGGAGACACCCATGTAAAGTGCATCCCTTGTGGTTTTCAGGGTGCAGGTACAATTTCCTGCTAATATTACTTGGAAAGCAGCTGGAAGGAGACAGGGATGTGGCTGGGTTCCTTACCAGCCCCCAGAGCTGGGAGCTGGGCAGTGTAATGCAGCCTGTGACATTCTGAGCAGCGATGCCGAAACTTGGTCTTGCAGTGCTCCCGTGGGCAGGGTTTCACCAGCAACTTGCTGCTGCTGGGAGGGACTGATCTGTCCCCACTCTCTGCTCCTGTCCATGTCATTCTCTTCCCTGCTCCCCTAAGCCAGCTGGGGTCCTTGTCTGACCCCTAAATAAGCTGATTCAGGTCACTAAATCGGCACCCTCCCCTCCCCCTGCTGTGTTTTCTGCTGGTTTAGTGAGCTAAATCAGCTCCCCAAAAGCTTAAGTAATCACCACACCCAGCCTAAGGGAAAAAGACAAGTATGTGCCTAATGTAATGACTGTGGAGGGGAGTGGACCCTCTGCTCTTGGAATCAGTGAATTCTTAAATAAGCTGAACGTAATAGCACTTCTCCCTTGAGAAATAGTGCTTCTGGGAGTGTCATTTCAAGGCCAGAGCAGCTCAGATCTTCTCTTTGCTATTAAAAACCTACAAGAAGAAAATTTTCACAGGTTTGTTGTTACAGAGCATACAATATACAGTCTTAAATTACATTAGTTGGTTATTTCTGGCTTTCAGTAAAAAGTAAATAATTTGTTTTTCTCTTATTTTGCCTATCATATGTTTAAACAGATTAGGAGAAAAGTTGCGGAGTTCTCTTGTCTTGGGTCTCTGATACCTTCCAGAGACATAGAAGGTGCGAGCAGTCCAGTGATCCTTGTGATTTAGTGCAGTGATCCCTTGTTGACTGTTTACATGGGAGCTTGTCATTTTTTTTTTCACGAAGAGTGTGGAGGAGGTAGATGAGAATTGAAGAAGGGATTCACAAAAACCTCAGCTGTAAGGAGAGGAGAGAGAGTGTTTCTCCAAGAAGAACAGAGAAAATAGTCCGTTTGCACATGGCAGCATGTGCAAAGAATAAAACTGAGACTAGAAAGAGAAATGGAGATGAAGAAAGCACAAGGACTGGGAGGGCCGTGTGAGAAAAGTACTGTAAAGAAAAAAACTTGCAGCAGAAGGGGTAGGTGGGAGCATACTTGGGTATAGCTTTGTGTTGAATGCTAATGTTTTTGTAAGTTCATACTGTTTGCTGCTTATCTCTAGCTTTGATTGCTGTGGGGCTGGGTTAAATGAACAGGCCAGATTTGCTTTCGAGTTGCATTTCCTGCCTTTCAGTATTGTCTCAGCAGCAAATTATAGCTGCTGCTATATTCAATAGAGCTCCTGTTTGGGAGGAAGCAGCTGACTGCCCTAGGTTACCATAGCTCCCAGATGCAGTGCCTCAGAAGCTTTTTAGTCTTTTGGCTAAAAAGCTGGGGAGGGGGATGACAGCGTTTTCACTGTGGAGGAGAAGTCTCTGTTTCTGTGCGTGGCTTGAGTAGGTGGGAGTCGTGTTCCTGAGTTTCATCATGAAGGGACTGGGACAGGCTGCAAGAAAGAAATTTTCAGTTTTTCATTTAAAAACTTCACAGACCAGAAAGAGGTTTTTGTTTGCTTTTGTGTAGGATGAAAGTTAAACCTTTTAAAATGTCTTCTCGTGAGTGGACAAAAAAAAGATGCAGAACCTGTCCCAGGCATTCAGGATCTTGGTGCTTGGGGTATTTGCCTCAGGTCTGAGAGAGCAAAATTCATGGTTATTGCTCTAAATAGCAGAGCAGTGGAATTCTTACAGACTGGCGAGAAAGATGGGAAAGCCCCTCAGGGAAAACTCCTTGGTGAATTGGAGTACAAGTATGGTGACACTGATGGATTTTTGGAGAACTTGATGAAATCCTCTTTGGATTCCAAAGGAGCACACAGGATTTTTATAAATGAAAGCAAAAGCACCACTTCTCTTTGTATATCTATTTAATTATACCCAGCTAGACAGGGAAGATGGATGAGATGAAAAGAACCAGTTAGCGCTGAGGATAAATTTCAAAGAAAATTGTGGTCATTTTACTTTCTAGCAACTTAAGATAGACACAGTAGTCTCTGTGTCACTTTTTAGACAGATTTCCAAAGAAAATGAGACCTGTGAGATCGCAGTGTTTGTTTCCCTCTCTTAAAAGCTGTTGAATCCATTGACCAAGTTCAGTTAAATTCTTTAGAAGTTTCATGGAGGTAGTCCAAGCAGAGCAATATTAGGAGTACCCTGACTGCAAAAAATGCTGCAACATAATCTTAACCGTTATTACACCACAGCGAATCCATGGGAGAGACATGAGGAGGATCCTGACCAAGGGAGAAGTTACAATCGGATGTTGCATCTTAATCGATGTCAGAGGGTGCAAAAGACATCTATAGAGAGCCAGGCTCTGTTTATCCTGCTGATCATGGAGTGACTTTTGTATGGCATTTCTATCAGCAGCTGGTCAGATAGTGAAATAAAGGTGTAAGATCAGGCATGAGTCTGTGCAAATACCTCTGCAGTCGCTCTCATCCACAGGAAGTCTTTGTAGGCAGGTTGACCTTTCTGTTATGAGGCTTGTGATGGGATTGAGTTTCCATAAAGCCATGGCTGCCTGTGTGCCTCCCTGCCACAGACAGAAGGGCTCTCGTTTGCCTCTGCAAATGGAATTGATATCGGCTATGAAATGAACTAAGGCTTAACCCCAGCCTTACCTTTCCCTCTTTCAGCTGCATCTTCATATGGCGTCTGAGCTCAGAGATGACCATCAACATGCGACAGCGACTGTCTGACATGAAACAGAGAGGGAAGCAGGCAGAAAAGTCTCCTCCACACAAGACAGCTGGACTTGTGAGGTGAGCATAGTGGACTGAGAAGATCTTGCAGGCTTTATAGGGTCAAATGTGAAAAGTGTGGGCACTGGGATTGAACTGCAAGGTTTCTGTTGCCTTTACTGATAGTGTCTTACAAAAGTTCTCTTACTCTTCTGTTGGCTCTGCTGTGGGGTGTGTGTTTTGTTTTTTGTTTGTTTTTTTTGTGTGTGTGCCCTTTCTTTGGATGTAGAAGCCTGATTGTGGTCTTCCAGACAGACTCGCTCAGTGTTGCTTCACTGATTGCAATGTGTATGCAATGCCATTTCTCTCTTAATCATGTGATCAGAAACTTTTAATAAGCAGTTTACCTAGCAATACTAAAACTGGTACACAGCATCCCATTAGGGAAGCCTTGATCCTTCATGAATAAAATTCTCTGGGTCTTGGCTGAAAATTTAAAGGCTATTTTCTGCCGTGTCAGTACTGAAATAAACCTGTGACCTATGCGTTTGCCATGCTGATCATAGTTCTGAAAGAGTCCTAGCTTTTCCTTACAGTTGTGCTGTTTCTTTGTTACCTATTTGCAGGACAATTTAAAGAAGGTCACTTAAAAATAATTAATTTCCATGAGAAAAGTTCTTGTCAGTTGAATCATGTTATTTTTTGCTCTGTAAACAGCATATCTAAAAACAAACTACCACAGCCAGCAAACTGAATAGATCTAAATTTATCTGGTGACCTTTCTTTAAAAAGTGGTCCTTAAACGCAGTCTCTGTTTTTAAACAGAACAAGAGTGACAGGGGATTATGGACTGTTAATGTAAAGTATTTACTTTTGGCTTCTCTGCAGTTAGTAGTTAGCTGAAACTAATTTGACTGTAAGCACTGCAGGAGGCAGGCATCTGCAGTCCGCACCAAGCTAATGTGGGATCAAAGTGGGGAAAAAGGATTCAAAAATTTATTTTTATTGTTTTTCTTTTTTTTTTTTTTTAATGCTGTGCCCCACAATTTTCCTCCTCTGACTACAAGTTGAGTTCTGGATATAAAGTACCAAAGCACTGAAGGACTTAACACACGGGTTGTTAGAGTATTACAAGGACCTTCCCCTCCCTTTGGGAGCAAAGTATGTCAGAACAAGTCTGTCTGCATACTTTATTTGGGAAAGTCTTGGTCTGCTCATTCTTGAAAGTTCTGTTGTCTAATATGTGCTTTCAGTAATGATGCTGGGAGAACTCAGTATTGAACCATGAAGCTTTTTTTTCCTAGCCAAAATTCTAGAGCTGTCAAGCAATGTGCTTTTTATAGCAGACGCTCCATCATTCCAGCAGCTGCAGCCTTGCCTTACTGAGGCTCTGCCCGTGACAGATAATCCCAGTTCTCTTCCGTGTTAGGTGAGACTAGTTTCCGTCACAGATGCTTGTTGAAGGGCGGCGTTAGTGCCACGCCAGCCCCAGCACTTTAATAAACTTGTTTGGTAACCTCTTTGCAAGCCTGGAACCTTCTTGTTTGGTCAGCTTTGAAAGCTTGTTTTCAGTTTTGATCGACTGCTATGGTCACTGGATATCAGCAAAGACTTAATTCTAGAGCATTTTGGATTAGGACTGAAAATGGAGGAAGAGCCTATTGGACCAGCATTAATGAGGTGGGAGAAGAGAAACTAAAGTTGAGTAAGAATGGTTTTCTAGATGCTCTGTACCTGTTCTGCTTGTGTTTCCAACGTCTGTCTGTGTAAGTTGCAGTGGAGAGTTGGGTTGTGCCTTGAGGTGCAAGACTGGCTCAAAAGGAATCACAGTAATATAAGAAGGCTCCCTGACGTGTCCTTTTTCTACTAGATTTTCATCTAGAATGATGTTGCTAGAATTTGCTGTGGGTAATGCATTCTACTAGTTTAATAATATGGGAGTATCACAAGATAAATAATCAATATAATACTGGGGAAACAAAACAGCTGATGAGGCAGTGGGGAGCTGAAGGTTTCCAATTCAGGACAGCTACAGCTGTGACTGAAACAGCAGGGATTGGCCCAGGTTAATAACATCTGGAACGTGAACACATAGGAAATGCTGTCCTGGGTCAGACCAGTGCTCCACGCAGCCCAGTGTTCCCTCTGTGACAGAGGCAATGGAAGGTGCTCTTTAGTGAGATGCTGTGAGCCTCGCTAAATGGACCTTGTGGTCCATTCGCCTCGTGCTCCCCCAGCATCCACAATCGTTGTATTAGGGATGTTAGGAGGTACGTCTTTGCCTTTAACATCTGTTCATGGACCCATTGTCCGTGAATGCGTATAATTCCTTTTTGAACTTGCTAATATTCTCTGCCTCTGCAGTCTCCTATGGTGATAGGTTCACTGCTTGGTCACTACTGTCTGCAGAAGGAAGCACTTTCTTTTGTCTGTTTTAAACCACTTTCCTGCTGGTTTTGTTGGAAGTCCTTGGTGCACGTATTGTGAGCTTTGAACAGTAGTTCTGCACCCAGCTTATCCGTAGCCCCCATGGCTTTGTAAACCTCAGTCCTAACCTCTCCCCCGCCCAGCTTTCTTTCCAGACTGGAGTCTCAGCCTTTTTAGTCTTTCCTAAAGCTTCTAGAGAGACTGAAGTCTCTCCTCTGAAGGATTTTTGACTCACCATAGAGACATCAAATCCCTTTGGGACTGATCTCACCTGCATGAGCCTACAGTCCTTCCTAGTGACCATGATAGCCTTTAGGTTTTGCCTCTGGTTGCAAGAATTGCTGATGTGTGCTTTTCCCTCATCTGCTGAACATGAGCTTTGATTGTTCAGGATAATAGAGCTTGTGCTCAGTTTGTATTGCTGGTGCATTTTGGTTTTGAGGCATTTACTGTTTTCAGAAAAGGAATTGTGGAATGGCCTTTTAATACAGTTTTGATTTTGGTCCATGTGCATTTTTTGCTTAGAAAACCTTGTCTAAAATTGTTGGAATGAAGATTTTAAATTGATTTTTACTCTAGAATGTTTACAGGGATTATAGCCTTGTTTTAGTAGAGTGTTTATATTTTTCAATTTTAAAAGTCACTTTTTTGTGACAGTCTTTGAAGCTCTAGCATAAACAGCAAACAATAGAAATGTTATCTAAATTATATTGCCTAAAACTAGTTTGTGTGCCAAAGTGCTGTGTACCCTTTGATTTATTTGGAAAGAATTGCTCCTTATCAGTTCTCAGTGAGGCTGTGGTCCAGTTCAGGGAAACTGTGCAGCTTCCAGGGCTCAGAATGGGGCAGGCTTTTGATGCCAGATCAGAACTGGTGCCTAATTCTGTGCTGAGCTGTTGCAGTTTTACACCAGGGAAATTCTCAAGTCAGAAGCACTGTGATCTTTCTGTGAGGGAAAGCAGGATTTAAACCCTTAGGCACTTATGGAGAAAAAAATTTGCCAGTGTGCATCCCTCATCAGATTTTGAAGTTTGATAAGTAGGTTCCTAAAGCTGAGGGTTTAAGTGGAAGATGATCTGAGTGAGAATGCTGATAACATACCTCTTTAAAGAGGTATAGCTGCCATTCTTGATTTAAAAAAAAAAAAAAAAAAAAGTGGGGTTGGTAGGGGGAAGAGAAGGCTTGAATTCAAGACAGGCAAAAGAACAGGCTAGCCTATTATCTGTTATCTTACTGTTAGAACTCCATAAAGACATTTGGCCCTTTTTAAGTCTGTGTTCTAAGATCTTATAACTGAGGCCCTGCCATTGACCCCGTACTGAGAAATGGCAGGAGCTGAAGTGCAACTGACTCTGCCTGTGTCCACAGAACAAGACGTGTGCGTGAGACTAGAAAGGGGGAGTTTGTTTGCAAAGGAAGAAGAGAAGAGCAAGGACAATTAAAATCCTTGCTCTAAGAAAGATACGTCTCATGCAGGGTTTTGTTTTGCTTTGTTTTCCTCTTTCTTCTTCCCCAGTGTTACCTGGGCATGCCAGTACATGCTGTTTGGAATAGCTACCCTGTGAAACATTCATTCTAGTGTAAAGATGCTTTGTTGGGGTTTGGCTGAATCTGCTCTCAACAGGAATTCAGCTAAACCTTGAAGTCTTATCCCTCCACTTTCAGAATGCTCTCATATGGCGCTTATTTGGAAGCGGCTCCCATGATGCAGACCTCATCCTACCTTACTCTAACTACCATCTAAACATGAACAAGAACAGAGAAGGAGTGTTGAGGAGATTTGTGGAATGGAGGGGTTTAGAAGAAAACACAAAGTATCTGGAGAAAGGCAAGGAAAGAAAGGAGAAAGAAGTGAGGTCTGAATTGAGGGACTGACTTGGGCAAGTAAAAGAAGTAGAACGCCGAAGACCTTGAGAACATAGGTCTCGTTTTCTGGAATATCTCAGTTTCAGATCAGCCTAAGATGCTTTTGAAAACCCCATTCAATTATAATAAAGTCACAGGAGTAAATTTGAAAATCATATTTGAGTTGTGGAAAGGAGGTTATAGAAGGGGACATGAAGTCTTGCAGGAATAATGCAAGACAACCTCACATTTTTGCAGGACGCATCTAACTTCGTAATTTGTTTGGCACTTCCTGTGAGGTATGAAAGAAGCCCATTCAACTTCCAAAATATATTTTGCGTTCTGTTACTCAGCTCTTTTGAGGATGCTGGAACATGCTTTTTTATTTTTATTTTATTTTTTGCTGTCCTTGCTAATTTTGCCAGTCCTCACTTGACAGAGGCTATCTTCCCATTTGTAGCATAAAACACATAAATAGCAATCCTCCCTTCTCCATTTACGCTAACATCAGTAGGGGCAGGAATTTAACAAATGCATAACCTTGCCTTGCCACATCATCCAATCTAATCAGTAGTGAGGTATCCAACCAGTTAGATGTTAAGAAGTCTAATAAACCAACCCTTCTTCCTCAGTAAATCCTACCCCAGCAACTTTGAACTCAAGCAGAAAGACACTGTCAAAGTTGCTGATACAAAGTTAATGTTGCCTACCATATATAAATATAATATGCTTCATAAGATAGATGGTGGCGTAGCCACAAAGGTGCTGTAGTGCTTGAACTTGGGTATTCCTGTGCTCAGGCACAAAAGCATGAGGATGACAAGGTGGACACACCTGAAGACCTTAGAAAAAATGAAGAGACTGATGAGCCTAAATACCAAAAGTAGATAACGGCAGCCTACGTGAAACTGTTTAACTGGAGAAATCTCCTAACTAAGCTATCAGTTTCACTCTTCTTTTTGCAGACCATCTCAAAATCCTTCTGAAAGCGCTGGGTAATTATGGCTCAGCCACTCCCAATAAAACGGAAATTAAAATTCTGCCATTGCATGGGAAGAGAAAAGATTGAAATACCTTAACTACTACTTGCCATGTTCTAGTACTGCCTGCTCTATGTCAACCACAGGAGAACTTAATCCTTAGCCAAGCCGCTCTGTATTTGGGGGATGAGCTATTTTTAATGTTGTGAATAATGCTTGGCACTCAACACTGACTGTGATATCCTATATAAGTAACTAATGATGTGTTTGGCACTCTAGCTCAAGGCTATGGAATGGGCAGTACTCTAACTTATTTGTTAGGGATTCTTCATTTGTTCAGTTATGTTTTATTATTTCAGCTTGTCCAAAGTGGTTTAGTTCATTTGATTCTGCTGACAGAAGAGGTTAGAGGAGGAAAGGGAAGAAGAAAAGGGAGAAGGGAAATTGAGTTTGGTGCTGATAAGTGCCCTTAATTGGTATTGGGGATTCTATGCTTGAAGGCCTGTGTGGGAATGCTTGTCTGATTAAAGATCTGTTCAAAGTATGTTTTACGTTATTCCTTGGGTGTTAAGGCTGAACAAGACAGCACAGCACTCGGATGGTGTGTGGGCTGTGCATGCAGATTCTGGTTGGTGCGGTCCTTGATGTGAACGTGTCTCTTACGTGATGATTTGCCAAATATCTTCCTGATGTCAAGCAGGGAATATCTTTGTGATGTTATAGATGTGTAAAATAGTTCCAGAGAGGAAATGCTTATGAATGGGGAAAAATACTTGCCTTGCAAATAGGCTTTACTATTCTGGCCTTTTGAATTGGCAGAGTCTGAACTGGAAGGCCAAGTTTCAATTTCACCTGACTTGCTCTGACGACTTTACTTGTGATCTGAGTTCTGTCATCCTTCCACACATACGAGCATGAGATGAGTGCTGTGCAGGCTTTACACACCTTTGTGCAGGGTTTAACTTGCACTGTTTTCTCAGAGATGAGTTTTGCTAAAGCTAGGGCTGTTAGGGAAAGATGGAGCAGCCTGCTGAATATTCTGGATGGTGGGGTAAGGTGGCAAACTGGCTGGTGTAGGGATTGAAATGGTGGGGAGTTCTTGAGATAGATCATAATACTTCCAATTTCTGCCTCCCAGGCACGAGTCCATCTCTGCCTTATCATCCGTGCCTGCACTCTCATCAGACAGCGACAAGGATGGTGAAGATGAAGGGAATGATGAAGATGAGTTACGTGGGCTGCAGTCTTTCCATGTTCAGTCCAACTGTAACACTGAGAAAGACTCAGGTATAAATGGGAGAGGGCCATGGGCAGAGATGGTGAAAAATGGCATGGATGTGAAGTGGGGCAGAGATAAGAGACACTGGGTTAGGGGTAATGAAGTACTGGCAGAAAGACCAGTACAGGAACGGATGGATTGACACCACTAGACTAGAGGAGTTGCCCATTCCAGCATATGCAGAGGCATAGAGTTTGGAGTTCCCTAGTTCTAAATTCAGCTGTTCAATTGCCAAGTTTCTTGCTAGTTCCAGTCGGCCAGAGAAGTTTTGAATTAGCGCGTTGGGTGTGAATCTACAGGCTATGAGAAGTCTTTAGAGCTCAAAAGAGACCTCACCAAGGATTCTAAGGATGCCTGATAAAACTTACAGTAGAGATTGGTTACCACTGTGAAGTATTTTCACCACAGATACTGCAGTGTGTTGGAGCAGGGGTTTTTCCCTAAACCTTTGGTGGTCCACTGCACTGTGGTAAGTGTTCTGCAGTGGATCTGGTGAGTCAGTGAAAACACTCTATAAAAACAGTGTCTATCCATTAAACATTTGATACGAGGGCTTGGTAGTTCATGAGAAACTAGTTCTACTAGTTCAAAAGCTGTAGGAATGCTGCCTTTTGAGGAAAGCTTGGGTAAGAGATCTTTAAAAGGCTGACTGCTGGCCAAGGATGCCAACTAGGTATATATTTTTTCCCTTTTCAGATCCAGACCTTACCCTCTCAAGAAGCCTTTCCCACTGGGAAATGAGGAGGGTGAGTTGCTAAGCCTTCAAGTTGTATTTCTAGTCATAAGGAAACTGGAAAAGAAATCCCTGTGGAGATTAAAAACTTCATCCTCACTGCTGGGAAGGGTGCAGCTGCAGTGGGAAACCACTGAGAAGCCCCTATTTGAAGGATTTGGGGGTGGCAAAGTAGACCCTAGTTAAGAGAGAGTTTCAAGGGTGCCAGATGCAGATGGATGCCCACAAAAAGATTATGATTCTATAGAAAAGGTACATAATCTTTAGAGCTGGAATAGGCTGTACAGGTTGTTCTAATCAAATCGTTAATTTCAGTACCTGGTAGGATATGAAATTTAAGACAGAAGTTATGAGAAATGTACATCTTGGAACAGGAAGAGGATCCAGGCAGAAATATTAGTCCAGATGAAAAGCTGCCTATTTATTATTACTATTGAGTGGAGTAGAGTCTTGATTTCTTGATTTATACTCTATTAATATTGTTAGACTTGGATCATGTGCACTTTCCCACTGTTTTACATGCATGCATTGACTAGTTGTATCTTGCCTGTGCTGGATGCTATTAAATATACATTTGTTATCTTTACATCAGATGTCCTATTCTTGTCCCCTTCATTTCTGACCTGAATGTCATGTAGGGCTGAAGCTGATCATATACTTGGATCTGAGTGAGGCATGTAAATGTTCAGTCACATAAGCCATGACAGAAGATTATCATCTTTATGTTGTTGCCTTTAGGACCAAGGCAGGAATTTTAAGCTTTCTGACACACAGCTTTGGGGCTTTTAGGGAGACGGATATATGTGTGTTTCGCTATGGGTTCTATATCTTCTCTTCCGTCCCTGCATCAGCAGCACTCTGTCCCTAAGACTGTTTTTCCTTTCAATTTCCTTCAGGCTAAAGAGATAGCAGCGATCCAGCGCTCAGAGGCAGCAGTGAGCAAGATGCCCCGGCAGCGTGGGCGCTGGTCCCAGCCAACCAGCAACATAGAGATGACTGTCAAGTCCATGCTTGACTTACGTCAGTTGGAGTCTTTCTCTGTTTCCCGTTCCCCAAGTCGAGACTCACTGTCCCAAAACAGCAACGGGGATGACAAAGAAGAGCAGGCGGATGTCCTTGTGCACATCAACAAAGTAAGGGCGGCACTTCTCTGGGGAAATGAATATACTCTGAGTGTGTCTGTCCTGCCTCCGTTTATTATTACATACATGTATCACCTGACACCACTCTTTATTTATCTAGAGAAAGCTCTAAATGCCTCCTGAGAAACCTAGTTCAGCTAATCTCTTGTAGCTAGTGCTCTGCAATGTGCGACTCTGGCTTTTTTGCAGTCTTATAGCAGAGCCCATATGGGATCAAGATTTCTTCCCCAAAACAGGGGAAAAGACCACGTATTTCCTCATAGCTGTTTGATTACTTATGGCTGCTACAAGCTGAGAAGCTGAGCTTCAGATATGTGTGCCTTATTACCTTTTAGCTTACTCTGCTGGGGTACCGTTTCTTGACTCCAGCAGCAGCTGAATTGTGGCTCATATGAGGCCCTTAGTTGTGGGCTATGCTGGATTATTAAGTTATCCTTAGAAACTGTCCATCTCTGTATCTATGGGTCACAGCAAGCTATCATGCTCCTGCCTTGGAAGGCTGGTACCTGTTTTCCAGTAGCAGTCTGTCCTGGTGCCTAACTTCATGAGAGTTATTTCTGCTTTTTATAACTGCATGACTGGATTTGCTGCATGCAGTAAGCCAGTAGTTTTCAACTTATGGTCCCCAGACTTCTCTGAAGTGTATGTGGTAGGCCTATAAAAGGTAACTAAAGAGCTTGCTGCTATGTGGCTTACATTTATGATAATGGGGACAGAGAGGGGTGGGGAGAGTCTGTGACTTTACTGGAGACTTTTAGGGGATTGCAAACAGGAAACAAAATAGGAACCTACAGCAATAGAAGCCTACCTTAGTAGATAAGAACGAAAGACAGGACTGTTGTGTTTCTAATCTCAGATTTCTGATTGCATCCCATGCAGTAATATGTACGTTACAGCTCCACGTAGCACCTGCTGACTTGAAGGCAAAACACGTGAGAGGGTAATCTCTAGTCTTTCTGTATTTCTGTACTAGGTTGGAGGCTCGATAGCTCCCCAAGACAACCGGCCTTGTGTGCGACCCCAAGTGATTCGGCTTGTGTCTTGTGAAGAGGGGATTTTCTCTCAGGAACTGGAACCTTCTGAGAGTGAGGAGTGTGTCATCTACCCTGAGCAAGATGAGATCCATCCCACAGACCCTAGCAGGTTAAAAATAAAAATAAGCTCTGCTGCGCATGGCTCAGCCGTTTATCCTTGTTCAGTTTGCCTGTAGCTTGCGTGGCAATTTGGATGAGTTGATTTATTGCCTGATTGATGCCAGGTTTAGTTAAGGGTTTTATGCCAGCCTGATGCTAAAGGAAGCTGAACTAAGAACACACCATTAAAATAATCTTTCCTCATGAGAAAACTGTGCATGTTAGCAACCTCCTCTGGTTTCTTGTTGAGTAAACAACTTGGGAGCAGCCTCCTTTTTTTCTTTCTTCCTTATCTGGGTTGAAATAAGCAAGGAAAAACTTAAGTGCTGAAAAACATCCTGACAGTGAGGTTTATCTGGCTGTGAAATGCCTCTCCAAAAGAAATGACAGGACACTATTACTCGGGACAATTTCAAGCGTAATTGGGCAAGAATTTAACAAACATAATAGGTAATGACCATGTTCTAGAAAGAAGATACATTGTGTGACTTAGAAAGTATTGTATTTAAAGGGACACTGGAGAAAGTGAAGAGAGCTTTCTCCTTCCTTTGCTGTTTCTTCTATTTTATATTTACCTCACTTCATTTTCTGTTTTATTCCATGCTCCATGCTTTTTCCTTCCCTGAATTGTACTCCTTCCTTCCCCTTCTAACCTGATTTTAATAGCTGTTTGACTCCCTCTGTCTCCTCCTGCTCTGGTACAAAGAGCAGGCTGATAGCTTTAGACGGGCTGTTATGCAATAGCGCATACCATGATTTTTGCAGTTGAAGCTGCTGGGTTTCTCCCAGTTTCCTCTCTGTTTACAATTTAATTTTATTATGATAACATTTGGGCAGAGCAGACTCACGTGCTGTTCCAGCATACCAGAAAGGGAGGCCCTCTGGTGATGTTGGATACAGACTGGACATACCTCAAAGCGTGCAGAGTTTGCAAGCTGCCAGGGGTAATTCCCACTCAGTTACATTGAGTGACTTCTATATCCTACATTGCATCTAGTGCATCTGAAACCAAAGTATTTCAGAGTGGAAAGCTGAAATCCTCATGGATAACACAAAAGATGACTGTTGCTGTCCCTTGACAAAATCAGGCTTGTAAAATCGCAGCACAAATCAGGAACCCAATCCTACAATACTGCGTTTCATACAACGTTCTCTAGTCTTGCTCACACCCAGGATTTTCTCTATTTTGTAATACTGAAGCGGCCCAAGGAAGGAGGTCATAAACATAGAAAAAGTTACTAGATTAGCAACTACTAGATTAGGGCTCAAATCTATGGCAAACTGGAGTTTGCGTTAGGCAGGTATCAGCCTCTTTGTAGTTCCTCTTTTCATTAAGCAGACCGCTGTGTTTATTCTCCAGCTGTGCAGGAAATCAAGCCAGCGCAGCGCTAGTGCCTGGTAATCATGGAAAACTGGCAACGTGCAGAAAGTCAAGACAGTCCCCTTGTGATTTCACTGTCCAAGCTTAATGAAATGCAAAAATATACTGTATAAAGATGAAAGAAATCAATTTATTTTTCTTTGTAAAGCCTTACCTTTCTAGTAATCAAAGGTGTTACTAACACAGGTAAGGCCTTATAGAATGTGCTCCTTTAAATGTAAAATAAATCTCTCTTCCAGTGTTGTATATTTCCTGTCTCTCTTGTAGTGAGTTCCAGGTAAAAGCGTTGCCCCATGGGAAGCTAAATAGAGGTTATCACAGTAATGGATGCCCAGACAAACACAGCCCTGACAGTGCTTGCTCTGTAGATTACAGTAGTAGTCGTCTGTCCAGCCCAGACCATCCGAATGAAGGTAAGTTGCAAAGACATACTATAAATCTATTTATATCTGATGTAGGAACTTGCTGGGGTTATTTTGTGCCATGTTTGTCATTTGCTGTCCTGGTCTCTAATACTTGATCCTCTTCAGGAGCTGAATTGAGGTCACACTCCTATTAAAACCTTGCTAGCATTAGCATAAAGATTCAGGCACTTCAGTGAGTCCACCTCAGAAGCAGGGGTTGGCTGAAGTGTACTTTCCGTATGCTACTTTAACTCTCTTCTGCCTTACTAGCTAGGGAGGTAGCTTTAGTATTGATTATCCCATAGGCTGTGCTGTCTGTGGAGTATAGTAGGTTAGAGAAATGCACCTAATGCTGCCTGACTTGTGATTTAACATCTCCGTTTAATTTAGCATCTTACTGAGTATCTGTCCTAAGCTGACTACTGTTACTGTGATGATGCTACTAGTGTGTTGGTTTTTTTGCCTCTTCCCAGATTCTGAAAGCACTGAGCCCCTAAGTGTGGACGGCATCTCAGACCTGGAGGGTGAAGAGGGAGAGGAGGATGCGGGTACTGGCATGCCAGAGGGAGAAATCCCCCGGACACCTGATCAGGAAAAGTTCCTCAGGCAGCATTTTGGGACCTTGGGCAACACTGACGGAAAAGGTACAGCTCTCTTGCTCAGCAGAGGGACTTTCTCTGTGAGATCACCCCAGATTTGTCTGCTGTGAAAACCAAACCAGGTTACAAGCCATTCTAGGCTTTTGAGGATGAGAGTCTCTGTGGAGGGGAAAATGGGGAAACTAAGGTAGAGAAGTCTAAAAAAGAGAGGCACCTTGATAACCCAAAGCGACATAGACCTCGGTTTGAGCCACACAAAATTATCTACAGACTGATGATGATAAGTATTGCTCTTGGAATCCTAAAGAGCTATTCTCTTGTTCCGGGACTAGTCTTAACTCCTATGTATATGCACACGTATGAACTGTGTGTCTCTCCTCCCCCCCCCCCCCCCAATCGGTGACATGTAGTGGCCTCTAGTGGTATACAAAGGCATAACAAATGCCACAAAAGAAAAGGCTGAAATGCTGGGAGGAGGGAGAGAATAAGACGAGACATCAGAGTGGAAAAGGAGCTGATTACTCCTTATCGACCAACTTCAGAACAAAGAGTATCCTTCTAGAATTGATAATGGTTGCAGGTAGCAATATCTCTGTGAGTTGTCCATTTTACTGTTTTTTTTCCCCTCTGTTGGTTTGTTTTCTGCTTGATGTCTGTGCCTCACAGCCCTACAGGCAGGATGGGACACAAAGGGAAGAGAAAAAGGAGGAGGCATGCCCTTAGGGAGACTAGCAGTTTAAGGCAGAGAAATTATAATCTGAGTGGAACAGAAAAGGCAAAGGAGATTAAATTATTTTGTTCTCTGTTGTTTTAGCTCAAAAAATCCCCTTTGATATGGAGGAGCATTTGATAGCAGCTGTGATGAGAAAATGCATTTGTCAGAATGTTTGCATCTTGATCTGTAACTAAATTACTCTCTTTCTCTCCTTTCACCCAAATCTGTAGGTGGCTCATGTAGAACTCTGGAAAGAACTGAAAACCTCAGCATTTCCTCTCGCTTTCTTTCCCAGTCCCCAGCTCTCAGGTATGGCTCTGTTTGTTTTCAGTGTTTCTGTCGTCTTGTTATTTATTTTTTACTAGTGTGTGAATAGGTCTTTTGCTAGGCACTGGGCCAAAATATGGCAGAAGACATCTGACCTTAATGTACCTAGGCACAGCGAGCTCTTAGCGTAGGCAACTGGAAGGTTGGTTGTGGACCACTCTGATTTGGACGGGCCAATCTGCATCACGTTAGCTGCTCTGTTTCTTACTAGACCAACTCTGTTGTTTTGTTCTTTTCCCTCTTCCAATAATATGCTTAACCGTTTCATGATTAATGCCTTAATTGATTAAACTGGAGGAATCTGTCATTTAATTTTCTTTTCACCGTTTATGGTCTGTTTATTCTTTTGCATTTCATTCAGCTTGGACAATGAAAGTAGGCTTGCTAACTTTTCCTTTGTTTTACAGTCCTTTCTTACTCAGCTTCATTTCTTGGTCCCATGCTTTCACAGGGTGCTCTGATGATACAAAGCCCCACGAGAATATTCTTCTTCTTTCTAAAAACAAATAAACACGCCAAAAAACCACACAGAATACCCCAAAAGGCCTCTACAAAGTATTTCTATTGGCATTAAAACAAGAAAAAAAGCTGGAAATACTTCTTTTGATTTTATTTCATAAATGTTTAAAGTAACTCCTCTTCCATTCCTCTCAAATGACAGCTTGAAATCTGGGCTCAGATTGGTTTGATTTCATTGTATAGGCCTGAGCGGAGTTGGGTACATCTTTTATGATTTGCCAGCTGTGTCTGGATTCAGCTCATTCGGGAAGCTTCCTATCATTGCTGTGTTCACATGCAGCTGTTCCTGCTGTTAGGAGGGCCTGTTAGTCTGTCCTGCATTGGGACTGCCTGTGTGGGGAAAAAAGCCAGTGGGTTAGTTATTGTAAAAGCTTCTGGAGAGTTGCAGTGGTGGGAGAAGGAAGTCATTGTTACTCTGGAGATGTGATAAAAGAAGTAGCTTAAACTCATGGAAACCCCTAGGCTTTTAATTTGTTTGGCTGTCAAACCTGACAGATTGAGAGTCACTGCCTTTCTGAGATAAGCCTGCTATGCTTGCCTGGGGTGGAGAGGAAGAGGAAATTAGTCTCTTCTCTTGAAGATACTGACCAGCTTTGATAGTAATTGTATTTTTATAGTGTTATGGCCTCTACTGGGGTACCTTAGAAAGAAGAAAGATTTTTGGTGTTAGAAAGGTGAGCTGGGAGAAAAGACGTGGCCTGACCTTACCCAGTTTTCCCTCCTCCTGGCACTTTTCCTTGTATCCTGCCTTTGCCTTTTACAAGCCCTTGCCTGAAACAGTGACCCAGTGCTATTTGTGTTAATCAGCACTCATGTAAGCTAAGGTGGGATGCCTGAAGACCAGTGCTCCCAAGCAAAGGGTAGAACAAAGTGGTAACAGCCTAGGCTAATTCTGATATAACAAATCCAGGTAGAGAACAGAAAGGCTCCTTATCCTGGAGAAACTGCCTTAATGAGTGTGCTTGTTCATCCAGGGCAACCTACTTGCTTATTTCAACTGGGATTTCTTCATTGTGTTCTCTAGACATTTGTCACTCTCCTCATCAAATCTGATACTGGATTCAAAGTCCATCGAGCCTGCAGCCCAGACCAATCGGATTACTCTGGATCTGCTGAAAAATAGCAGTAGCCATCCTGGTGATGCTTTGGAGAACAGCCACCTCCCGGAGAGTGTGAATTCCCATCGGGCTGTTTACGCCCAGAAAAAACGCAAGTCAGCTTTAGAGGCCGGCCGAGTTGGTATGGGTCCTGGACGAGTTATTGCATCCTTTCCAGAAGGCCCTGTGAATACAGTGATGAGAAAGGCACAGTCGGTTCATGACCTCATTCATGAGGGTAAGGACATGGGTTGGAATGATGATATAATTCCAAGAATAAAATTGGGAGATTTGAGCTTGAGCAGTGATTTAAACTAATCTTACATCTTTCTGCATTCTGAGCTACAGGAAGACAGTTTGCATGTCTTCCTTCTCTTAGCCTGTTAAGGGAAAACATTTCCAACTTGTCATGCAGACTCTGGTCTTGTAATTATCAGTCTCTGATATTCCTCTGGCAGCAGTGGGAGGAGGGATGCCAAGGGTGAAATGAACCATTTGCAAAGAAATCCTCTCTTACTGTAGGTGATTGCTCCAGGCCAAGACTTAAGCCCTCCAGGGTGGGGAGGGGAAGGAGAGGGGCAGTAAGAGGGAACTTGCTGTCTCTGTGCACTCTGTGTGGAAGGAGCTCCACTTTTGAAATTTGAAACTATCACCTCGTGAACCTTTAGCAAGTCCTAAGTTTGTTTTTTAGAAAAATAAACCTACTGCTGCAGCACCATATGTATGTGAGTGGATTAAAGAGAAAGGAGAGTCTTCACCTGCTTTTTCTGACTTCTCTGTTAATGATAGTAGTTTCTGAGGTCTTCTCGCCTTAAGTTTTAAGAACCAGTATCTCTAATCAGGTAGGCAACAGTGTGTGAGCAGGATGAGGAATGGGAAGGACTAGGCTGTTGAGGCTTGGTGATGTTAACCTAAATTAGTGGTTCTGTACACCTCTTCCAGGGGCTGAGCTGAGGCCCATAGGCTGGAGCAGCTCTGATGCTTCCTGATTTTGGAATTCACTGCAGACCCTTGTCTATTTTTGGTATGTTTGTCTGTTTAATTTTCACAGATAAGGGACCTGGAGTGATATCCTCTGCCAAGCAGCGTCCTCACACTCTTATGGTGGTTGAGAAAGACCCCAGAGCTAACAATTGCAGGGTGTTGTCGGCCAGTCTGTTGAAGATGGATGGATCTGGTGCTGTGCTGGCCAAAGATGTCAGGGCTGCAAAACCAAAGTCCTACATGAACCCCACGACCAGCTTCCGGGCAAAGATGTCGCGGAGCATATCTGTAGGGGAAAATCTGTACCTTGGTTACTCCACTGAAATGTTAACTGAGGAGACGACTAGCCCTCCAGTGGCGGAGAAGATGCAGCTTAGTCCCCCAGCAGATGCTGAGAAGAATAAGTTACCAGTGAGAGAAAAAGAAAATGTTCCAGTGAAGCCAGCACTTCAGCCAGCTGTAAACTGCTCATCTCCCAAGTCCTTTCATAGCAAGTTGGCATCATCAAACCGAGCACACCTGATCCTTGACATTCCCAAGCCATTGCCTGATAGACCTACACTGGCCTCCTTCTCACCCACTACCAAATCCAAAACCCTGCTTGAGCCACAGTCTCCACAGTCACCTGCTGGGGCCTGTAAAAAGAAACCTTTTCCTGAGGGCCGAGCCCCCAAGAGGGAGAATCAGACTACTGGGTCTCTGGTTCCTGGTAGAGAGATTCCTCTAGGACTTACTAAGGAGAGCCCAATGGAGAGTCTGGGCTCAAGGACAGGTTGCCAGGACGAGCCAGGGGTCACTAATCCAAGACTGCGAGAGTCTTCAGAGGGCCGACATCCAAGGTCTCCTGAGAGCGTATTGCCTAGGTACAGGGAGAGGATCACTGGCATTGCCTGCGTGCTAGATGACCAGCCTGGACTTTGCCTGCTAGACCCCATCAGGCCGAGGTCTCCTACGTCTATAACTGCCTCAGCACAGGTCTCAGGTGTGCATGGATACCCACCTCTTATCTTCCCCCTTCTGTCTCCTGTCTTTGTGAACCGCCTCACGATCCCATCACATTTCTTTACGTCCAGCTTCTGGCCTGTCTCGTCCTGTCTGCACCTGTCTCGTTCCATAAGCCATCCCCTCAATGGTGAGACACTTCTTCAGCCCGACATCTTTTTCTCAGTCTTTAATTTCCATTTCCTCTTGGTTTTATGTCTGAAGGTTTTTTTTAGCTGAATGTTTTGTGGAGCTGAGCACCCTCATGGTTTTCTTCATAAATTTACATTGTAGGGGCTCAAGCCTTTTTTGGTAAACACTGACAACGGATGTGCTGAGAATCCCCTTTGGTGTGCGTTGGCTGCGTTCCATTCAGCCCCCTCAAGGCATGTCTGACCAGCAAAATGAAAGTGCAGATCTTGCGTGTGTTAGCTGGACTTAGCAAGCACAGATAACAGTGACAGTGAAGTTAAACCAGGCAACTTGTGCTTTACTTTGTTAATGTGTGCAAGTGTGCAGGGTCCAGGAAGGTTAGCTCACATGAGCTAAAGTGTGACCAAGACAAGTTCCTTGCTGCAGCCGCCTGTGATAGCGAGGGTCTCTGTCCTGCTGTCACTTTGCTTTGAGAACGTACTGCACGCTGGGTAGGTAACGCACACACAGGCCTAGCTTTTGCGGTTGAACATAAAGAGCTTGGATTCATACAGGGCAATTTTTAAACTGTGTCTAGTTTAGACACAACTAGTAGCTGGGGAACTACCTTACCTGCTGAAAACAGCTCTTGAATCCGTTATAAGGCCCTGGTTTAAGCTACTTAAATCAACTGAAAAATTTTCAGGTAACTTCAAAAAGAAGCAAAAATCCTACCCTCCAAGGCTGCAGTCTCCAGAGATGTTTCTTTTGTGTGTCTTACAAGGAAATACACATTCCTAAAATACTCAGCTGAGTCATGCAATAGGAAGCTGGACCTTAACCATTGCACTTATGCCTTGTACATTCAGGGGATTAAACAGTGCACAAATTTTTAACCCCTTTTGCTATGTTGATCTCGTTCATGCCATTATTGCCATGTCTAAGTATGAGGCACATCTTCTGTTCAATCATCTGTGGTACCAGGCTATTCCACCTATTCTCTGCAGCAGTAACGAAAATCATTGCAGAGATGGTCCGCTTTTGATGCGCTGTTATTTTTCTTTTTGTGTTTCTAAAGGGATCAAAGGTCCTAAGATTGAAGGACTGTTATGCAAAACAAGAGATGCAGTCTTTTGTCCGAGGGACCTACTGCCCTGATCCCATAGGGTATCCATGAGTGTGTTTGAAACCCAAGCTCTCCCGCAGGGGTGAGGTTTCCTCCAACAGCAGATGCAACGTGGAGCTGTGGAATCTTGATTCTACAGCAGAGACATTAACAGTCAAGTTGTTTGTACTCTGTATGCTCAGTTTTTTCCTTGTAGGCTGAGGAGTCAAGCTGCACATCACATGATTTTTTTTTGTTGTTTTTTGTTTTTTTGGCCAGTTGCTAGGAATCCATGTTTGCAGAACCAGCACAGATCTCTGGAGAAAGGCCTGATTCTTATTTTTAAGCAGCTCCCGCAATACACAGTACATCCTGGTACGGTATTTCAGCAGCATCCTCCAGTGAGTTAGTATTGTGTCGTGCGTTGGATGCTCAGTCTTTTGTTTTGACCAGCAGACAGCAGTCAGCTTCTTGCAGGCTGCTCCCTCCAAATATTTAGTGGTAAATGCTGGAAAAGCTGTTTACATCCAAGTCTGCTATTGCTATGGACAATTTACTGTGGCTTCTATGGATCCCAGTGTGGGGGCTTAGATTAGAATTGTAGGGTTGGCAATCAGAGACCTGAAGTTCTTTAACTCTCTTCTGCTCTTGACTTGTTCTGCGACTTTGGCATTCCACTTAATTTTTCTGTCCTTCCATTTTCTTATTTATAAAACAGGTGAGGATAAGGAGACTTGATTGATTTTGTTACAGCATTTTGAGATCTACAGGTTAAAAAAAAAAGTAAGTTGTAGATGTGCTGAATACTGTTGCTTTGTTTAATATTCCCTGCTGGTTTCTGAGGTCTGCTGCCTGCTCCTGGGAGGCTGAAAATGCCTGTTACTCCAGCATTTACCTTTGTGACCTTTCTCCAGACTGATAGAGACCAGCATAAAAGCATGATCAGAAGAGAAATCCAGGAACAATCTGACAAGAAAGAGCTGTGCTTTAAATAACAAACAAACAAAAACAAAACCAGGTGGCAAGAATTTTAGACAAGAGAACTGAGGCCCCCTGCCCAAACTCTACAAAAGCTGAGTGATTCAGGGGCGAAGAACGCAGATGGAAGAACTGATTCATGTCTGTTTGTTCTTCTATATGTATTTATATAATTAGCTTGAAGCTAAGGTCCCTGCAGCCTGTCCAAAGGTGACCTTCATAGTAAGAAGCACAGAAATAACAATGCTGATGTGACCAAGTTTTATCTTTTAGGTAACTGAAGGAACTTGAATAGCGTTTGTGCAGGCCTTTGTAAACTGAAGATAACTGCAGATTATGTGTGTGTCTATGTCTTTGGTCATAATTTATGTCTAACTCATGAAAGTGTTTATTTTATTAAAGCGTTGCAGGCCTTCAGCTCTGATGACTTGGAGATAATGTCCGGTGAGGGCTGAAGGTGGTGTTTTTTCTGTTGTTTTTATTTTTGTTTTTCAAATTGTGCAAATCCTGGGTTGTCGAGAAATACAAATATGTTGTGATTGAGTTTGTTAGACAGCGCTCCTCTGGACCTCAGTCGTCATTAGAGAACACTGTAATAGCTCAGCATAATCCTTCATCCTCATAGCTCTTTGCTGAACACTCTGCAGAAGAATACATTAAGGAGAGTGTGCAGGGTTCTGAGTAGGTGGAGGCTAAATTAGGGGCTCCTCAGATCAGTCCCTCTTGCCGTTGGAATCCTTCATTCAAACTTGACTTTAATTAAAAATGAGAATGGTGTGGGTGATCTCTGACTATCCTTGACTGTAACAACATTGTGCAGTCTCACAGAAATCATTTTTGACTTTGGAGAGGCTAAAGACTAGAAAAATAGGAATGTCTGAAAAGAGAAGCATCTGCAGCTAGTGTGAAGGAAAGTTCCTGAGCTTACCTGTTTAAATGATTAGCTCAAACCAGCCCTAAAACCTGAATGAAGAGTATGCGCATGTGATCTTCCAAATATATATATTAAATTTATTGGTTTTCTTGCCTGACTGGGAGATTGCAGATACTGGAGTGTATCTGTGCCTCATCTTTTTTTTTTTTTTTTTTCTTTTCTTCCCCTCCCTCCTCTTCAGAACCTTCCATCAGCGTAGAGCAGTGTGAGCATGTGGTATCTGAGCTGCAGGACAGCATGCGCAAAGCCGTTCATCTCTACCGCATGGTGAGTGACCTCAGAGACTGGCTTTGCTTCAGCAGGCTGGCTTTAGAGACTGTGAGTGTCGAATGCGTGTGCTTGCTGGCTCAAAGTGTTCTCTTGACTGAGTGTTCAGTGACAGAATCTGCCTGGTTGTCTATTTGACTGCAACTAAGCTTGAACCTGGGAGACAGGAACTCCTGATTTCTAACTTTTGGATTTTCCAGTGGCTTGCTATGGTATTTTGAGCAAATCGATTAACTTTCTTTGCCTGTTTAGCCTGTGTGTAAACTGAAGATAACAGTATGCTCTTTTTCAAAGGGATTAGAATTAGTTAAGATTTATGCAGCGCTTCAGAGAGATGAAATACTATAGGAGCTCTAAGTTTTATTATCCAGTTCTGTTCTCAGTCTTTGATGCCTGGGAAGGGGATTAGCAAATGTGAAATACCATGGGAATCTAGCTGTGAGAGGGAACATGTAGTCATTCGCTAGTCCTCCTTACTGCCAGACCACAGTTATACGCAGAACAATATAATAGCTTTTTTTTTTTTTTTTTTTTTTTTTTTTGCTTAAGCACTGCTTTGTCAAGAATCCTGTAGAGTGTGAAACTTGCAGTGAGTTTCTGCTATATGTTCCTCTCTGGCTACAGTCTCGATGCGAGCCTTAGCTTTGTGACCGCTCTGTGTTCCTGTGACCAGCTGTACCTTGCAGATGGAAAGAGAAACAGACTGTGGCCCTGTGCTAGAGCTGAGAAACACAGCACCTCTTTAGGCCTAATATAAGGGGAACGCTACCCCGAAATGTGCCTCCCATGTCTATACTATTGGAGTAACGTGTCTGGTTGTTGTGTGACTAGCAATTTTGGATGCCTGCCCTGCTGTATGACAAAATTGGCAGCTGCGCGTGTTGAAGAAAAAGACACTTGAGTGGTCTGCAGATCTTGTTTATGGCTTCAGTTCCCTGAGGGACTGAAACGTCTTCCTTTGTGATCTATCTAAATACCAGTGCATCCTTCTTACTTTTTTTTCCTTTCTTTTCCTTCTTTGTTTTCAGGTGTTAAACAATACGGAGTCTTCTACTGACAAAGATAAGATAGCTGGCCTCCTGACTGAAACTTTCTCCTTAATGAAGAAAGAATTGGACTCCCTGAAGGATGACGAGGAGCTTCCAAAGGCTAAGGAGGTGCTGGAAAAGCCGCAAGATACCATTAGGCCACTGAGTGAGGGATGCAGTGCCAATCTACCCAGTCCCAAGAGTTTGGGGGATGAGCAGACGCTAGCTTTGCTGGAGCAGTACTCAGAGCTATTGCTACAGGCTGTGGAACGACGCATGGACAAAAAACTCTAAAGGGGTGGCTTTCTGGTGTTTGGATACACAGAAATAATCCCAAGAGGAGGACCACAGAAAGAGCCTCGGAGAGATTGATCATCATGCTGGTCTAGAGGTGGTGGGGAGGCCTTTATAAAGTTGATTTCCTCAGGCCCATACAAGTGACTTGCTCTAATTCTTAGCAATGTGCTGGCCACAATTTTAATAATTTTTCCCAATGCTCTTCAACTTCCTGTCTCTAGACAAAGTCTTGAAAGAGGAGTTTGGAGAAATTGCTTTGAAATTTCTTCATAGCCAGGATGTCGGGATGTTTGGCACTTAAAGAAAAATCCAGTTTAGCCAAGAAATTATGAACTGCTGACTAAAAACAAAGGAGTCCAAGTGAAGCCAATCCCTTCCACTCTAGGGCTTCATCAGAATCCAGAAGCAGACTTTTTATGTGTTTATTTATTAATTTATTTTTCTGACTGTTGCTCTGTCACAGTTGTGGCTGTTTTCTTTGTCCTTTAACAAAAAAGTCAATCCCTTTGCTATATCCCAGCGAGAAACAATCTCTATATGATAACCCCCCAACAGGGAGACAGGCTGGAGTGTCTGTGCAATTACTGAACTGGTTTCTGCTTAAATCTTGTCTTGCTGATCTTTCTTTTCCTGCCTTAGTTTGTTACCTGCAGTAATTCTACTGTTGTCATGACTACCCTGTCTGCTTTCCCCTTGTTTCAAGGGCAGTCCCCACACTATATTTTATCTGCATTCACCTCCAGGGGAGAATTTTGCAACCCTTGGACTAAGCTTTGGAGATTATTTAATGAGATCAGTATTGGAATTTTAACCTGAAATTTGACATTATAGTGATATACCGAGTTTTTCTGCAGCCACCCTAAAAAGGGGATGTAGATGTAAGTATGAAAGTTCATTTCAGCCACCTTTCATGATTAGGAACTGCACATTGACTTTAATGTTACCATGGCTCTGGGAAATTTGGGGGCGATGATTTATTTAAGTGGTGGCATGGAAAACCTGGTTTCCATTCTTTACAGCATAAATCTGGATGTGAGAAATCTTCAGTGCAACTACTACTCCATATAATTTGTTGATTTCACTGCCTTGATAGGAGAACGCTTTCTTCTTGCTTTTCCAGAGAAACAGAGTATTTACATCCCAAGAAAGGTGGGATTCTATTTACTGCCTTTTGTAAAGCTATTTCAGCTACCCACAGAAAATGGTCTGCCAAGGACTTCAAACAAGATATTTTGGGATGTGTTTACTACTGTTTTTCCTCTTTGACTTTTTCATGAAGTTCTTGACTGAGAAACAGAAAATATTCCCTCCTTGAATTTGTGTGTGCAATACTCTTCTCATCCTGTGGGACTTCTCCAAGCTGATGCTAACTTGTGGTGTTATAGCTTAAAACTGTCCAGTGATGACTTTGGTCAATGATAACAAGCTAAGAAAAAAAATCAAAACAATAAAACTCTTCAGCACCTTCCCCTTTACTCCCCCTCCTTTTCCCAGTGGGGACAGATGCACAGACTGCTTTATTTCTTCCTTCATCTCCATTCTTTCTTGTATTTAAGACAGAGCAGTACAATCCCAGTTTATGAAACGAATGCAAGGAAGCAAGAAGCTTTTGGTGGGTGAGAGAATGCTGGCATCCGTAGGAGACACTTAAAGGGGGCCAGACTGCAACATGTTGTTCCACAGGTTAAAGGCTTGAAGCATTTTCTTTTACGTTACTGTTCTGGCTGGTTTGGCCATTCTTTGAAACCCTGTCGTACTCTGAAATGTGATCTGTTGACTAACTTGGTTTTCCTGCCTTTCTGTGACTGGAGATCTGCAGTGCAGCCTTTTTTACTACTGGGCTGGGCAGGCTGGTATCGGATGACCTTTTTCTTCAATATACTCCAGGGCTGAGGAATCTGCAGTTCTTGCTCTCCCACCGCAGGTTTGTTGGCTGGTCATATTTGCTGGGTGCTTCAGGACTTGGTAGGATGGGGAGCGCTTTCAGAGCTTTCCAGCCACTTCTGTCTGTAATTTCAGTCTGCCTAATCAAAATGTTTTGGGTGTTCTTGCTAACCTTTTCTCCGTGGGGTTGTACTGAAACTTTGAAAGTGCTATCTTCTAGTCCTATTTTAGCATTGCATTGTGCTGAATCAGGTTAGGTGCTGGCTTTCATGGGCAGTGTCTCTTGTGGAGAGAAGTTTTGCAAAGGAGGACAAATTGAAAAGTGGAGGAAATTTCTGGGAATTTCCTTGAGTGAAGAGGTGTGTTGGAGATGCTGCAAGTGGGATGTATGATGGCAGTCATGTTGGCTCTGTGATAGGGTTAGTCTGGGTCAAGCTTGTTTTTGAGGTGATTTTTTTCTTCATCCACTTTCAGACTGTGAACATATGTCCCAGTACACAGGAATTTTTTTTTGCTGTACTGGGACCACAAGACACTCAGGTAAAATAGCAGTCCCTTCAACCCAGGTATCTTTTGGTATTGAAGATAATGGCTTGAGGGTCTTTTATATTACTTCCCTGTGCAATTTTATTCCATTTTATTGTTTAAAGTATAAGGTAGTGACAAAAGGGATCAGAGATAATACAGGAGAGCGAGTGGCCAGAATGAACAGATCATGTTTCAGTTCTCATCAAGGTGAAAAGCAACAACCAGTAAAGCTGACATAGAGAAATGAAACAAAGTGCCTTGGAAATAAGTCACATCAAGCAAATCTGATTTTTATGCTGATCAGAGGGTTTTTTTTTTTTTTTTGCTTCGTAGAATGGATTTGGCCTGTGGTCATGGCTGCATATGAGAAACAAACGAGGATAAATTCTGATCAAAATGATGGTAAGAGAGGTGCCAAGCAAGTAGATTAGTTGAGTGGTGGTGGTGTAATTTAAAGTAAATTAGAATAGTAGATGTAGGACATTCAGGAAAACAGATTAGAAGTAGAGATAGTGTTGGCTTGAGGAACACCATTGGCCAATACCTATGAAAGATATAGTACGTGAAGGCTTCAGGAAAGTAGATTTAGGACAGAGTTGGTGATCTATAATTGAAGAATGAGTTGGATGGTTGTTTTAAAGATGCCTAACTTGGCCTCGTTTCTGTACTTGCTGTCCTCTAAGCAGCTGTGTCTTTAAAGGCAAAGTTGTGAACTGTTTGCCCAAGGCATACGTGTTATGAATTAAGTAGTAGAAGCCTTAAAGAAAATGCTACTGCCACAAGTTTGTTGATGAGAGGGATAAGGATGCAACTGATTCTTCCGGGTGACTTCCTATTGCTGGCAATAGGAAATATTCTTAAAAATTCCAGTTTACAACACTAAGAGGGCATGACTGTGTTACATTTGGTTACCCCTAGTGAGTATGTTTCACCACAAGCTGTCCATTTGGTCAGGTAGAGAAATACTGAATTGTAATTGCCTGGAAAGTGAGGAGCTTGTGGGAGAAGGTAATATTTGAATCCATTTCTTTTGCTGGTGCCAGTGGTTGTTAACGTAGGCACAACCAGATGTTCACCCCTTTACATACGTTCTGTCCCTCCTGTCCAACATTCCTGGCCAAAATGAGAAGAGTTGTTTTTCATCTCGACTGTAAATAGTTTCCCTCTGCCTGAGGGACCCGGTGTTTTGTTCTTTGGCCTGTAAAGTGGCACAGTAGGAAGCGCTGGAATGGAGAAGGCAGCAACCCCTCTGTTTTTATCCTGCTGCGGGCAAGTAACTCCTTCCTCCCCAGCACCCAGAGGTGGTGCTTCCGTGAGTCCCGGTTTCTTCCACACCCTCTCTCAGGTTGTCTCCTCTTTTCTATAGCATCTCCCAGGTAATGGTTGGGGCAGGCCTTATAGTGCCCGCCTTCCCCCCCTTTTGCTGATTTCATCACACCTCAGAGGAATGGGGACATTTCTCTAAAGGAGTAGAAACATACAAACTTAATTTTTTTAAAGAAAGAATATGTATATAATTATATATAATAAAAAAAAATCAAATACAGGTATTTAAGCACCATTGGTAAATTCATGCATGTATAAGGTCATCCCCTCGCTCCCCCCCCCCTCGCATTGGATGTGTAGCATCCAGGATATTAAATGACAAACCTCATTAAAATTATAATGAAGGCAGGTCGTCTTGCAGCCCTTGAGTGCTGGCAAGCAGGTGGTTCCTTCTCTAGGTAAGACTAGACTGTCCAATATTTCAAATTGTGTGTTGTAAATAATACACGGGATTGGACTCCGTATGTGTATGGATAACCTGCTGTAACGCATGGACAGGGAAATGCATGGGGCAGCAATTTTAGGAATAAGCCATGTCCACTCTGCATGTCTTGCGTATGCCATAGGCACCAGACGGATAACTACATGTGTTCTTCAACACTACCCTTTTCTTTCACCAGTTAAAAAAGAAAAAAAAAAAACCCACACCCTTCCCCCTTTATTTATAAACGTGTGTTTTTATACTTTTGGCTTTAGGTAAAACAACTCTTTAAAATGTCTTTTTTTAATTATTTGAAAAAAATTTGTTTGTTGGGTTTTTTGCACTGTGAGGCTTCCCTCTGGGAGCTGTTTTTAACTCTGTATTCATTTGTACTCCGTGTCTTAAAACTGGTTCAATAAAAATGTGATCATTTGTTACAGAGCTGTCCCGCAGCCTCTCGCAGCTTCTTCGGGGGGAGCGGGAGAGCAACCACTCCCCCTTAGTCGGACTCGCTCGGAGGGTGCAGGATTTCGTATCTTCCTCTAGCTACTCTTCCTCAGCTGTAATTTCTGCCCCTTTCCGAGGGTGTGTGTCTATGGGGGGGGGGGGGCACGAGGGGGGTGGCTCCCCGCTGCGGGCGGGCAGAAATGGGCGGCTGCGGCCGGTGGGGGGGTGGTGGGGGAGGAGGAAGGAGGCGGGCTCCCGCGGCCCCTATCGCCTCCCGCTCCTGCGCCGTGGCCGCGGCCATGGCGGAGGGCGCGGCGCTGCGTGCCGTGCGGGGCTGCCTGGCCGCCTTCCCGCGGGAGGCCCGCGGTGAGCGGCTCCTCGGTCGTGAGGCGCGGCGGGGAGGGGGCAGGGCGGGGGGAGGCCCAACAGCCTGGGGTGGTGGGCGGGGGGCGTTGGCCCCGCCCGTTAACGGCCGCCCGCGAGCGGCGGCGCTGGGGCTCTGCGGCTGGGCCGGGCCGGGCAGCGTCGCCTCCGCGGGCTTCCCCGCAGCCGCCCGCGGCGGGGGAAAGCTCGGCCCTGCTCCTGCTGCTGCCGCCGCTGCCGCCTCTGCGGCCGGAGGGGCCGGCTGCGAGGGGGAGCGAGTGGAAATGCCCCTCGCAGCAGCAGAGGGCACCTCTGTGGGGTGACGCACCTTGCGTCATCCAGCCTCGTGCTCGCAGAGAGCACCGGGTCCAACAGCCCTTGCCTTTCTGAGGGGAAGAAACAGCAGAAAAGCAGTTATTTTTTTAAAAAGAAAGTGAAACTTGTGAAAATGACCCTTCTTGGTTATTGGCATGTGGATAAAAAAGCAAAACAATATTTCAGTTTCAAGAAATTCTCTTGCGGTATCTTCGTTGTGACCTCGGTGGAAACTTTTAAAAGCCTTTTGTTCGGAGGTGAATCTCCTGTGTTACGTGCCTCTTCACGCGATGCAAGTTTTAAATGCACATCTTTTTCTAAAGATACTTGACAACGCTGTATGAAAAAATACCATCTCTGTAGATGATGGCATTTAAAACAGAGTAAAAATCTGTGCGTCAGGCTCGGCCGCTGCCTGGGTGACGCTGGTGCCCCATCAGCAGAGCGCAAAGTCCTGGACGGGCACGGACGGGGCTGCGATCGGCCCTGCCCTGCCCTGCCGTTGTTTCTCCTTTAACGCTTGGGAAATCTGCCGGGCTGAAGTGGAGGCACCCGTGGGATGAACTGTGGCTGGCAGCAGGAGGGAAGCTGGGTGACTGCCCGCGTGTTGCCTCCAATGAACCAATTTGGCATTGAAACCCGCCCTAATGATATGTGGGTGTTAGTAACAGGTGACTGCTGGAGTCTATGGGCATCGTCTGTCGTTGATGAAGGTCTCGGGTTTTGGTCATTTTGGTTACTACTGTTCTAGTAAAGAGTGCTTGCTTGGGACACTGGGTAAAACTGTTTCTAATTTGTCTGGACAGAGCTGGGGTTGATGGAGTCGGTACCGTATCTCGATAAGCCCCCGTCCCCTCTGGAGTTTTATCGGGAATGGGTGAGTCCAAATAAACCTTGTATAATTCAGAATGCCATCAGTCACTGGCCAGCTCTGAAGAAGTGGACCTTAACGTACCTCAGGTATGAATGAGCTGTTGAACCAGATTCTTGTTTAATTTAAGTTAACCTTAGTAAAATACTCTTAATAGCATTCATTTTTATTTGTAAGATTAGCCCAGATTGCTCTGTGAGCCTGTATGAAGTCATTTAGTCTTCTGCTTGCGCCAGTGTCCGAAACACAAATATAAATGTCTTTCTACAAACTGCTGTCCTGAAGAGTTCAGTTTTAGTAAAAAGCACAGCTATTTTGACTCTGTGTGCAGCCAGCAGGCTCATTACCAAAACTCAGTCCTTTCACAGCTGTATGGCCTATGCTCCACCCTGTGTCCGCCTGGAGTGGGGCTGTGGGCTTGTCTGAACAGATCTCCTCGTTTATGACTAAGTACATCTTGTTTTTAAAAAGACAGCTATGAGCATCTTAATAACGACTGAGTTTTTAAAAAGCCTTTTTTTGAGAAGGGATTTACAGTTAGGCCTAAAATATGTCCTTGTTAAATTTATTTTCTCATAGAACTTACGAACATAGAACTACGTGCATAGAACTTAGCGCATGCTGTGTGTTTCTGTCTCTGTCCGCCTCTTCTCCCTCCTTAATAACTTTAGAACTTGGGGCCACCAGGATTGGGCTGGGTTGAATAGTCCTGAGAATATCAAGCTCCAGCATAATTCATGATAAGAAGTGGCTGAAGAGAACCCTCTTTCTGCCTCTGTTGAGAAAAAGGGAGTTACTTTGTGACCTCGTCTGTGTTAGACAGGAAAGAATCCAGAGATGTTGCCAGGGCCTTGACCACAGGGGGCAATCAGAGCGGAACGTCAGGGTTCTTATTAGACGCTAGAAAATCCGATGATGAGCTGCCCGCTGCGGAAAGCCAGACTTCTGGGCCAATTGGAGGTCTGATGGTAAACCTTTTGTTTATTTTGCAGGGAAGTAGTAGGTCCCAAGGTAGTGAGTGTGGCAGTAACACCAAATGGTTATGCAGATGCAGTGTTTCAGGACCGTTTTGTTATGCCAGAAGAGCGTCAAATGCCATTCATGGACTTTTTGGACATTGTAGAGAAGAAAGTGACTTCTCGCAACATATTCTATGTGCAGAAGCAGTGTTCAAACCTCACTGAGGAGTTCCCTGAACTTGTATGTGATGTGCAGCCTGACGTTCCATGGATGAGTGAGGCACTTGGTAAACTTTCCCTCTTTCCTGAATTCCCTAAATTCATAAATATTTTGTATGGAGCTTTAAAACTATAATGCCATGTACATGGTGAATGTTTGTTCCATTCCTGATTGCCACAGCTCAGTTTGGTTTTATTCTCTAAGAAAGTAGAAGTGGTAAAGTAGCTAAAATTGGAGTAATCTTAGTTTTGGGTTTGGATTACTCCATGGTTCAGTATCTCACTTGTGTATTGGAACCACTGTGTCTGAACTAATGTGGTGATGGTGCTGTTCAGCTCTGCTTTCCATATAGCGGTTTGCTTTTTTCTGATTTAGAGTCATGTTTGGATGCATATTCATGCTATTGCTACCAAAGCTAGCGTAACCAAGGGGCGAAACAAAACCTTGCAATCCCCCCCTCTGCCCCCCAGGGTAAAATTATAGATATTTGTTCCTACTAGTTAAGCGCTGCTCCATGTCCGTCAATTTGTATTTTACAGAACGTATTTCCACAGAACATCAATTTACTATGATCTTGCATTCTTTTTCCAACTGTATTTAGATGTTCTGCAGTTTCTCTCTAAGCCATGTCTTAGGGATTCAGAATGTGGGAAATAAGGGTTGTAATCATGTCTTTGGGGCTGAATACTTAACTGCCTCGTCTGGTCTGATGTGTCTCTGCTATAGCTTCCGGTGTAGAAGGAGCTTGCAGTTCCTTACACAGTGCTGCTAGCAATGGAGCCTGTCATATTTATGAAAGAACTTAAAGGACAGAAATAAAGCAAGTTGGCAGAAAAGCATTTGAAACACTTTTAAACATGGCACTTCAAATTCTCTCTTTGTTGAAAACAACTCTCTCTTCCCTAACCATACAGGGAAGAAGCCTGATGCTGTGAATTTCTGGCTTGGGGAATCAGCTGCTGTGACATCTTGTACGTACTGTATGGCTCTGCATGTCCCTTCTGTGCTTTTCAGCACAAGTTTAATAAGGCTTGTTTCATGTGGGTGGCTCAGTAGAACTGTGTTTGCTCTGACAGGGCAGTGCTACTTTAACATACTTTCCACTCTTCCTCTTGCACTTCTGCAGCCTCTCACTGCTGCGTCTCTACGTTTATCTGCTGCACAAGCAAGGCACTGATGATTTCTGCCCTGTCAGTCTAGGAGGCTGGCTTAGAAGTAGATCAAGCCGAACCATCAATCCTGCCGGAGGATTGTTGTTCCCCATATAGCCTTCTTATACAAAGCATTAGACAACACAAAAAATTGAGGCAGTGCCTGCTTTGTTTAGCCATTCTGGACCTCAGAGCATTTTTGTAAGAATATTTGATATCCAGAAATCCTACCTTCTCTCAAGTGACTGATCAGTTGACTTTATGCCAGTTGATTGAAAGCCTCTATCCTACAGGTAACTAAATTTTTATAACATGTCTTTGTATGTTGTTGATAAAGTGATTTGGAGTTTGCTGCTTTGAATACATTCACTGCAACATTACATTGCTTTCCTCTCCCACTGGCCGCAAGAGGAGGAAGCAGCCTGGTAATGAGAAGATGAAATGATGCTTTCAATTTATTGTAGTTTATGATATAAAGAAGGAAGAGGTGTTGATTTTCTCCCTCTTTCCATTTTCCTTTTTTTCCTCAATCTTAGTACATAAAGATCATTATGAGAACTTGTACTGTGTGGTATCTGGAGAGAAACATTTTCTACTGCATCCACCGAGTGACCGTCCCTTCATCCCGTATGGTACATAATTTACTATGTATATATATCTGGAGGCTGGAAGGAGGAGATAGTGAAAGGCAAAAATGGAGGCACGGGTAACATTCTGATGTTTATGCAGTGTTATACTTTCCAGCGTGAACAGAAATCTCTTCTAGTTCATTCTGCATGTAGATTGCAATACAAACATTCCAGTGAGGTCAAGTTTCCCAGTTTTATAAAAAAGATATAGATGCATTGACACAGGTGGAGAGGTGATGGACCTCAGTTTGAGACTGCACTTTAAGTATGCAACTCATGGCAGTCTCTTCAGCTTTAGAGTATTTAAATTATTTAAGTATATTGTCAGCATTGTAGCATATCATCTTTGTTTAACAGGTTTGGATTCTGCCTGCTAATTTTTTTCCCTAGGAAAAAAAGCAGGGAAGTTGAAATACAAGCTGTACGTTAATGAAATATTAAAGTTACTAACAGAACCACTGAAAACTAGAGAAATGAAGAGATTCCTATGACAGCATTACTTTGTTTTGCCCATTTTCTGTTTCTGTATGTTGCTTTCTTATGTGCGCAGTAATAGTCCATTTTATTGCAAGTGTCTGCTGGAAGATGGACAGCTTAACTGTACTCCTAATGAAATAAGACTTTTTTTCCATTTCTTGACTTTCAAGCATTCAGATTTGCTGAATGGAGAATACTATATGAGGCTAATATAATTTTGCCTAGTCATAACAGTCTCTTCAGCTTTAGAATATTTAAATTATTTTAAGTACATTGTTGGCATTGTAGCATGCTACACTGACTGAGGCAGAAGGGGCAGAATACAGAATTCTGGGTAAGACAGGGATGTATTTATGACTTCATAAAAGAGGGAAATGAGACAGTTATTGGAAAAAAATAGGATGAGAAGAAAATGGGTTTTGAGGAAGAGGATAGAATAATTCCTATGAAGAAAGAAAGGCAGAAGTACAATCAAGAAGGCATCGCTCAATATTCTGACAGACTTTAAAAAAAAAAAAAAAAGAGGATAAAGATTGGAATGAACAAAGAGAAGAAGAGTGAAGACAGCAAGTTGAAAATGATTTTGCCTTAATTTTTCTGTCATTTAGTGAGAATGTGATATGCCCTGCCATTAGGTTCTGCGTGTACTTCTCTGTGTTGTGCCATTTAACTCTTTCTGTGGTTCCAGAGCTCTATCAGCCAGCAACCTACCATGTATCAGAAGGTGGCTCATTTGAAATTGTTGATGAGAAGACTGCAGATAAGGTAAAAATGATATAAAGAACACTGTCAATTTACATAGTAAATCTAGTTTCAGGTGCTGCTGAGCACTCAAACTGAGCATATTGACAGGTACCTAGAAATCCTTCCTTACTGAAAGGAGAATGTCCAGGTATTGTGCTTATATTTTGTTATTTATGACGGATACTCAGCTTCCAGAAAAAGCGTTTTCTTGCACATCTGAAACACTGATATCATAAGCTGTCTCCCCTGCACACCAAACTTCAATAGATCCATTAGAGGTCTTTTAATGAATAATAAAGGAATTGATTTCATTAAGGCTGAAATGGACTCCTCTGCATACACCTTCTTCTGCCCCTCTAGTCAGGGCTGAATTTTGCTCTGCAGAAGTATCATCCAGTGCAGTAAAACATGTCTGAATGAACAGATTTTGTTTTCTTTGTCATAGCGTTGTTTATTTGGTTAGAATGTATGGAGTTGGAGGCACTTTACAAAAACTCACATACCCTTTTGTATCTAATCTCTCTCGTTCTGGTTCTGCAGTGGACTTAGGCTACCCCTGAGCTTTAGCTAAGGCTCTTTCCCTTTTTCAGAGTGGTGCTCGTAGGATCCTACAGGAGCATTCTTGTAACACAGTGGTGGAGTGCTGATGTTTATAAACTCTGCAGGGCATAGAATAAATTAATGCAGGCAAGAGGCATGTTGTAGCAAGAAGGAGAGTTTACCTGCAAGGAATAAAAGCAGATCAGGCAGATTTAGAATAAGACAGGAGTCTCTAAAAAGCATGGTGCAGATGAAGTTCTCTGCACCAGTTTTCCTCTGAAGGAGGAAGAAGTAAATTAAGGGCCTGGAGGCCTACTGAAAGTATGCCATGAGGTTGAAATCTGATAACTGACATTTGGCACCTTTTCCCTAATTAGAAATGTTTTACTAAAGGGGACAAATTTTGTTGTCCCTGACCCATTCTCCATTGAATTTGGAAGGCTTTGTAGTTGTATGTAATGTTTTGCTAGGCTAGAATGTGTGTTTCATAAGCTAGTAAGTTTGTTTAATCAGCTGTCTTTCTGGAAACGTACTGAAAATTTTAGCCAGGGTCATTACCACAAACATATTCTTTTCCTTTTAGGTGCCTTGGATCCCCCTGGACCCTTTGAACCCAAATCTGGAACAGTATCCAGAGTATGCTCAGGCAAAACCTTTGCAGTGTACAGTGAAAGCTGGCGAGATGTTATACCTCCCTTCTCTCTGGTTCCACCATGTCCAGCAATCACATGGCTGTATAGCAGGTAAAATACATAGTATTTCCAGCTATCTTTCTGACCTGGACTGGGTGTGCAGCTAGGTACCCCACAGCAAAACATAACGGGAACCAAAAGTCCTTTTAAATCATCTACCTCCCTTCAGGAAGAGGTAACGGTCTTGGCAGATGTCTTGGGGCAATCGCCTTGCAGTCTGTTTTGCCTGTAATTCTTAGGATTGTCAACAAGTGCCAGGGATGTAGTAGAAGAAAAAAATCTTTCTAGTTCTCTAATCTGGAGAAAGATAACTAATTCAGTGATCAAGATCCAGGTTTTGTTTGCTACATAGAGCTAAGCAGGTTGTCTGCCTAGCTGGCCAACTGCAAAGTTGGCTGTCCACATACCTTTCACAAAGAAACTGCCTGTTGTTCGTGACATTATCACATAGTAAAAACGATTTTTGAGGTGGAAAAGGAAACTAGAGAGTGTATGAGTTTTAGGCCTGGAAGTAGGTACGACATGGAATCTACTCTGTTGTCAGGTGAGCTGAAACGTCCAAGTTTCTTAACTTGCTAGCGAACCCATGCTCGTGTTACTGTTCCCCAGCATAAATCTTTGTAAGATTTTTCATCATCTCTTTTCTTCTTCCTCCCCTCAAAAGAGTTCCAGCATTTCAAGCGCTGCTCATTTGGTGTGTGTGGATGCAAAGTATTGTCATTGTGTCCTATAAGTTTTGCAGAGCATGAGGAAGGGTTTTTTGGCTGTCCACTACCTGGAGTAATCCCCTTTGCCTACACAAAATAAATGAAGTATGTTGAACAACATCAACATCAGTATTTGCCTAACACTGCAATTGTTGCAGATATTTACTTCACTGTTTGCAGTACTGTGGTAAAAAGACAAGCTAGCAACAAATCAGTATTTCTGGTTATTTTTCCCAGTGCTGCTACATCAGTCCTTAAAGATTATTAAGAAAAAATAGGATTGTTTCCAGTTACAAGCCCTTTGGCAACTTTCTTTTCTTCTATCTTATTGAAATGCTAGAGAGTTGTCATGTATGTTTGGCCATTTGTCTGTTAACTGTGCTGCGGTCTGTTTACACTTGACAATAAATATTCTTTAGGTCTGGTCCAGTGGATGTCTGAAGAATATCCTCCTCCAAGAACCATCGGTACAATATTATACTGTTTGGCTTATTTTTTTTTTAGGTAGATATTACACTAAAACTAAAATGAGAATTCTCCATCCTTTACACACTGAGAGAAAGAGAGATTCATATTCACATATTAAACATTGAAGTGTATTTGGTACTCTTGGCCTAAATAGAAGCAGACTTTTCCTATTCCTAAACATTTATCCAGATTCTGCTCCAGGGAACCCCCAGAATAGAATGAGGGGGAAGGGGAGGATTGGTTTGGGTTAAGACTGAATTGTGTTGGCAGTACTATTAAAGAACTCTCCTTCCATATTTGCTTACATTATGGTTTGCTTACATTATGTTTGGCTGTAGTCAAAGCTTTGCTTGTTTCAAAGTTCAGTCAGCAATAAGGAAAAGCCTGTACTGGCTGAACTGTCTAAAACAGTCCATGAACATGTTCATAAATCATTACATTCTGTCCTTAGGAGTGTTTTTCCTTTTTCTTCTCTCCTCAGTGAATTATTGGTATGACATGGAATATGACCTAAAGTACAGCTATTATCAACTATTAGATTGTCTCACAAATGCCGTGAAAGTGTTATAGCAAAGGTGGGAGACTCAAGCTTGCAATCTTCCTCTCTGATGTGGTACGATCATCAGCACCTGGGACTGGAGCACCAAACGTAATTCAAGCTAACAGAACCGAACATTAAATTATCCTCAACAAAGCTGGTCAAACAGATCACAGCTGTTTTGCTTGCTTTCATAGTCCAGGTCAATTGGCCATTTTTTTCTGGCTTGAAGGTAGAAGGTTCGATGATAACGTTTTTAGGTCTTCACATTTTGCTTCAATGCTGGTAAGCAAAGTAAAATCTGAAGGGAGGCAATGCAAGTTTTGGAAATCCCAAAACATACACCGTGACTGTTCCTTCAGCTCTACAGATTGTTTTAGTAACAAATGAACAAGGAAAACTCTGCTTGGTCACCCGTTGTGCATCAGGCCACATCAGCCCAACATATACCTTCAGATTAAAGCAAAAGTCCTTTCCAGTAGTAATTCAGTGCGTTCAGTGGCTGACTGTGGTGTTTCGATGATGAGAGATTACCACTTCTGCAATAAAATTCAGTTGAAAAGCTCATTTCTGCACCAATTTCTGACTCTTTTCAAACAGTGTGGTTGATGGAGGTGATAGGGACATGTTAGGTCAATCCTGGCAGTTTTTCATGTTAAGCTATGTGATTTTATTACTACTTCTTATTTCCTTCCAGTTTTGTTTTTAAATGTAGCTGCATTCTCTTACATCCTCAGTGGTGATTTTAAGAGTTGCTTTGCCAGCTCTGTAGTCAATCTGCCTTTCGCCTGTGGCCTTGTGGCAGAACTTGTGATGCTGCAGTTTGTAGGCTGGGTAATTGTAACAGTCCTTTGTCATTAACTGCTGCCAAACATGGTCAGACAAGTCATGTGAACCAGGAGCCTGTTTCTTCAGTCTCAATTCACGCTTGTGTGTTTCCACTGAACAGGATGAAAATACTCACATGACTGAGACCTGCAGGGTAGGACTAGAACACTACTAAATGCACAGACATTGCAAAAATATGATATTGTTGTTTATGATAACTAAAAGTTGGTATTTATTATCAAATCTTCAAAGGTCCTCAGAAACAACAAGGATATAATGGGAAAAAAACTTTACGTGTTTTAATCAGGAAAGTGCAGATTGATTGTTCTGAAGAGAAAAACAATCGTTATTTGACTTTGTCTGTTTGGGGGGGGGGTTGTTTTTAAAGAAACACACTTAAAGCCTAAACATCATTTTACCTTGTGGTTCTCGTCCAAAAATTGCTGAAAACTCGAGAGAGATTAAATATATAGGGTTTATTTCATGGTTAGATTAAAATGTTGTGTTACTTCGATTTCCAAGTTTATTTGTGTTCGCTATGCCTTGATGAAGGAGCCCAAGCCATGACATTTTAAATCAGCTTCTACAATCAAATCTAAACTTTCCCACAGTCTAGGGGAAAGATTTGAACGTCCCTTTTTGTCATTTGAAGCTTTTGGTTTTTAGTTTAGTTTCTGTATAATCAAAAATAACACTGCATGTCAGGAACAAGTGACGGGTCTTTGCAAGTCAATTGTGTTTTTGTGCTGCCTCTTAGAGAAAGTGTTTGGAGGGAGGCGTACCCCGAACTACGTCTCCCAGAAGTCTTTGCTGTTGGCTGAAGGAAATGGTCACAGTGTTTCCTCCTGGACTTTGGGCAGAGGTTTTAAGACTCAGAAGCGATAAGCTGCTGACGTTCCTGTTTCACACAGCCAGTGTCTTGCCAGAAAAACCAAACTCCTTTCCCCCAGAGCAGAGCTCAGATGGCAGTGCGGGTGACGGTTCTGCCTTCTCCCCAGTGTCTGTTCGATGACCCCGTCCAGATCCATGTGACGGGTCTTTTGCCTCAGCAGGCAGTCACCCTCAGAGCCTGCCTGGCTGACGAGAGCGGGGAGCGCTTCCAAGCCCATGCTCACTACAGGGCTGGGAGCAGTGGAGAGCTGGACCTGACTCGCTCCCCGGCTCTGGGAGGCAGCTATTCTGGAGTGGAGCCGATGGGGCTGCTGTGGTCTCTGCAGTCTGAAGCACCCTATAGGCGGCTGGCAAAGAGGAACGTCCTGACCCCTTTCTGTGTGGACTTGGAAGTGTATGATGGCCATGGGGACATGAGCCGGTTGCTAGGAAAATGCACCAATGAGCGAAGGTTTTTAGGAGAGGGAGTGAAGAGGATTTCAGTCAGAGAAGGTCGGCTTAAAGCAACTCTCTTCCTCCCTCCTGGTGAGTTTGAATTCCTTGCTGATTTTCCAGATGTGTGTTACATCACGTTATATGCGTTGTGGCCCTTGGATACACTCAGTAACCCAGAGCAAGTTAATTGTTCCCTTGGGCTACGCTTGATCCAGCTATTTTGATCCTCACAGCAAAGGATCCTAAAGGTGCAAGCTTTGCCTGTGGGGGTAAGGTGCTTGCTGCAAAGGCAGTGCTGTGCAGTGAAGGCAGCAGCAGTGATACAAGGTGTCTCCTGGTCTCTTTAGCTGAGCAGGAGGAGACAGACCCTCTCATGAAGCAGGACTCTGGGGAAAAATATATCTCGTTCTTAACTCTTCTGTTTGGCTCACAGCACAAAGAGGCCCCTGATCTTCAGCTGAACTGTAGGGGTGTAACTGTACTCCAGCACTGGAATGAGCAATGGTGAGAGGTAACGGGAGCACAGGATTTGGAGTGCATCAAGCCTAGTCTGTTCCAGCTGCTGCCACAGGTTTTCCTGCAGAGTCTGCACGTGTGTCTGTCTCTCTCTTTGGCTTAGAAAAAGCCAAACAAGTCAATACTTGATCAACTGAGCAGCTTAATTGCATGGAATACTGATGAAGACGGAGGACAAATGAGAAAGGCAAAGCCAGGGGATTTAACTAAGTCATGTTCCAAGACACTGTGCAGAGATGATGACAAGACTGGATTATGAGTAAAAGTGTTGTAGTTTTTGGACCGTTTATATTCCTTGAGCAGTACTTAAACTTGAATATTTTACTCTGTAGAAAATAAAAAGTCCCTTGCAGCTGCTGTGAGACCAAATCCTTTTTAGGTAAAGTTTCCAGTATATTTTTAAATTTGGCAAGGAAAATGGGCAGAGCAGCAACAGGTATCGAAGATCATAGAACTGCAGGAGGAGAACCGAGAAGCCCTGAAGAAGTTACCTAGATAAAACTGAAGTCTGAATTGGTGTAGGTCAATGCTGGTATTTGTGAATGTGTTTCGTAACTCAGAGTATTCCCTCCCCAGAGAAGCTGTTAGCACAGTTACTAAAAAAGTGCAACTCATGCAGTGATACTGTTTGTTCATTAGTCCCCAATGACTTGAGAATTTCAGCTGAATTTGATGGTGGAATAAATCCCCAAAATAAGAATTTCCAATAGCAAATTCTTAGGAGAGAGAAAAGAAATATCCAAATTAGTGCCCCTAGGGAAAGAGAGCGGTCCTGCAGGAGAACTCAGCTTCATCATTAGACATCCGAGAATCCATACTGGAGAGAGCCTCTGGAAACTAGGTTTCATGCATTCTGCTGTTCACAGAAAAGCTTCATTTTTTTTTGGTGGTAGTCCATACAGAAGACTTGAACTGACATAGCCTTGGGTGGATAATTATTTCTCTATAATTATGTCAATTAATGCCTCTGGGGAAAAGAATCTAATTACAGTGATTGTGTCCCTGAGAATGAGAACCTACATGAAAACCTTCAGAGGGTGATTTCCTATCACTATCTACTACTATCCTGATGTGTGCTGACAGGGTGTTACTGAAAGAACAACTATATAAATCATTCTCTGTGAGTATATACCTTTCATTGCAGGATCTGGTCCGTTCCCTGGACTTATCGATTTGTATGGATCTGGAGGAGGTCTTGTTGAATACAGAGCAAGTCTTCTGGCTAGCAGAGGCTTTGTGACACTGGCCCTGGCTTACATGGCCTTTGAAGATCTCCCTGCTATGCCAGAGATTCTTGAACTGGGTTACTTTGAGGAAGCTGTAAATTTTTTGCGGAAGCAGCAGCAGGTAGGAGACAAGCTATGATGCTCTTCGTATTGGAAACTGTTTTCCAATTCCCTAATTTGAAATGTTATATGTACAACTAAGTTTCTGCGATGTGGAAGGAAACAGCCCTGTCTAAAAGACAGCCTGTTGTCAGGCAGCAAGGGCTGAGAGATGGAAACGCATATGTACTGAGTCCCATTTTGTGGCTGGTTGGATAGCTGTTTTGCACAGCTCCTTATAACAGCCCATAGAGTGCTGCTGTGCAGACCTGTTTTTGTGTAAGATTTTACATCAAAGCACTTACTGGAGCAGAAGCACAAAAACTGCTTAAGCCAGGAAATCTTATTTTTTTTGTTTCTACTCTTGTATCTTAGATGATTTTAGAAGGAAAAAAATGTTGTTGACTCCTAATACTTCTAGGATGTTGTAGGCTTTTGCTTCTGAGTAAATTTCACAGAACAGTAATACAGTTAAGAGCAGGAGCTTCTACAGTTCTAGTGTTGGAGAGTGTGTCACGTTTTAAGAAGCTGGGTCTGTATTTGAATAAGCATGTGGGTTGATAAAGAGACTTTATAGCAGTATGTCATAATAGTTAAACCAAAAAGTTAATTTAAACAGTTGTTGGGGTTACTGAGCCCCAGCGTAAGGAACTTGTGTTCCAGGACAAAATAGAAAATAACAGGTCAGCTATAAGAGAGTATGAAAAAACAATTGTGAGAAAGACAGTCAATACAAGTAAACCCATGAAAAAGTGGTTTGCCAAAGGGGGCCAGAAGAAAGATGATTGAAGGTTTTTGGAGTCCAGAGCAATAAAAGATACAGCAGTGAGAGCAAGTGTCAAGGCAAGATATGGAGGGAGCAGAGGCTTGTTCTGCAGAGGTCAGCAGGAAGAAAAAGTGTTGCAGTCACAGGAGCAGAAATGTTCAGGAGCTGCAGAATTTATAGTCACTTTTGAGGAGGCACAGCAAAGAGATCAGTGTAGGAGGGATGTAACCTGCACTGAGAGGGGGAAGGGGTAAATAATAGGAGGTGTTATGTCAGTCCAAGAAATGAGGAGTGCTTGAAGAAATGAGCAGTTGATAATGGTTGTTTCATAACTGTGTTTCAGGTGAAAGATACTGGGATTGGCGTTTTGGGCTTGTCTAAAGGAGCTGATCTAGCTCTTTCCATGGCCACGTTTCTACCCAGCATCAAGGCAGCTGTCAGCATTTCTGGAAGTGGTTTTAATTCTTTCATTCCCCTGCGAGGTGATGGCTTCACTGTTCGTCCTCACCCGTATGATTTGGGGAGGATGAAGACCAGTGAGGAGTCTGGCCTAGTAGATTTTTCGGATGTTCTAGATGATCACAGGGACCCGGCGACTTGGGATTGTCGCATTCCCATGGAGAGGTCCTTGGCCAAGTTCCTCTTCCTGTCAGGGCTGGATGACACAAACTGGAAAAGTGACCTCTACTGCCAGGATGCTGTTCAGCGCCTTCAGCAGTATGGACGGAAAGTGGAGTTTTACTCTTATTCTGGAGCAGGGCACCTCTTGGAGCCACCGTACTTTCCTCTGTGTCAGGCTTCGATGCACAAAGTGCTTGGGGTATTTGTGCAGTGGGGAGGGCAATGGAGAGAGCATGCCAAAGCCCAAGAAGATGCTTGGCACAGGATACAGGCCTTTTTCTGGCAGCACCTGATGGACTCGGACTCTCTGAAGAGCAATCTATAGTGGAAGAGCTGTCAAAGGTGCTGACAGGATTGCTATTTTGTATTAGGGCCTGAGTCTTGGAAACACATTGGAAGTTTCCTAGCCTACCTTCTACACCCCATTGTGACATAGTTGTTTATTTTCATTCCCCAAATAATTTCACACTTTTTTGTTGAATTTTAGGTGTCCTCTGCCCCTAACTGTGCTGTGAATTGGCACCATCTGATCTACCTGAGTGCTGTAGTTATCTGAAAAAAACCCAATGTCCTGTCATGCAAATTGAGTTTGTGCTGAGCCATCTTTGCCCTTAGTGTCTAATCCTCCTCTTTAGTAGCAGGAAATGTTCTCGCTGGAGGAGCTTTCCGTTGGATTGACTAGGATTACACCTTTAGTTAAGCTAGATGTAAACATTTTTTTCTTGGGACAATACATTGGTACATGCTCTCACCTTTTCTATTGGTATATCATTTTCTCACATCCCTGGGTAACAGGGATGTTACAGTTCTGATCTCGGCTGAGCAAAGAGGCACTCTTCTGACTTATTCTGAAGTGCACAGATAACATGTTTTTTTATCATACTTCAAAAATGAGAAGAAATGAATCTTGCCAAGGTTACACTGGTTTTATCTACTGCTGTCTCCAGATACGTTACATACCAGGCTGAAGTTCCCACTGCACTACTCAATAAATACAATGTGTATGTGTGAAGGCAAGGTTTAGTTGAAATTATCTGAAGGAAGCCTTCAGCTGTCTTTATGCCTATAAATACAGAGGCAACAATCTTGGTGTCACTTTGCCTGGCTGAAAATTTAATGTGCTAGAGTCCTTACCTCTTATCAGTAAGAGGAGTGGTGCAGTTTGCCACAGGGGTCTGCACAATGCTCAAGATGAGGGTGATAGGGATGTGCTAAGTACTTGCTTTTGAGTGTTGAAGCTCAGTTTATCCCTGTTTTGGGGAGGAAGAATAAAGCCAGTGCTGCTGCTGGGTTCCCAGGAGTGCTGTGGAGCCGGCTATCTCTGCTGCCTTGCTGCTACAGTAGGCAGCTGTGGGGTCAGTGGCAGCTAAAAATGCCACTTGTTAGAGAGGACACACCTTGCCTCTTGGAGGTATATGTGTTATCCCACCCTTTACTAAAGTTCCAGGCCTGGGGAAGATGCCTGTGATCTGCCTCCTGCATTAGTGGGGCAGTGTCAAACAGCCACTTACTGGTATTTTCTAGCTATGAGGTAGCAGGTACTGAGCAATTTTTTGCCTCCATGAGCAGTTGGGGCTTCCATTCTCATCACAAAACCCAGCAAGACCTGGGAGCCTCTGCCTTTTGCTGAGCCAAAATATTGCCTTTGAGAGAGCAGAGGTTCCTGGTTTCCAATTCCCCTTGAGAAACAAGCCCTCTAGGAGCCTGGATCTGGCTGTGGGCAGAACCATGCCCTTGAGTTTTCCCGCCGCAGGGAGCAATGGCTACTCAAAATGAGCATGTCGAGCCTCAGAGGGCTGTAGACTTTCTCATGCAATACATCCACCACAAAGTGTGCCTCTTCAGAAACTTCAGGTTTTCTTGAAGATGGTAGATGGGCACTACTCAGCTCCTCGTGTGAGCAAGTAGAGTGAGGAGATATCTCCTGCTCAGCCATACTTGTTTACCATCAGGATTTCTGCAGATGACCTCTTTTTTTCTGTTTGGCCCCTGTGTGTTTATGTCCTGCACAGACCCTGGTTGTTCCTGACGTTTAGTGAGTGGACCTGGCAGAAGGGCAGTGTGTAGGAGCAAGAGAAGACAAACACATTTAAGCAGTTTGATTTGGATTAAGGAAATTTTCTTTTCCTACATTTTTCTATTTTAATAAAGCACTTAAAAAACCCAGGCAAATCTACTCAGATTTTTCTCAGACTCAGGGCACGCTAGGCTGTGAGATTCTCTGTGGGATGTGTCATTTTGTTCTTTTGTTTTTACTGAGCACAGTGAGGCTTATGTAGTACAGTGTGTTCTCCAGCCCATGGGTTAATTTTAATACCTTCTGAGATGAAGACAAACTTTCTCAGCCTTTAATGGTTAGTTTACAGACCTGTTTTTTGAATTACAAAATTGTGAGCTGCTTAGACAATATAACCTTTTCTTTATCTGTAGGAAACTCTACCTTAAAGGGAAAATATTTTCCATCAGTAAATCAGCAGCTACTCACCGATGCTGATGCTTTCATATACTCATTGTGACATTGCATTCAGCAAACGCATTCAAGGAAAGCAGTGTTGGAAACTAGATGATGAGGGGAGCTGGCTGGTAGCTCCGTTGATGACAGTAGTGCAAATGACCTCTTTGTTATGTTGCTGTGGAATTAAAGGTTCCCTAGCCAGTTAAAAGCCCTTCGTTTCTCACTTGGATGGCAGCCAGCGAGAAAGATGGAAAAGGCAGATTTAGTTGAGCAGCTCTGTGCCATGTACAAACAAGGAAATATGTCAGCCAACCCAGTTGCAAAGGGAATTTTTTTTTAAATCAGTTGTCTTTTTTAGATTAAACTCAAGTTTGAAACTTAGCTTCAGGAAGTAGAAACTGGAAGCTGGAGGGAGACTCATATCAAATAATACGAAATGGCCTCATCTCAACAAAATTGCTTGTACTTGAGCGTGTTCTTCACTGTTTTGCTGAAGACTTGGTATACTAATCGTTCCTGCTGCTGAAGAGATGATATAGGCAAATGAGGCTAAGATCACCTTTTTTCCAAGTTAGTGGCAGAATTGTACTAATTGCAGCCTCTATAGTCATAGTACTTTATATAGCTTCTCCAGGCTTACAGCGATACAGAAGACATTATTCAAGAAAAATATGGAAGTTATTATTTAATTAAAGGTAATTGACCTTAAGCTGCAAAAGAGGGCCACTACCAAGCACAACTGATAAAATTATAATAAAAATTGGATGGGGAAAGCTGTTCTTACAATGGGCTTTGTAATTGAAAACTTCTTCAACTAAAATAGAACATCAAAAGAGTAGCTTGAACTGAAAGATCTTTGCTTGATGCTTGCATCAGTCATCCTTTTGTCTAGCGCTTTGCAGTATGTATCTGTTAAGAGAATGAAAAAAGCTTGTGACGAATCTCCAAGAAACTGAGAAGCAATCTCCCAACCTGTAAGCTCCAATGAACAAATACATTATAAGGGAACAATACACCTTGCATTGCTCTTTTTGGTCGGGATAATTTCCCTGACTTAACTGGAGTCAAGGAGCAATAAAGATTGTTTATTTGTTGGCATATCGTTAACATTTTCCTTCTTTGTTCTAATTCAACATGTGGTCTCTCTCTCTCTCTACATAGAAAGTACCCGAAGATAAGAGAACTGGTCTAAGTTACATGAAGCATGTATAACTTATTATTTTATATTGGTGAAGCAGCTCACAGGCTGTTTGCATACTGTGGCGCCTTTGGATACAGCTTGTGAAAGACCCTTTTCATTTTGTCGTTCCTATATCACAGTGCAGATGAGTTTCTTTGCATAGCTCCAGTCCCTACCTACTAAATAACTTCTCATGAAAAGCTCCAGGGACTCCTGGCCAGCGGTAAGAGTTTTAAATCATTTGTGCACTGTATGGAATAATGACTACTGTACTTTTCAAGTCTCCTAGGAAAAGCTTACAAGGTTGACTTTCAGGGTCATGGGTTATTTCCCCATACTTTTGCCAGTTAGGCTGTGTGTAGCTGAGGGAAAAAGAAAACACCCAAGGTCCTTGTTCAGTGGCGACCTAATGGTATCAGCTCCAATCACGTATTTGAACAGAAGCTAAAGCTGGTTCTGAAGTGTTTTGATATAGGTACAGTATAATACTCAGAGGAAAGTGCAGAATGAAAATAGTTTAAATGTCTTTATTAGTGAAAAATGAACCACAGGTACAGGAGAGAGAAAACGCCTTTTGCAATGTGCCTCTTTCTTTGAGCTCTGTGCCTCCGCAGAAGTGGTGGGTGTTTGAGACATCAGCGGAATTTTCTTAGGGACTGTGCTGAACAAGGAGATTTCGGTGCAAATGTGTTCCTGGAGCAGTAGCAGCTTCTTTCCCAGGAGAAGCAGTTTCTCAAGATGTCTTCTACAAGCCAGGTTATTCTGCTGCCACAAGGCAGAGGGAATGAAGTGAAAGATGAGAATATACAATGTGCTGTTGAATTAGAAGTGATCTTTCTCCTGGGCACTTCTAAGGATAGGACCAACATTTAGTGACAAAATAAAAATATTCAGAATCTGAGTATATTGGTATTTTTCTATGAAATTAATAGTTCTACCATTTCAGGAAAAAGCTGTACTTTTTAGTCTGTACTTTTTAGTGCTCTGAACATGTCATTTGCAAATGGATTCTGAGCCAAGTGTAACATTAAATGCACAGAAAGTGATGTTTTGAGCTAAGTTTGGCTACAAGGAAAATTAATGTTTCCAATCTACAAACTCTGTTTGCAGCATTTCCTGAAAAAGATCATTTTGTCATTTGCCATTGTCCAGGACAAAATATTGGAATGCTAAAGCTCACTGTTTTTCAGAGTCTTATCAAATTGTTCATACAAAACGTATATCAAACCTAAAAATGCCTGGGTCCTGACTGCTGATAGCGCTTAAAGAAAACAATTAAATGCATTAAAATATGTTAATTTAGGCTTGTATCTTTTCAGTGGCTTATTCCATTAAACACCTGACATCTTGCAATTAGATTGTAAAATTATGTCTCTATTAATAAAGTCACTTTAGTGAAAGGTGTGGTTTCATGTTGCACTTTCACTGATCTAAGACTGCCTTGCTGCCAAAAGGGACACTCATGCCTTTTTCCTGTTTGCTGATCTAACCGAAAGCTAATCCTGCAAATAAAACAAAAGAAGATTAAGGTGTTCAGCAGGATTAGGGAGGAAAGTAGGAGCAGTGCAGGAACATGCACTGAGGAAGAAGGAGCAGCAGGGGTGAATAATACTGTGCCTTTCAGGGTCCGTGTGGCCTTATGCCAGACCAAAGTTATTGGCTAATTCTAGCAGAGCTTTTAGTTAAGTTTGTAATAGCCAGTCCATCTGATTTTAAATAAAATCTGTTTCTGTATAAAGTAAAGTGAATGCTTGGCAGCTCATTGTGTGCTGCCCCTGTTTACAATGGATCTGGCCCTGAAAGAGTAAGGTATTTGGTACTGGAGAGAAGATTATAAAATGTATCAGGTAGGAGATGAGTGGGATAGACAACTTGAAGGAGATGTGTTGGCCTGCATAGGGTCAGAGCATGATTACTGTGTGCATATCTCTGCCTTTAATTAGAAGAGAAAGTTCAAATGCACTGGCATCGTTTTAGTATGCTTCGAATTCAGAAAGACAGTTTTGAATCCAGAAGCCTGTGCCATGAGCAGCAGTTCTTCCGTGATCGGTCCCAGTCTGACATACTCAAACATTAACCATTGAACTGAAACTGATTTGAGTTCCCACTTGGATTAGGAGGGTGATCAGGGCATTCAGATGGCCCGTTCAGGCTGGGCTAATAGTTTTCTTGAGATGTTTTTTATTAGTTTAAGTTTGGATGCTGTTTTCCTTCAGTGTGGTGACAGACCAAGGCTTTCTGTAGTATTATACCAAGGGAACCTGGTTCTTGTTTCCATGCTGTTCATTTTGAGCTGAGTTTGCTGTTAAGAAGAGGAATGCGTGCTTGGTTAAAGATAACATCTGTTGCAGTAATCAGCTTGTTTGACCATGTCAGTATGTAAAAGAGCTGGTAGGTCACAGAACAGCCAAGACTGGGTACTGAGCCAAGTGTTAGCTAAATAGACAAACTGTTAGGACTGAGCATGGCCAAAACACTGGGAAGGCTATTAACTTGACGCTGTCAGAACACAGGTATCTGTAGAGCATTTTTATTCACATCCAGCCTGCTCAGCTTTCGGGATAGTCTCTGCTTCTTGCAATAGGACTTGTTAAATGAGAACAGCTCCAAGACTGAGACGTCTGTAATTTGGAGGTTACCAGCCTATGTGACATGAGAGAAGTGAATGGATGACGGTGCAACGTGTACATAGTCGTGTATGTCGGTGATACAGCTTGGCTTGGAATGAGATGAAAGGTCAGATCTTTCCATCTGGTAGCCCTGATCCTGTTTGTGAGTCTCTCCTACACATATTAGGTGGATGTGACATTGATAATAAATACCCTGATTAAGCTGTGTTTGTTTATTCACAAGTCCTGGATGCTGAGACTAAAATGTAGAGGGCTAAGCAGTGGCTTAAAGGTCACACCTTGACACTATGCAGAATTTGAGAATGACCATATGAACTGAACTCAGTGCATTTGGCCTGCTGATCAGTCATCAGTTCCCTGCCAGGTACCACCTACTGGGAATGTGACATGATATCTACTGTGATCATTTGTGCTACTGGCAGATTATTGCTAATACTAGATTTAAATCCTCATATAGATAAGATGAATATATTCATCCTTTGCTTTCATAGCGTCAGCCATGTTTCCCGTTTCTCTTTCAAAGCATTTTTGTTTTTGGAATGACCATGGACCAATGAAGAATAGCAGATCTGTCTGACAGGTGCTGCACAAATGAGCCCACTCCACAATCGCTTGCCATCTAAATACATGAGGTACTGATTAGAAGAAAAAGATGCAATAGAAAAAAGATTGGACAAATTCATGTAAGAGGAATACACCAAGTTTACTAAATACAAAGGCGCTACTTCCCAAAGTCCCAGAACCACAAATTATCAGAGTCTAGAAGACTGTTCTAGAGAATTATTGCAACGGACTTTTCTTGTTCTTACGCTCTTCTGTAGCCACCTTCTTTGACCACTGGCAGAGCCAGGATGCTTGGCTAGATGAACTGCTGGTCTGCCACAAAGAAATCTATCTTATATTTTAACCTGTTTACCATGAATTTTGTTACTCTTGTATTTGAGTCGTATTTCAGAGTTCCAGGAGTTGTGTGTCAAGTCCTAGTTCAATAGGCAGGCTACGCTCCAGCAGCCTCCTCCTGTTCATGCTCTGGCACATGAACCCCACTCCTGCATACAGCCGTCAGTTGTTCCTAAGTTCTGCACTGTACTGCAAAGTAACAGTTGAAAAGATACCTCTGTAGGAGAGGTATTATCTGTGTCTGTATCTGCTCTGTAGGAGAAGAAGGAGAAAAAAGGGTTTGCTCGTGTGCTGAGATGCAGTGTGATTTCAGAAAAAGGCAGCAAATGTGAGCTCCTTGTGTGGGTTAGGAGTGGCTAATGGAGCTTCTGTGGTCTGTAGCCCAGGGTCCTGTCTGCTAGCTGTGTGTGGGCAGACTTGGAGAAGTGAACAGAAGGGAGCCTGTCTCTTGACCACCTGAGGAACTAGTAAAGAGATGGAGCCTTGAGCAGATGCTCCACATAGCAAGCGTACATTAACCTTGGCACCAAGGACATAAGCTTGCCATTTTTCCATAGATAAAACACGTCATGAGTGAACGTTAAGGTCTCTTTTGATTGTAACCTCAAAAACTCAGTAAACTGTGGCTGTATAAAGAGGAATTCTTCTCTTTTTTTCAGTGTGGAAATAGTCATTGTATGTCATGGATTTAATTATACCTCTTTCTTCTTTGTAAGCATGCATACATGATATTGATGTTCTTGGAGACGGGAATTTCTAGATGAGCTGTGCGCAAGAGGAATAATCTTTTAGTTTCGGACCTCGAAGAAAGAGGATTGGAGCTGCTGAACTCTGCATGGAGCACATGGCATTTAAAAGTCAGGAGCAAGCTGTGGACATTTTCATGCAGCTCTGCAGTGCTTAGGTTATTCTCCTTTCTTGTGACAGAAGTAGCAATGCCTAAAGGCAAAAAAATATTTTTTTTTTTGTATTTTTGTCACTTGACAGAAAGCTGACTGTTGCAATAAGTGGGCACCAACTGTTAGAAAACCCTCCCTTAAATCCCTCAGCAATGCAAGTCTGGACTGCCGCTAATGGTCTGCAGAAAGAGCATGTTGCTTTAGCTTCGGGGATGTGCTGATGGAGCATGCACTGACCATTGGAAAGTGGAGCATGACGGCAATATTTTGTATTGAAAGGTATGTTTGGAAGGCCCTTATTTGCTGATAAGGGCAATTTTCCATGTTGCGAGAAGGAAGGTTAACAAGCGGCAGTTCTTAAGGGGGGGGAATTCTGGATTATTGTTCTGAATAATTCCACATACTCCCATGGTCTCCTTTCTTCCAATTTATGCAGATGTGCTTCAGAAAAAATTGTGTCTTTGTGGTACAGCCATCAAACTGTAACTGTACCTGGCTGCAACTTTTTGGTGGATATACAGATTCCTTCCTGTGCATTTTATGGCGTAAGTAAATGTTAACACTGTAAAGCCATTTGAAACCTTTCATTATACTAATAGTGTTAATAACCTTTCTGACTATTTTCTGTGGAATGAATCGTAATTCAAGAGCACAATCACATCCTAGCCTTCCCTTCAAGATCAGGGTCAAGGTCAAAATCCTGCGTATGGATCTGTGCTTATACAGACACATGAAAAAGGCTGAGCTGGACAGTGTATTAGTGAATGATTATTACAGCAGCATTCACGTCTCTAAACAAGAAAGATCAGGTTCCTCAGAGATTCCAGATGAATATTTGATTATCTTTTGTGCAATAATTTGCATGCTGGAGAGGTGGTGGCTGCTAAACACTTACAGATACTGTAGTGAGGAGAGTGGTTAGAGAACTACTCCATCCAGTTTGTAGGCTGGACCTGCAGGTAGGCAAAACAGTCAAGCCTTGAGACAGAGTTGGACTTATTGAGCCACTGACACCGGCTGTCCTGAGAAACGACTGGAGAAAAAAAGCATATTCAAACTGAAAGTAAGTGGTACAGACTCTTCATGTGCTCTATTTAATTAGTAGGAAATGTGCAGTGAAAGGTCACAAACTGTAACACGGCAAAATAGGGCTGGGTGTAGGGAAAAGTTCTTCAGGGTGAGAGTGGTTAAGCACACCAAAGAGACTACAGAATCACCATACTTGAGACTTTTTGACTGAACAAGGCCCTGAGCAGTGTGACCTAACTTTGAAAATTAGCCCTGGTTTGATCAAGAGTTTGGACAAGGTAACGGAGGGGGCACCCTCCAGTTTTTCTGAGATTCTAAGAAATGGCATATTCAGGCTTTCCTTCCCCAGTATAAAGTATCATTTACCTGAAACAGAAAAGTTGGTTCCTTAGAGGTTAAACATGTGATTGTTTATTATTTGAAATGATTCGCACTGATCATGCATTATATCCGTGCTTTACTGAATGTTAGCTGTACCAGCAGTTGGCAGAACAGGGCCAGGAAACTGTGAATTCCTTAAGCAAATACGTGAAAACCTCAAGAGGGAACGTGGTATCTCCTGCTGTCTCCTGGGACGTGTAGATTTCTTAGGCATCATCTTTCATGGAAACTGAGAGAGAAGTTTAACCAGGAAGCTCTTATATTTCATCATCTGTGAATGATAGTTTTAGTCAGTTACGTTGAGATAAGGGTTCAGGAAAGATACCTTTTAGAAGAAAAAAGTACATACTGGAACTGAAATTTTTGCAGAAGACGCAGATTCCACTCTGAGAGAAACTAGGAGAATTTTGAAAATATACTACCCTTGGATCTAGTAGGCAAGTAATTCCGCAGAGCATCTGGTTGTCTTACAGGGTGGTTTTAATCATGAGTGAATACTGTGAAAGGTAGGTACAAGTTAAAATACAACTAAGTGGTGGAAGAGGTTTGCTGATTAATTAAAATTTACTGTAGTTCCTGTGGAGATGCCAGTTCTTGTTTGTACATTGTTCGCTTTGCAGATACTGGTCACTATTGATGACAGATCTGAGTGTCTAGAAATACCATCTATGTCATAAAGCCAACATACAATTCTTCTCTGTGCACCATGATCCTGATTTAAAACGCTTTTTACTAGACCTTCATCAGAGGAAAACTAAAACACCTGATACAAACAAACAGGTAAAAATTTGAAATTTGAAATCAGATCCTGTGTTTTGTCACTAAAACTCCATCAATCAGCTTATTTCCCAAATGACAATTTACAAATCCAAGACAAGCCATTGGCAATTGGCAGTGAGTGAACCTGCACGCAGTGGTCCTTCCATCCAAACCTGTCAGTAGTGTTGTATGCACAGCAGTACAGAGCAAAACCCAACCTTTGCTTTGAGGTTGTAAGAGCCTCCTAACAGCTGCATGAGACCCTGCCACAATGTTTCAGTGGGCTTGGATAGTGGGCTTGTACTAGAACAGTACAAAAGGTAATGCTTGAAAAAGTGGATGTGAGGCTGATTTCTGGCAGATGCTCCTTCTGGTATACTGATTTATTGCCACTCTTCTTATCAGCTGAAATATCACAGTCCAAGTCTCCCTATAAATGACTTCCATTGCCTAATAAAAACATGGAAGGAGAAAGGGCAGGAGGATATCCTACAGAAAATGATTCAATTTGACTCCTCAGTAGCATTTCCTGTAGAAAAGGAAGGGTAGTTATTTCAAACGTCTCTAGATTTCGTCAGGGACAGGGTTTTGCCTCATGACTTTAAATTTACATCAAAACTCACTGTGAAAGTTATATTGTTAAAATGTTGACTGTAATCAAGTCTGATTATGATTGCCATGGTAATAGTCCTAAAATGGATCCTACAGGAGCTCTTCTTCTCGGTCTCAGTTACTTCAGAGGTGTGTTCATGGTTCTTGTTACCAGTGACAGATCAATGCCTTTAGCCTGTAGTCATTGATTTACTGCTTATGACACTCTTGCCAATGGTTTCTAATACTGCTTATGGGCAACATTTTATCATCCTTCTTCAGCTCTACGAAAGAGTACTGTGCAGCTCAAACAGGATGGCTTTTTAGAAGTGATCCATTTTGCCTGCTACTATCTCACAAATGTTTTTTTTCACTGATTTCTACTTTATGAGGAGAAAATATGTAGATACCTTTCATTCTAGTGCACTACATGCAGTGCAGTTCCATCATGTGCAATACTCAAAACCAAAGACACAGCTCAACTAACCAAAACCAGAGCCAAAATCAAGTACAATAGAGGTATAAATTGCACAGTCCTAAAAAAGAAAAAGAAAATTCAAGGAGTATCAAAATTTAAATTAAATTTCTACTTTTGGATAGAAGAATCGTGTCAGTCTGTGTGTGGGGTGTGTGTGGCTGTATGTGAATGTACGTTGCAAAAGAGGGAAGGAATGGAGAGTGGGAAGAAAAGGAAAAGTAGAAGATTAAAAAAATTGGTTTGTAATTACTTATATGTCTTCGTAGAATGTAGGGTCCCCGTTAGAGTCCTGAAATCTCCTTCTGCCAGAGAACACATATATACAGATCAAAAAAAGATGGCCCAGGTCCCAACCAGATGGTCAGTCTCAGTGTGTAGTGACAGAGGAGGGGGTATAATAAGCAGTATGTGCTCTGTGATTAGTAGAAGCAGCATGGTTCCAAGATGCTAATTGCTCAGCTACAGGCTGAATACATTTTTCTCTGGAAGACAATGAATGACAATATCTCTGACTACCACAGGACATAATACCTACTTAGAAGCAAGTCACTGAAATACGTATTTTATAGTTTTATAACTAAGTGGTTTTGCAGTCTGTTATTATTAGTACAGTTACTATCTTGGGAAGTTGACAACTATTGCTTTTCTGAAGAAGTAATAACTGTTTTCCATCGTTAAGCTTTAGTGATGGGTTGGAGAAATCTCTTGATCTGCTGCTTTGAGGTTGATGTAGAAACCAAGTGAACAAGTTCTGCTTACCTGACTTCTTTTTGACTCAATTTTTCCAGTCTCTAGTTAGACATAAAAATAACACATCTAACATGGTCCTTTGTTCTCTACCTGCTGGAGAGTGATATTAAGAAGAAGAAATATTTAAAAAAAAAAAAGATTTTCTCCCACTGCGGAAGAAATTAGCACTTAATTTCCTAACTCTTTATCTTTTGTTCTCTTATAGAAAGGAAGTAAAAGACTCCTTGAAATAGCCATTGACCTAAAAGTTGGGGTTTTCCATGGGGATGGAGGAGGTGAAGACTTATGTCTCTCTTCTGCCTGGTTTGGTTCTCCCACTTCCCAAACTAGCGTTTTGATCAACAGATTGTTGATTGATGTGGCATGTGTGGTTATGGGGGGCTTCAGAAAAAAGTCTTGGTTTTTATTCTACATTAGAGCAATAAATTTTGAAGTCTTGATATTTATTCATGAGATGAAAGCTTTTTTTTATCAGCCATTATTTGACAACTCATATAACGCAAAGTGAGTCTTTTGATTATTTAGTTTCCTTAGGATACATGCTATGCCCTTTCTGCGTTTTCCCCTAATGGATCTGGAATGTTATGCCCAGAAGTCGGGGTAAGAAGGCCAAAGAAAAGCATAACTTTTTTTTTTTAATTGTCTCTGACGACTGCCTGCCTGCTACAGAGCCTTGAGAACCACCGTCTACTAGCAAAAGCGCTGCTCAGGAAAAGCCACCCCTATTCATCTCCTGAACATGGCCTTTTCAGCTTTTTAGGCCTGAGAGAAAGCTGTGATCCTGGAAGGTGTAAGTGCCTGACAGCTCCAAAGCATCAGTGTCACAAAAGCTGCTCAGATGGTATGAGGAAGTTTGCAGCCAGCTAGGAATAGTTATTTCAGAAAAAGAAGAGTCTAAGAGAGCTTTTCTCCCTCAGGCCAACACATCCATCAAACTGCCACTATTGTGTATAGTGTCTGTGCTATTGCAGTTATTTTTGTGACACATGCTTGAGTCAGGGTCCTCAGAAAGGATCTCCACAATTAACGCCACGTGTATGGGTAAAGCTCCTCAGCTTGAGCCCCCTCATTCCTAATTTTATCCCTTGGGGTTACCTCTATCCCTGTGAAAGTTACCAATGTGCAAACATTTTCAGCTGATATTTTGACTTAATGGCTCTTGGAGAGTTTGGTGAGACTCAGACCAGAGCTGTCTTCTCTCTCTGCTTAATTTTATATCTCTTCTGTTTGCTTTGTGGGTCTTTTCACTTCATCATTTGTGTCTACCTGACAAGTCATACAACAAACACCATGCACAGGTCTGTAATGGGCTAGTACTGACAATACCACTCTACTTTCCAATTTACAAATTCAAGCAAAGTAGCTTTAATTGTTAAGAACATGGGGAAATCACCTGCTCCCTGTCCTTTGCATGTGCAAGTCACCCCTTCCTCTGGGTTGTGAGGAGAGTACCGTTTGTTAGAATGGTAATGCATTATCCTTCTTCATTCCTTTCAGTTATCCACTTAAGGCTCTTTGGCTTTCCAGTGCTTCTACCTTCCTTTCCTTCTCCATGCAAATCAATGCATGCAAATCATTGCATTATCAATGAACATCTGTCCAGACCTCAAAGGAATGCAATTTCCTGGGCTCAGGAAAAAATCCAGCGTCTAGTCTCATAAATCTTATGAATGCTCTGCGCCTGTTCCAACTCTTAGCCAAGTTTGGCAAAAGAGTCATTTCATCTAGCACTCACGTAGTAAAACACATTCCTTTTATGACCTCCTAGCCAGCTGTTCAGGCTAAGTCATTGTACCTGTGGTCACGTCTCAGCTGCTTTCCTGTTATTCCCTTTGCAGAATGGTGCAAAATTCTCATGATGAGGTGGCATGCCTGGAAGACAGAGCCTCTTGCTACAACACGTAAGTAGGGAGTGATCTCTTTGTGGGTCAATGCAAGCACGGATCACAGCGTTAAGGAGGTTCTAGCTGGAAGGTGACTTAGTATAATGGGTCAGAAATGTAATTTTTCTGGGAAGTAGATGAGTATCTATGCCCTCTAAGGACAGCATCTCCTAGCTGGGGTCCTGAGTTCTCCATTGCAAGATTCTATGCAAGATAAGGAAATCAGGAAAGCGTTTTCTTTTGCAAAATTTTTATTCATATATTTTACGTTTTCATTGAGGAAGTGTAAAAACTGAAAGCTTCCTGTTTAAACATTTTTTTCATTCTTTTCATGCCTCTGAAAGTGAAAGTGTCAAGTCATGTACCTCCAAACAGATCTTCCTTTTCTTTTTTTTCCCTGTTGAGTTCTGGTTTCTCAAAAGCCACTTGTCATTCAAAAATGTTTCACTGAAACAACAGGTGCTTTGATGAGCTGCTTAGATCTTGCAGCACTCTGCTTGACTGGCAATTCTGCAGCACCTTCAGACAGTTCTAACTTCTGTAGGCTAGGGACAGCACATACCTACGTTCACGTTTGGGTAATAGCCACAGAATCTCTGACCAAAGCACTATGCTCTTCTGCTGCTGCCTCCAGGGCACCCAGAAACCTGAGCTTCTGTTGTTTATCCCTCCTTTGTCCATAGTGCTTCTGTTTTATTCTCCATTTCAGCCTGTTTCACTCTGCTAGGTTTTCTGAATTCTGCCTTTCTTTCTTTCCTCGTAAGAAGAAGGCCGACTTCAATTTGATCACTCGTTGTTCACAAAGTTGGTAAAATGAGTTTTGCATCTGTTATTGTAATATATAGGACTAGATTATTGTGATGAAGCAGGTTGAAAGGAAAGACATTATCAGCTCTCAGGCTTTAGTCTAAGTTAGCAGGTTCTCAGACTGCAATGTGCTTGAGTTAAACCTGATGCGGACTCCGGTCTTCTTCATGAGTCCGCTGCTGTCTGGACTGCTGCTGGCAACCTGAATTCATTTCTGGGAGAAGAATATACCAGGGGAGGAAGAGGATGGTGGTAGACATTTTAAACTTGCTGCATTCCTGTGATGGAGAGAACGTCTGAGAAAGATTTAAAAGTGGTATTTGGTTCAGGACAGAGGAGCTCACTCAGTGCTTATGGAAGGAGATTTTAAGCCCCCCTTGGGAAATACAGGAGAAGAGGCAGGGCCAGTGCAAGCTGTTGCAGAGGTGGATTTTATCTGAAAAGAAAATATCTGTATGTCTGAAGCTGGGCTTTCAGAACAGGAAGATGCAAATACTGCCATGGTAAGGGAAATAGGATACTTTCTTACCTACATCACTAACATGTGACTGTGTATTTCCATATGTGGATTTAGTTTGATTGCCTGAGAGAGAGGATGTGTCCTTTCCAGCTACGGATGCCCAGTGTACCCTTGGCCTACCACCACTGTACAAACAACAGCAGCAATCCATGACCATTACTCTGGATTCGTAACAGGTATCTGACAATAGAATACCTCCTGCTCTCATAAATGTGTTTTCCTCCCCTTTCAGAGGAGACAGACCATCTCTTTAGCGGTGTCAGTGTGCCCTGAAGACTTCTTGTTTCATTTCACCAGGTGGAGTCTTGAACACCATCACTAGGATTTTTGACCATGAATCTACTATGAGACCAGATCTCACACTTCCTGAAAGGCTCCCAATTTAAATCACTAGGATTTTATACATGTATAAAATACTAGTTTGGTGCCAGAGTGATCAGCATCTTACAGAAATCAATGCTGAGTGAGTATAGAGATTCATATTCCCTCTTTCCATATTACAGAATCATGTTTACCAGACAGTTACAAAGTCATTAGTGAAGCAATATGGTGACCTTATGGACACAGGTTAAATTATTTCTCTGTGCAGAGATGAGGTGTAAGGATTTTTCACCACTGAAATTCCGTTCTAGCTGTAGGCTAAGGGCTGCTTTCACTGGTGCGTTGTCTTCATGTTGACCTTTTGCACAGGCACACACTCCATCCAAAACCAGTACAAAGGTTAAAAACTTTGTCAGCTGTGGAAGAAGATGGCTGTAAAAGAGACTGTAGTGAAAGGGCAGGGGTTAGGCAAACACAGTAGAAACATATTTATACTTGTATGTATAGGAGAATATCAGGTCCATGTATGTGCTGTTGAAAGCAATATTTGTCCCAGAGATAGCCATCAAGATCTGCCTTTAACCGTCTCACCCCAGCAGAGGAAAAATGGTGGCTGGTTGATGCTCTGTATTTCATTAGTATCAGTTGCTGCTTGCTGGAAAAGAAGGGAAAAGAATAGGCTTCATTCTGTCACTTGGATGCAACCTGTTAGAGACCAGCTTTGATATGAGAAGATTTAATTCATCTACTGTTTGTTTAAATAGTATGCCGTGATTCTGCAGAGTAGATGTAGCAGTTAATTATGAGAAATGAAATTCACTTTCAGCTCTAAAGAAGGGATAAGAAAGTGGCTCTTCGGAGAGATTTGAGAATTGAGGTTCTATTTATATAATTAATGCAACGCAATTATCCTCCTCAAAAACCAGGGAACAGACAAACATTACCTTCAATTGCTCACTGGACACCCTCATTGTGCTATTTCATGTCCTGAAGAAAATAAAATGTATCCTGGAACACTAATCAGAGTCTGAATGCAGAATGCTTTGGATCACTTTGGCAATTTTTTTCAATAATTTGCATATCAAATTATGACTGCAGTTTTGGTAGTGAAAAAGAAGGATTGAGGATTTGTCTCCAGTCAGACATGTTGAGGAGACCTTTCTGTTAGGCAGGCCTTCTGTGGGCTTTCCCAAACATGTATCCCAGCTCAGAGAAGCTGCCCTGTTAGCTCAGAGCTATCATCGAGCCTGCTTGCACTGGATATGTCCCCATTCCTTCCTTGCACAAGCATTTCAGATGATAGGGAGTATTTCAAGGTTTTTTAGGTCTTTTACTTCTGAAATCTCTTAGGAGTGAACACTGAAGGAAGCACACGTATTTGAGGAAGGAATGGGGGGAAACTAGCAGAGGGGTTCCCAGCTTGCTTTTTGATGTGATTGCAGCCATATTAAGCTTTTTTCTAGTACTCCAAAATGCTGTGTAAGCAGTCCCTGCAAGTGAAGGCTGTATTGTTTCAAGAGAACAGCATAACCATTTTGACATACAGCTGTTATATTTCATTTGACCAGATGGAACAACCCTCTTTTAGTTTCAGAATATAGCTAATCTTAATATATTTTTCTAAGCAAGAAAAATTGCACCATAAATATTCAGGCATTACACTCGGAAAGCTGGAGAGGAAAGTTTTATCATCAACGTGCAAAACTGTATAATCATTTATCATCATTCTCCTTCCCAGCTGTGAAGAGTATGTCTTTTTTTAGTGTATACTGTCATATTCCAATGCTAGCTAAGTCTGTGTTTTGCTTTCGAATATGGATGATTCTGTTGGCAGCAGAGGGACTTTCTGTAGCTTTTATTCCAAAAACCTCCCTCCTGTAAACTTTGGTTTTCACCCCCTCTGCAGAGCTGCCTCCAGTCCCTACCCAGTCCTGCCCCATGGACAACAGTGGGATTAGCAGTGACAGTGTCACTGAAGGATGGAGACTGTGAGTCACAGGTAAGAAAGCGAAAGAGAGAAAACATGGGTCTGAATACGGAGAGCTCAGCTGCTCACATTACAATCATTGCCCCTTTACACCAGCGAGACAGCTACTGCACTCCCAGTCCAGAGAATTTGCTGTCACTGTAGAGGAGTAAAACTTAGAGGTCACAAGATGGCAGCATAAGCTTACTACTCAGGGTGACATTTAATTTTAATCATAATTTGAAGCATCAGGTCACTGTGGATCCTCTTAATCTTCCTCAACTCAACCTCCTGTTTCAAAAAAAGCTGAGACCTATGTCTAACTAACTGGTGCTCCCTGGGCTCTAAACTATTATGTATATTGGTGAAAAGCCTGTTACTTCACTTTTCAGCCTAACCCATTTAATTCAAATACAGTTGCACTGGTGCTAGTTGGTGTTGAAATAAATTTCCCACTGGATGTACAAGACTTTAAAAAATTACACCAGCATGTTATCTACCTAATCAATACAAAACATGTAATTTACGGAACTTTACAAAGCCTAAGCAACTGGGAGTTATGTTTTTTATGTTTTCCCTTCCTTTCTGCTCTTAAGAGCAAAGTGTTCTGAAGCCTACCTCAAATACATATTTCTTATTGAACATTAAAAAATGTTTATAGTACCACTGAGTGAATATGTAATCTGTAAAGAGTTTATTTAATATATTATTCTCTTTCTGCTTGTGGGATATGTATGATCTGTGTTCAGTTTTCATCTGCCCACTTGCCAGTCTCTCTCTCTGTGTGCCTTTCTCTAAGATATCTGCCCATTCTTACCATTCTTCAGGAGCACTGCCTTTTGAATGTGCAGTACTTAATTTGGAAAAACTAACTGTGCTAGGGAGTGATGATTCATCACACCAGTCACCATATTATATAATGCAGAGTGATAACAACTTTAACAGAGAATATTTCTAGCAGCAGTTTTCCCACTTGTGAATTTAAATGCTCCCCTCAGGAATGACTGTAAAAATAAGTGGAGGTATCTGCATATCCTTGGAAGGCAAACAAACCATGACAACAAGGCAAGAATGTATCCATTTTTATAAATAATTGCAAACTTTTGTGGTGCTATTGCAAAAGTAAAGTGTAGCTAGCTAGGTGTTCTTTTTTGGGAAGCACGAGGAATCATAGATCTTGTTCTTGTAGTCATCTGCATCTACAAAGCTGAATATGACTTTTTGTGCATGTGCAAGCTGTGCTTAGGGATATTTATTTGCTGAGCTTACAGGTACATCTTTATTTGGCACTTTTGCAAACATTAATCTGTTGAATATCCTCTCAAATCCCACATGGTCATTGGCTGTGATTTTGTATACCTATTCAGATGGCCATGGCATTCTTCTCTCCTGATTTACATCCAGCAGTCAATGCCTTCCGAACACCCCTAAACTAGACGTAATAAAGCAAAAGAAAAATGAGAAAAGAAAAATTCTACACTGCCTTAGTGTGTAGTTTCCGGGGCTAAGCAGTTGGCCACATGGTGTCACTCTGTCTTAAGGTATCGAAACCTTTAGGAATAAAGCCTTTAGCAATTCTGTGTTTTCAAAGTATACCAGCCACCTAATGTTACCTAAGGAGATGGTTCAGCAAAAATGGCAAGATCACAGGTGCTTTGCTATTGGAATGTTTTAGGAAGTTATTTTATACAGTGTCTGTTTCCTGGCTCCTTTTATCTTCCTGGAATGCATGAGAATGTTTTTAGCCCAGAGGTGCTTGTTTTCCAGATGTTTGCATTTGGGAGTGTGCTTATATGGAAAGTTTTCTCTTAAAATGTAGTGTGAGACAGGGGCTTAAAAATTCAGTGGTGCTGGATTGTTCCTACCCTTCAGTCATAGTCCTCCTTCTCTTCTTCTTCTGTCTTTGTATATCTGAATGCAGAACATCCTTTGGCCCTGCTGACCAGAGGAAACGTGGCAGCTCCTGGGACCCACGGAGTGCTGTTTAATCCCTATTAGTTTGGACGAATGCTTTTCACAACACACCTGCTCAAGAGAGCTGTGCCAAAAGCTGATATATTAGGTGCTTGAGGAGTTTCATAATGTACAGCTATAGCAACAACTGAGAGAAACAGTTGTGTACAGATTCAGTATATGCCTTAGCCAAGAAAATGATTTATGGCTTAGAGAGTATTGCAACACTGCAAAATCTCATGTAGCACTAAGTTTTGATGTGCACTCTTTCTTCTATAACATGGTGACTGAACGTAGAGTATCAGGCTTTATGCTAACATGATAGTCTGCATAGGTTGGATTAAGATCTCACAGAGGAGATAAATAACTGACTCTGGCAGCGACTTACCACCCATGTGGAATGCAGGGTGCTTTGTTTTTATTGCCAGGACATCAGGCAGTCACAACCCTTCTTGTCAGTCACATGCTGTGCCTTGTCTGAAGTTTATGCTCTGGGTAGCTGCTGAGAATGACAGCGCTGTTCTAAGCTGCATGTTTCTCAAAGATGGTTTTGCCACTGATTTTTCTGGGGCCAGGAGTTCACCTATATTCTATGTATTTTGAGGCTGGTTATCGACCGTGGCCGTATCTTCAATTTAAATGCAGTGTCAAGCCACGTTCAAAGTCATTAGGTCTACAAAGCCTGGCTTTGGGAGCAATTTTGGTGCGTTGGTATGAATTAAAGAAATGGCTGTTGGAAAGATTCACATATTTTATGTAAGAAAGGACAAAAATGCTGTTTCAGGAAAAGCTTGTGTTTGTCTTATTGGAGTCTTCTGAAGGGAAATATCTACACTAGTCTGGAAACAACTGTGTTAGTCTGGCCTGGAACGTGACGTGAGATGAAGTGCTAAACAAAACGTGGACTGTCAGAGCTCACAGGCTAGAGGAGAGCAGAGATGCCCTGGGATATGCATCTCTCTTGAATGGACAGTACCGGCATACACTTTTGGGCTGCGGGGACGAGAATGCATTTGTCAGTAATACAGTGTTTCTTCTGCTTACTTGAAATGTGGTTAATGGCTTAGTGGTCTTTCAATAACGCTTGCTTAGGAACACTTACTTGGATATCATTTTAGCCTATGTTTTCTCCCCTTCCCCCCTCCCCTTTTCTTCTGTAATTATCGTAAGCAAAACAATACTCTGTTGACCTCTGTGCTGATGGTGGCCTCTAGGATGGGAGGTTCTGCAGAGGGTCGAACATGACCGTGGAAGAAGACCTTGAAGCAGGAAATAGTACTGAACAGTAATTCAGAAAAGCAGATGAGGTCTGCTGTGGGAGAAGGAAGTGCAGGCAAACTTAAGAGTAAATCAGGCTGTTTGTCCTTGTTCTGCGAATCTTGGAAATTGCTGCCCTCATTATCTATACACAAAACTGCTCTTGATAGTATGGGAGGGAGCTCTGTCATAACTATAATTATCCTAATAGCACTGCTGGCATGATGGTATATTAACTATAAACATGAAAGGCTGAAACCCACTGGCATAGATGAGATGCAAATGAAAGGCTGGTTCCTCTCCTATAGAAATATGAGTAAGTAGAAACTGCCTCAGGAAATCCCTCAAGTTTTGTCTCCAGGAACTCCCTTGAACATGTTTGCTCAGGGAAGAAGGATGTTAAGAAGGGGAAGGATATCTGTTTCCCATCTTTGTGATGTTATGAACCCTAGGCCCTGGAACTATGGCTCCTTCTGAGACAGCTCTTGTACGTTATTCTGTGCAATGAAATTTCTGAAAAGCTCTGTTACTCCGTATTTGTTGAAGGTACAGTATATTTGAGTCCCAAGGGCATTTGGTTTCTAACACCATTAAACTACAGAGTTTCTACTCCTTGAAATAATAGGAACAGCCTGGCCCTCCATGTGAACCTTTTCTATATAGCACACAGACTGTCATTGCTGCCTGCGGATATCAGAGTCAACTACAGACTCTTAATGCATGTCTATGATGCAAAGGAAGGCTTGATGCATGGAAGAAAAAGAGATTTTAGAGCTAAGAAGGCCAACCAAGATTATTTAGTCTGATCTACGCTGTGCATGCATTTCTCTCAGTAATTCCTGAATCAAGCTCCTAATGTCTGATTGAGCTACACATTAAAGACAATCATCCAGTCTTGATTTAAATTTAGCTATCTTGTGGGAGGGAAATGTGTTGAGGAGGCTGAGAAAAAAGTCAGAGGTCACAATGTGAAAGGAAGGTGTAGGAAGGAAAATACAGGTTGCAAGCAGAAATAGAATCTATTTCAGAAATAGAATCTATTGTTGTTTATGGTACTGTAGCACTGAGAAAAATCAACAGAAAAATGAGCCCCATTTTGCTAAATGCAATAAAAGTACCCAAATAAGCTGTAGATCTTGCTCAAAAAGACCCCTGCAGTCTAAATAGGTTACATGAGCACTAATGCAAACACCAACACAAATGAGAAAAAAGAAGTAAAAGGACCGGAGTCAAGCCTAAGAATAAAATGTGATATGTTTGTTTTTTATAGGGAGCTAGGAGGAGAGACTGGGTAAATGTTTTCTGACTATTCCTTCGTTTGTTGTTTAGTTGTGCACCAATTCATCGAACACTTACGCACCTAAGATGAGATTTTAACTGTGAATTATCCTATTAATGTCAGTTAGACTATTCATGAGAGGAATATGCGCATGAGAGGATCAAGGCTTTAGACTTTCTGAATGCATAAGATAACTAAATGGATAGTAGAAAAGGTGGTACTGTCTAATCACAAAAACTTAGAATAAATTATCAGTAGCTGCAGATCAGAAAGATGTCTCTGCATCTTTTTACAACTTGTTCCACTTTGGAACAGACAACTTTGAAATGTCAGAATTTTACCATAGATCAGTTTTTGGCTGGCTGAATTTTGAGTCTGGAGTGGTGAGGGACAGAGATGCATATTGTAAGAGATGAGGATTCTACTCAAGTGCTCAGCATCACCCACTTAGCAGTAAAAACCCAGAGATGCTCTGCCATGTATATGTTTTATGTTAAATACTGTCCTGACACAGATAGGCTGCATAATGGTGGTGCTTACACATGTAAGGAGGAAGGAAGTGAAGCTAGGACAGTAACGACCAGACTAGAATTACGAAATCAAATACATGTTCCTGTCTGTAGTGGCTGAAATAGATTGCCATGGCTTCATCCATACCATTCTTCTTTCAAAATGTAAAGTACAAAGGAGTTGTTAATATACAGCTATAATCAGTTCACCTTTAGGAAAGCACTGATCAGCTTTACAGTATCTTTGTTTCTTGGTTTTGCAAAGGACACCATAACTTATTCTGATGAAGTCATTAATAAGACTTTGTAGTGCATGGGTATATTGAATGAAAATTAAACTGATTAAGCCACTGCTTTTCACAGACAGTCTCTGATGCCAAGTAAAACCATTAATTAACTTTCTGACTCCCAGGTTCTTCCCCACGGACTTCAAGGTTGTTTTGCTGGAGACAAGTGAACAACAGCTAGCTGCATCTGTAATAATGTAATACAACCATTCATTTAACTTGATTCAGAGCCATATAAGGCTAGATAATGTCTTATGTGGAACGAAAAGCATCTTCAAGTATATGTTCAGTGGGTGAGACACATTTCTGACCCATGCCATTGATCCTGGATATTTTGGTGCTCTCTGGACCATCTTGTATAACGATTGTCTCCATGATACAGGTATTTACTGGGAAATATGCTAAATTTCTCAGAACATTAACAGCACCAATATACAACATTTGGATTTATAAATGTAAAGGTGTCCAAAAACGATGTGCTCAAATGATAGTTATCCAGAAGAAAGGCCTATAATAATTTGTAAAAACAGAATTCTGGTAACTATTCTTTGAATTTCTGCTTTGTGTTTCCCTTAAGATGATCCAGTTTCCCAGGTCTCAGGTGAACTAGTTGTAGCTGCTTTCATTTCACTGTACAAATTGTTCACTAACTTGCCTGAGATGTACAGAGAGTCTATGAGAGAACCAAGGAGTATTCAAAAGGGGGGAGAGGGGCGCATTACCATTTTTATTCTAATTTCTTCACTCCTCTTTTTCCTGTAAGCAAGAGCACACAGTTGTTGCACAATGCATTCCATGTTCCACATATGTGTCCATGTTGTCAGCTGTTTGTGTATCAAGTCTGAGGAGGAGGAAGAAATATGAGGTGTGCTAGAAATAGACAGGTACTTCCCATTCACAATTTTAGTATGCCTGAGGAAGTCATGCTTGGTGAATAGAGATGATCATAAATTTTCTGATGCCACAATTCTGCTTCTGAAAATGTTGATTGGATTCTGTACTGCTAGGTTGGCTGGTTCTCCAGCTGCATGGAAACCTGCTTGGAAAATTGTCATGCTGTCGTAAACCTTGCAAACCCACCTAGCCTGTTCCACTGGCTACCCACCATTCCGTGATCCCGTAACACTGCTGGCTTCTCACAGTTACCAGCAGCTATCCCCTAGGCTAGTCAGCAATTGAATGAGCTGCCCCTTAGATATCCTCCAGTTGTTGGCCAATTCCTTTGCTTCCAGCGTGCTGTATCCATTAGGTTCCTACCTCCTAGCCTGCCCAGTTCTTGGACTGCCTGGTCACCCAGATGGGAGCCAAACAGCTGTGTAGGCAGGGTCCTGGCATATAAACTGAGACATCAGCCCAGAAATGTTTCAAAACCTTTTTTTTTTTTTTTTTTTTGATGATTCTTATATATGTGAGTGAAATCTTTTTGGGGATGGTGAGAGGAAGTGTGGCAACATTATTTCCTTTGTGGGATGAACATTCCAGTTCCCAGGAATGGTGCAGGCAAGTCATGGGACATTTTGGCTTTTTGTGGTTGCCAACTTGCTTGCTAGTACTTGGCTGACAAATGTGTTCACTATGTGTGAGTACACTTTGGGGAAGATCAGCAATTAGTGGGTTTGAATCATACAAGGCGGGGGTCTTTGCTGCTTTGCAACATATTTATTGACTGGGGAGAGATTGCAGAGTACAAATTGCGCATGTTGCCCAGAAGGCACCATGACTGGTTTATGCTCTGCTGCATCAGAGGCTGTGGGTGAGGCCTGATTCCTGCAGGTGTTTATGGGATAGGTCACCATTTGAAACCTGGTCTTCCATAAGAACCCAACTCTTGGAAGATGGAGTCTCTTCCAGCCTCGACTCTCTTCGGTCAATTAGGCAAAGGAGATCTAATTTTGGACCTTTGGCACATAATTCTAGATCTTCTGTCAAAGGAGGCGGTGTAAGTGGCTTATTTTAACGTTCTACTCCAAACAGACTCAAGTGACGTCTCTTGACCTACATGACAATTGTCTGGCCCATTGGCCATGTTGTGCTTCATCTGCCACATAAACCATCAACATTGGAGGCCTAAAGTTAAAAACATCACTGAGATGCTAGAAGCTATAAATTTTTGTTGACTTTGGTAGGAGTTTAAGACTATTGTGGTTTCTCAGATTTCAAGAGGCATTGTACAAAAATCTGAGGAGCTTCAGAAGCCTCAGGATATTATATTAATTAAGAAGTTAAAAAAAGATCTGTGCCTGTGAGAAACTACTGTTTTCTACTAGAAGGAGAGCATGTAAAATTGCAGTCAAGTGTTATGTTTTATGTACTGCTGAAACAGTTATACAAAATAAAACATGTAATATGCATGCAAAGAGGCATTCAGAGATAGTATCAGGCTCCACGGATGACTCTGCCTTGGCAGAGGTTAGAGTAGCTTCCCTGAGACTAATTGAAAAACTCAATGCATTTCAAGTGCCAGGCGCTCTGCTCACACTGGGCTGCCTTCTAAACGGGCTAAGGGGAGCAGGCGACGGAAAGCTGCTTTCATGCTACTGGGATAAAGCTGAGAGTACTCTCACCAAAGTAAATCCCCAGCTGAACTATTAGAAAAAAATTGTGACTTCTTTTTGTCACAAGAATGGCACAAATGGGCTAGAATAACAGCCACAGATCTGAAGCTAAATGAAGATTTTTTCACATCGGAAATATTTTCCCCAGGGATAGGTATCAGTGCAGAAGGAGCTTTTGCATTAAAATCCACAGGACTCTGTAGAGCCCTCATGAGTCCTCATGAGATAGTCCTCATGAGAAGTCCTCATGAGGTAGTCGTCTGCTGCTAGAAATTGTAATCCACCAGAAGCAAGACATAGGGTTCTTAACTGCTGTAAATAAGCTTGCAGAGCTCATAAATACACAGTTAATAGCTTCAGTCAAAATCTGATTATTATGTTTTAAATTGTTGCCATAGTTTGGTTGATGTCTAGATATTTCGTAAAAAAAAAAAAAAAAAGAAAGGGAAAAAAGTACAGTAATGAACAATAAATGAAGGAAGGGAAAAATTCAGTTTCCAATTTTGACAACCTTGCAGTAACCTTAGAAGAACCATCCAAAGAGGAAGTGAAAAGCTCCACTGCTTTCTGATACTGGGGATAATGAATTGTAATAATCCACTTGCAGGGATGTATCCTAGATTGTCGAATGTCTTTTCCACCGCTGATATTCTTTGTCTTATGAGTTTTGATGCTTTAGGCAGATCTCATGGATTATGGTATTTGCTCTTGGTGAGAGTCCCACTACTGAATGCAAAGTTAGTTTTTATGATACGGCTAAGCTATCTAATGGCTTCCTGCCACTAAGGAAGTGTAGTCCTCCTAAATCCTCAGAAAAAGAAGAAGAAGAATTTTCAGTTGATTAGTGCCTCAAATCAGCTTAGCAATTGGCCAGAGGTACCAGAGTCAGTACTGCAGGGTAGGGGCAGAACTCTGTAAGTTTGGGACCGCGATGGGAAGAAGACCTCCCCGTTTGGTGCTAACTGGTGCATCAGTTTTACTGCAACATGAAACTTCACCCTCAAATATGTTTCAGACTTGAGCATTTTCAGATATTTAGCAAGGATCTTGTGCCAATACTTGCTGTTTCTTTGTGACCAGCATGCCTACCTTGGAAGTGTTTCTAGAGCTACTGCTGATGCTCTTTGATATATTCAGACCACCCTGAATTGGCTGTGTTTCTGTATTTCTTTGCCTTGCCTCTGTGCTCAGGTGAGAGTGGTTTTCTTAAATTTACACTTCACTGCAGTCCTCCAACCTAGGACATAGTTTGGCTACTGCCAGCTTTATTTAAAAACTCTAGCCATTAACTATACTAACATACAGAATAACATGCTGAGAATAGATGCTACTGTCCTTAGTCTTGTTAATTCTGGGGGGCTGTTTGGAGAGCAAGTTACTGCCAGGAGTAAGTGAATTGAACCCTTGATGACTTGCATATTATTTGAAATAAACTCTTTTATGTCTTCTAGCCCTTTCTGGGCCAACGTCTAAGGGCTATGCTCAGATTCTGTCCTGTCTTTATTCCAAATGTGTAAAACTTTGAATAAAATCACATTCAGATCTTACTGGAAGCTTTGGCTGAGTAAGGGTTAAATGGGGCCTTCAGCATTCAGCTGTTACACAGCAACAGGGTTAGAGAGGAAATACTGCTACATGTGTCATACTATCACAGTAGCCTTGCTTTTTAATTAGTCTCACCCAGTGTAATAACGTTGAGTAGCAAACATTTTGTTAGTAGGTTGCGTCCCAAAGAACTCACATAGACTGAGAAACAACAGAAGAAACAAGTGTTATTCTCTTGATTCTAAAAAAGTGACTTCAAATAATACAAGGGGTTGGAAGAAGTAAGAAAGAAGCCCTTCTCTTAGTAGTCTGAAACTAAATACCATAACCATAAATCAATTCTTCCTGTCAGCCAAGTGGTGAAGTGTAATACTTACTTAACTCTTCTGAAGCCTTTACTCAATCAATTTCCTACTGACATCAGTGCCAGACTATTTGAGTAAGATCTGAAGATAAAGGTCTCAGAAACTGGCTTGAGTGGAATCACACTGAAAAATCTTACTCAATTATTTCAGTTAGGTGCTCTGCAATCTCTTGGTTTAAAATAAAGAATAAGAACAATTTCTAAACATAAACACAATGAGTTTCAACGTGTGGCTTTACATCAGCACGTCTTGGAAAGATAGCACTCCAGTCCTCAGATACCCCAGACACGTAATCAACAGTTTCCTCCCATCTTGAAATGCAGAGATCACCATCTTGCCACATTTACACCCACACTTGCAAAGTACCTAAGGAAATTACCAGCTCTCTTATCTCAGCAGGATAAAGAGCAAGTGATACTGACTTTACTGTATCATAGCTTCATTTAAGATTGCAGTGGTTCAGGAGATGGGTAAGAGGATATAGCACCTTTTACTTTTCTGAAACAGGTTTGGTTCTTGATAGCCAGAAAGGGTGTTCATTTACTAATGCTGCTATCACCTGACTACTATTCAGAAAGACAGTTCAGCATTTTGTTCTAATTGACATTCGGTATGCTGAAAAAGGGATGATTCAAAGTATTCAAAGATCTAAAATAATTTTAAATTAGCTGTGTTGTTTTGCTCAAAAAACAGTGTGGGTGTGTGTGGGGAACCCTGAAACTTTGAAAGATTTTTTATTTCAAATCTAAATGTTTCAGTTTGGAAAGGCCTCTAATAAATCCGGTGTTTCTTGAGGCTTTGATTTTCAACTTCCAGCTTCACCATGGCAATGTTCAACTGAACAATTGATGTATATTTTTATAAAGGTTTTTTGGTTAGCTTGCTTGGATGTTTTCTCACAATGGTTAAATAACACAAATGTGGGAAAAAAAACAGTTTAGGGATGAGCTAGAGGGAAAAATGGCTTTTTCCCCCAATTGCTCAGAACATTTTGAAAACTTTTGGTTTGAATTTTACTATATCCAATTATTTTCTCAGATTATGTTCATTTCCTAACCCAGCCACTGAAGTGAACAATGCAGAAGCTAATTTACGAGGCAAGGAGAAAGTGGCTGTCATCTTCCATTGTCACTGCTTGGTGCAGCAAGCAGTCTTTGCATATGGTCATTCACCTCTATCCTCTCAATGATATAGCTGCATCTAGCCCTGGAAAGATCCATCACTTACCTCTACTTAACAGCTTTCATGAGATAAATAAACAAATGTTCTCAAACAAAATCTTAGGCGATAAGTATTCCAGTAATTACCATCCTTGCTTGAGAAGTCTTTGGGATCGACCGTGGAAAACCTCTGAAAACAATGCTTCACTGAGGGCATTCCTTGTACACCAAAGTCAAGACATGTTTGTATGAAATTTTGCTGTGCTGTTGCCATTGCTGGGATAAATAATGAACTCCACCCAATGAGTCTTCAGTACCTTTTGTAAGCTCTGTCCCAGTTAGCTTTTAAGTGTACGCCAGCAGTACGATGATACAAATAACAGCCATTTAGAGTAGCTGTCGCACTACTGCCTGGTTTCTGGCAACTTAACTGTTACTGTGAGTAGCTTTTTGCAAGGGGCTGTTAATAGGTAGCCCACTGGGTAAGTTGCAGAAAGCAGAACACAGTATTAATTAACTTTTACTTCGTGCATGCTAGGAACAGCATGGGCTTGCTTTCGTTCCATTCTGATTTTGTTTCATACTGTCTCTGGTATGCATTATCTGAGTACCATCAGCTAGTATATGAAGCAATTTACTCTGTGTGGTTTCGTATGTCTGTTTATGCCTTTTTTTTTTCCTTTTAGCTTCTTTCCAAGTGCTTTATTGGCACTAATTCAGAAAAGAAATAAGACTCTGTTATAAAGGGGAGAGTGAGATTAGCTTAATTAACCTTTAGAATCTTTTTAGCATCCCTCTTCTGTTTGTCTCCTGAAGAACATTTTTCCAATTGTAACCACAAATACAGTGTTATATTTTCTGAATCTAACAACTCCATTAATATAAGCCCAAGATGATTAGGTCCAACCTATTAAAAAGGGGAGGGAAAGCACTTTCTGTACCCACTTGAAGATATTGCCTACTATTTGGCTAATTCACTAATGCATTGTGCTATGGCCTCATTACTTTAGATTTAACCCTTTATATTTGTCCTTTCTTTATGCAGTTGACTTTCTTTTCTTCGCTTTCCTCATCCTGTACATTTCTTGGATCGATAGTTAGGCCTGACATCACCTAGCCCACCTCCCTCATGTCCAGATGGAAATGTACATGGTACTTGTCAGTGCACTTGTTGACAAGCAATACAAAATGCTTTATGCATTTTGGCCATGCTGATTTACTGGAAACATTAACTTTTTGGAGGGACTGTTGGAAAAATTAGTCCCATAGCTCTCCAAAATAACTTTTGCACCTTGATTTGAAGACACTTTGGGAGCTTTTTTTAATCTTTCCTGTTCCATTAAAGTCTGGGTCTCCTTGCTGCAGCTGTTCCATGTTTAATTTGTTGTTCCGTTTCCAGGCAGACATACCCCTCTTTGAGTGGAGTTCACTTTTCTTCTGCTGTTTTTCCATTTGCTTTCTCTTTAGGAGGTAAATTTTCAGCCTACTACTTTAGTCTCTCAATTTAGCTACAACAGCAGAACCTGTGATCAAAGCTGCACTAGTAATATGAAGGGGGAAAATCAAATCTCCTCTCTGAATAAGAGCTTTTCTTTTGCTTTTTTTATACCTCTGAAAATCGGATGCTAAAGGCTTTTGTGTCCAAGGAAGCATGGAGAAGAATGCTTACACTGCAGTCTTAACTGCTCCTGTAAACGTGCCTGACTAAGCAATGATACTGCAGGGGCACGAGAGTCTGTGGTTAATTGCTCTGAATGTCCTCAGCTTGCTTTCTAATGAGTTTGGTTGATTTTACTAGAGGCTTTAAAGCTGCCCTTCAATCTGCAGTGCATGCACAGCAGAGATTTAGTTAAGATAGCTAGATATATTTTTTCTTTTTATTTCAAAGATGACAACCTAACTAAGCACTCAGATTCTCACCCTGCTGTTTGGCTAATCCTACATCCAGTCTTGTGCTCTGTAGCATGGTGGCTACATTGCCAGCCACATCACAGTCTTCCTAAAAATGTCTGTTTGAGCTGTGGGTTGTTACTTGCATGAACCCAAGAGCATCTGACAAGAACTGATTTTTTTATGGGAAATGCTTTTAAAAGCAGTTTAAAGGTGACCCATGGTATGTGTCTGAGTTTCAGAGAAAACCTACAGCCAAAAGATTTGAGGTAAACACATTTTATTAAATAATTGTTTTGGTTACATTTCATTTTCTTCTTTTCTCACCAAAAATCAAACTCAGAACCACTATTCAACCAAAATTAACTTGTTATCTTCTCCCATCCCGTCACAGCACTCAGTGTTAGGTGTCCACTGGTGGTTTGGTGAGGTTTGGCCATATCTCTTCTTGTGGCTGTTCTTGCTGTGCTCATGCGGGGGAAATGGGCACATCTTATTGCAAGCTCATGGTGGCCTCCAGGCCGTTTTCGAGTCTGGGTTTGTAGGACATCCAACAAGAGGTTGTAAGTGTGGATTAAGGTACAGCCAGAACAGATTGTCTGGAGCAGTGTCCTAACAGAAAACCCACAGATTGTCTGCCAGCTAGGCATGGGAAAGGTGGTAAAAACTGTGTCCGGGGCTTCTCTAGAGGATGCCTCAGGACCCACCAGCAAGTTGATGGGGTCACAGGATAGGAAGCTGGGAGATGTCAAGTTGTCATGTTATGCTTATAAGAAACATGCAGAAGGAATAAGCCCAGAGGGTATGCAGTGTCCCCTCGATTAGTACCCCTGCATTGGCCAGTCAATCATCTCTTCTAGAAGGTACTGCAAGATAAGAAAGCTTGATTTACTGTGTAGCAGAAAGGTTCCAACCAATATATTAAAACAAGTCCTCATTGTAAAAAAGGCTGAAAAGAGCCTTCAGAAGCAGACTGGCCTTCCACTAGATATTTTAATAGGTAAGATTCAGCTATCCCTTCCCTTTTTTCTCTGGAGTAGTGTACTTTGCGGAAGAACTAAAAAGTTACTGGCTGGGTGGAAGAGATGGGAGGAGGAGGGAGACTTTCTGAACACGGCAGCATCCACCTGTAAACCTGACAGGTAGTATTGGGATGATAACAAATAGTGAGAGGTAGTAAAGCGACAGGCAAAGCTGTGATAACAACAGCTTTCCTCTCACCTCTGACATTGCAGATCTGTCTATCTCAGACGTAGGCAGGCTCTCTTCTCCACACAGAGGAGGTAGAGGGTGGAGCTCAGAGCCTGTATAAATTATATGTGTCCTTCAGATTGTTTCAGTGGTGACAACAAGCTGTGAGTGTATTTGTCAGCCAACAGATCTGCTAACCAAATTGGGTTGTCTATTGCTGTCACCAGCTTGCGTGTCATGGGGAGCCCACCAGTCAAGGTAAGAGATTGCAGCTGTGCTCTTTGCTGAGGCCTGACACCTTGCTGTTGGGAACTCCCCGTTCCAATTCTCGCGAGCAGACTCCTACTTCTTTGCGTCCGTTGAGGTGCAGAGCTGAACTGCTGGTGGTGCAATGCAGCAGGACCATCTTGAACTTTGCAAATGTACTTGTTTCCCCTTTATCTCACAGTAACTAATATGCGAGCTAGCCTCAGTGAAAACATGGCCCTTTTTTTTTTTTGCCGTGAGGTATACATGCTGTGGTTAATAGCAGGAAGGAAGAAAGAGAGGGCTGGTCTTGATGCGTTTACCTTACTGTAAAGTGAAAATGCTTTCGCCCTACTGCATGCTTTCCTCAGGATGGCACATGTTCATTGCTTGCCCCAGCTAAAAAAAAAAAACCCAGCTTTTTCTAGCAGCAAAGCACAACTTACATTGCTTTAGCTGCAGGGTGAGTTGTAATGAGGCATTTGGCTGATTTTAGCTATCTTAAATGTAATGTTTACAGCGTCTGCAATCCTAGTGGAAGTATATCATGTCTGGACTTGAGTTTTCCAATAGCAGTCCCATTCAGAGGTTTTAACTGATAGTTTTTAGTATAAATGAACAGATTTATCGGCTGTGAGTTATTTTCTCATTTATACCTTTAAAAAAATGGATGCAGTGTCTGAAATGCAGGATTTGAATTATTTACAAACTAACCACTCTTCATGTATCAAACCTTATGTCAAATTTTACCACAAATGAAGAAAATATGGTAGTTCATGGATTTTAAATATGGTAAAAAACAGTGTTACATACTATGGCTTATGGAATCATTTATCATTAAGACTAAAGAATATTTACTGTACTTAACACCACAGAAATCTTTGCATATAAACTTAAAGATGCAGGAAAATACCAGTAATTTGAATAGATAGATTGAATGATCGATTTGAAATGTTCAAACATTGGATGCTCGGGACAAAGAATATAAATTATATGTGTAGTATACTCTCTTGCTAAAATTTGTATCTAATCTATTTACTTATCTGAAAATATCTAGACTATCTTAGATATAAATATTATCTATCCATATTATATGTCTATATTAGATCTATTAAGATAACTCTAGGTCTAAGAGATGGGTAGATAGTTTAGGTACAAGTTTATCTAGAAAGTCTCTGTTACAGGGAAAACACAAATTTTTGCATTTCATCTTAATGCTGCAACCGCTATTCCATGGGGTATAGACAGACTATTGGTGAATAGGCAACACAGCCAAAAGGTTTAGAGTACAAGCCTAGCTTCAGGTCAGAAAGTTTCTATTCCCAAAGAAGTATATTCATGCAATAATGCAGGTACCTATGTCATTCTGTCAGGCGAAAGAATTTTTCAGTATGCGTAAGCTGGAAAATAGAGATAGAAGTCAGGGGATAGTGGTTTTGTGGTTTGTTTGTTTTTTTTTCTTTTAACTCTAAAAAAGGGAGTTGTTTAGAAAGCACGGGTGCTTTGTACTCCTTAGGAAGGCCTACTAAAAGTCTCCAAGTTTTTTTGTTTGTTTGTTTAAAAAGGCTAAGCAAGTTAGCACAGAAGTGATGGGCAATATTACTTTACAACTTGTTAGGAATGCTTTTGCTATTCATAGCAATGGCTTTTCTTCTCCTCAGTCAAGAGTAATCAGCCTTCAGCAGTTTTATGAGCTATGGAAAAATTGTTATGTGGTAAAATACTCAGAAATTCTGTCTAAGTAGAGCCATAGCCACTAGCCACTCATATGTGTAAAAAGACCGGTACAATACGAAGAGGGGATGCATCCCAAATCCATGATGACTCTGGAAACAATTCATCAGTGATGACAGGAAATTACAGTAAATATTTGTAAAGCCAATTAGATTTACTAATAGACCGTTCAACTTCCAGTAATAAGATTTTGAATAGTTGTCATTCCCTAGGAAAATGAGGCTTTCATGGTCATGCTGTTTCCTTCTATCCCCTCTCCTGGTTTTGTGTATTTCTTCAGTCAGTTCCTTTTCCCACCGTCTGTCTCTCTCACTAACCTTGAAATCACTGTCCATTTCAGCCAAAGCTAAGAGAAAAGCAAAAGTCCCCAGAACTTTATATTCCTCTAATTTTAATAAAAATAGGCAGCTGAGTGGAAGGACAAGCTGCTAGCAGTATTCTTACTGATTAAGGGGCTGATAAACTCGGCCCACATCAACTATTAAAGAATCTATGTGGAGGAGAGGATTTTGGAACCAGGTTGTTCATGAAGGTTTTTTGCTTTTTTCTTTCTGCTTTTTTCTTTCTTCTTTGGAAAGCTTATAGCTTTAATCTCCATTTGGTAAATTGCCTCCAAGTTGTGGGTGAACCATATCCTCAGTATCTAAAATAGAAGAAATGATAAGAAAATGATTACATTTGGTGTGAGATCCTGTATATAAGATATTGAACATCTCTTCTTCCTGTACAGCATTGGAGGAAAAAAACCCAGTAATGCATGAAAGGAGGTAATTTTTCATACCTAAAAGATGCTGATAAAGCTGAGTGATGTCCCTAAAGCTATTTACATAATGTCAAAACACTGAGAGCAAACTCTTTGTATAAAAACCTGTTGTTATCCCACTCTGCTCAGCGATTTGCTTAGGTTTCATGGGGGGAAATGAAATGTGGAGATTCCGATTAGGCTTCCAACATGTACAAACCAAGGACTTTTTTTAAAGCAAGAGCTTGAAAAGGTGGTGCTGGGAGGAGGCTCCCAGGTTTCCAGGCTTTGCAGGAACCACTCCCCCAGAAGAATACATTACTAGTGAAGGTAGTCAGGAGACCTCAGTCTAGGAGAAGCATGGAGAGGCAATAAGGGCTGGAATCAAAGGTGTGAGCTGTAGTTAGGTTCTGCTTCTTGCACTGAAGTTCCTGTTTCTCCCACTTCTGAAGACAGTTTTGGTAGGCTCTTCATAATTAGTGACCTTTGAGAAGCTCACATACTCGGAAGCTGAGTTTTGAGGATGAAACCTTGAAGTCACTAACCGCCTGTAAACAGAAGGGAGAGTTAATTCTGTGTCCTCTTGGAGCTGACAGGCACATGACTATTTTCTGGAAGCCAGACATAGGCCAGCAAATGAATATCATTGTAGCCATTGAGATCTTGGCAAGTTAAATTTTCTTTAAACTTTGATGCAACTGTGGGGATTCTGCCATGCCGGAGACCTGTGTTTTATCTTCTGTTTATTAACTTTTCTGTATTTTAGACCTGAAATGTCCTCCCCCCAACTTAATTTGAGAGTACAGAAAAGTAGTTAAAAGTGCTAAATGCAATCCAGTGAAAAGATTTTTTTTCCTGGCGTTTTTTAGCCTACTCTTTGGGACTTTGGACGTGCCAGTAGTTATTGTTCAAGCATGTTATCATGTAGGATGCAAATATACACAAGTAGCTGAATCCTGCGCTCTGCTGTTGGCATCAGTGTGCCGCTATTAATTTGCAGGCAAAAATGGGTGGTTGTATTTCTAGGCAAAAAAAGAATTATATGCTCCTTGGAAAGCTGCATTTGACTCTGGATGTTTACAGAGGGGTTTTGTCACTCTCTATGTGCCTATGCAGGAAATGATGGAGCACACAGGGAAGAGAGCTAAAATGAGCAAGAACTAGAGCTGCAGGATTGTCATGAGAGCTGTCCAGATATGGTGGCTGTGCCTATCCATTTGCATTAATTGTGATACAACGCATTGCTTTTCATGTTATGAAAATAGCAAATGTTATCTCTAACTACAGTTATTTTTTTCTCTAAAGCATGTTCTGGAGTGCCAGCACCTTTTGTGCAAAGCTGTTATTCTGGACTACCCAAATCACACCCCAGTAGGCTCTTCTGGACCACTGTAGAAGAAAATGAGTCCAGGCTTCTTCTCATGGAAAAAGCTTTGGCCCAGTTTTGAACACAGTTACCCTAGACTGGAGTAATTGCAGCCTTGGGAGCTGAATGGCTTCTGGCTTCCCTTGGGGATTTGCACAGCCACAGGGTTTGTTATGCCCCATTTACCCATCTGAACTAGTTAATCTTTTACCCTGCAACAACTCAGGGATTATGCTGCACCAAATCAGAAGTAATGAGCAGTCATTTCTGATGATGTTTCTTTTGGCAGATGGGTGTTCGCATGTTTAAGTGGAGCACTGATTGCTGTTGAAAAGGGAAGGGAGGAAGAGTGAGGCACTCACTCAGTCTAGTGGGGGAGGATGAAAAAAGATGACATGAATCCCACTTCAGAGTGCTTTGATGATGAACTGCTGCTAATGTGTAATTTTTGTAAGCAAATGTGAAATTTTTATCACAAAAGGTGCGGGGCAAATTGTGTACAAATATCCATTTCTCTGGGGAAGGCAAAGAGAATGATTTGGGCTTCTATTGAGCAAGAGGGAAGTTGATTACAAAATAACACAGAATTAACATATTAATTAAAAATAGTCAGTGGTATAATTGCTACATAATCCAATATTTCATGTTAATGAAAGCCACTGGAAATGCTGACTGAGCATTCCAGTTAGTACTGCTATGTTAAATAACTATTTGCATGTGAAAATCCAAGTCAAACTCTTTCAGTGGGCAACTGGAATTGTTTAGAAGTGACCTAACTGGAACTTGTAATGTCCATAATCTGTTAAATTTAGAGGATTTTAAATATATCTGTTTAAAATAGGAAGAAAACACAGTAGAAACAGTTCTTGTTATATGAGAACAAATGCATCTTGCATTTTTACACTAGTGTTTCAATCAAACATTAAAAGGCCAAGAGACAGAGTACTCTCTGATTTTGTAGGGCTAACAACAGGGTATCTGTGCGTAGGGCGACTCTTGCATATTAATCTGAATTTAAATAGATGTAACTTTAAAAAATGACATAGTAAAATTTAATACTAAACCTTTATTTGAATATGCCTATTCAGAATCCAAATTGTCTTCATTTGATGTAATATAATTTACTTCTAAACAAAACTGAATGAAACTGAATGAAGGCTATGCTCATCTCTGATAAAAGGTCCAATAGCCTCTACCTCATTTTAAAAGAAACTCAGATTAAGTACTTCTACAGAGAACCCCACCTTCCCAAATCTTTGGGACTTTGAAGTTAATGACTTCGATGTCAGGAAAATGGTGCCATCTTTCAAAACAGAGCTCAAATTATTTCATTATGGTATAAAGTGATACTTTGATTTAGACAAGATGTGGTGTTTCAGTCAGTATTTAGTTCTAACTGCCATTGAAAATAATGGAATACTTCAAACATGGTGTGGACCTATTTTAATTTATCAGTGCTAGTAGGACTGTATATTTGTGTTGCTTGTTATTGGTGACAATCCATATTAATATGCCAAAAATACAGATGAAAAACTCAACAAAAGATGAAGAAGAAATGTTAAATGCTCCAATTTGAAAAAGAAGGAAATATTTTCCCACTTTTAGTATTAAAATTGTTACATATTTGTACATGTGTGTTTGTTCATTCTGTGCGTGACAAAAAAGAGAGATTCAAGCTTATTGGAACATCTTTTTAAAATGACAAATACAATCTGACCAGCCTAGGTTGGGAAGCGTAGTTCTTTGTCATGGCTAGCCTATAGTAAAAATAAATCCCGTGTCTGGAAGAGAAGCGGCTCCATTGCCAAAGTATGCAAAGCGCTATCTGCTTTTAAAAATACTTAATGATATGGGATTCTGTGATGTTATGCCTCCAAAGCGGGGCACTTTTTTCTTCATCTGAAGGGTCTTTGCAGAGCCAGTGGTCTGACCACTCAAAAGTCGGCAGTGCATTCCTCTGGATGCCTTTCAGTGAGCTTGGCCTACTTAGGAGCATTGTGAAAATTTAGCCCTACTTGGGATACAACGTTAGAAGCTTTTAAAGCACTTTAGTAACTGCCCCATCCTGGCCTTGTGTCATTGCTATTGCAGACCCAAGCAGGCAGCTGCAAGTTACTGGCCTTGCATTCTGAAGGCCCAGTTTTGACCCAGCTGCGGTACAGGTCTCTCAGCAGATTGGCGGTACAGCCATCATCAAAACCATGATTGCACTAGATTGAATGAAAAGAGGGACCTGTGGGATAACTGCAGAGGCTTGCCATGGCATTAGCTGAATCCCTAACTTCCGTCCTCTTTGCCTTTGCCTAGTCAAGCAATATAGTAAATAGCCCACTGCACAATCACGCTATTATCTCAGCATGGCGTATTGCCATTCGAGGTTGGTCCCCTCCCTTCAAACAGGCAGACACCACAGACAGACAGTACCCTGTATTATACAGAATACATGTGATTTTTGTGCCCTGAGTTGATAAAACTCATTGCATTTGTTTTCTTTGCAGAGGAAGGTTAATCCCATCCACATGCTTTCTATAAGAGTCATACAAGCCAAGAACATCAAGTCAAGAGACCTCTGTGAGTTGTGGTTTGTTTGTTTTCTTTTGTCACCTCCAGAGTTTATATGCCATGAACAGTGTTCCTGAGTACTAAAGGTACACAAGTAACATACATAAAGCAAAGCAATACAAGTGCTAATGCCAGGGCTGTAATTAGATCAAATGCCTGAGGTGCCACTGGAGGCTCTATCTAGAATGCATTTCAGGGAGCCGGTAAAAACAAGACTCTCAAATGATTTTGCTGGACCAGTAGAAGAAGGCAGAGAAGGTAGACCTTCTGAGGACACTGGGATCTGTAGATTTGCTTTGAATTATTTGTTTTTGGTGTTCAAAACAAGTATAAATCACGTCACAAACTTGAATTTCACCACACAGTCCACAGATATGGAAACCTTTTATTAAAATACATCAATTATACACCACAGTCACAGGTAAATTAGAGAATTTCAAGCCTTCTAAAATCTGCTGTCATTTGGTGTGTTTGTTCTCCTCAGATCACCAGTCACATTAAATTATATTGATAGTTTCTGGATAAGGAAAGCTACCTGTAGAGCCAGCCCTAAGCGTATGCTGAACATACAGGTGAAACAGACTTTTCTGTATATAACTTTTGTATTCATCTTTCTTTAACTCATTATGTCACTCTCATAGCCTCCTCTGACTCCTTCTCGAAGGTATATCATGGATCAGCCGTTCAGCTGCTGTTTTTGCAAAGGTCTCCTGTGGGTTCCTCGGGGCAAAGACCCTGAGCTGCCCTTTTCACACTCTTGAAACCTCTGTCCTGTGTATTCCTATAATGAAAAATGACATATTTATCCAAAAAAACATTGCTCCACAGTGTGCTATCTGAGTTACAGCTGAGACTTTTCACATCTTGCTGGTCAGAGCTAAGCAGAATCTGGTGGGGCAAAGCCTGGATGCAAGAGAGACCAGAGAGTGTGAATTCCCTGTTGGTAGAGTAACAGTCTGCTGAACAGCTTATTTTGCTTACTGCTATGGGAAATATCATGCAGCAACATGTAGAGATGGACTAGAAAGATTATATGGTGACAAGGCCTATATTCCTAAGAATTTCAACGATCTCTTCTGTCTACTCCATTGAAGGGTCTTTTCTACTTTCCTGCCAAAACCTTGCGCAGCAATGTTATTCACTGCTTGATACCAGTCTGAAGTATTTAGGCATCTCAGGCTGCAGTAGACTTCTTCAGTCAAGTCCAGACTCCCGCTCTGAAAGACATCGCCCTGGAGATTTCCTTTCACACCGTTGTCAGGCTCCGCAAAGTAAATGTACCTTCCCACCCCCACTGTTCGTACTGGATGGCTGCTCAAGGAACTGACTGTACTAGTGATAAGGAATAAATTTAGGCTGAAAATGATATGAACATTTCTGACTAGTTCATGCCCTCGTGCTCTTGGGTCCACACTGGCCTTTAGCTGCAACAAATCTTTCCCCTAGCATCTAACCCTTCTAGACAGCAGTCATGTCCGCTCTGTGTGTCTCTGTCACTAGACTGAGCAGGCTGGTCTCATCTGATCTTCTCTGTAAAATACGTCCTCCTTTCCTTTGATCATCCTAATAGCCCTTTTTGGAATTAGCTCCAATTTCTATTAATCTTTTTTAAACATAGTTGGCTGGAATTGTAGGGAATATGCCTGAAGAACCTTCAGTGGGGTCTTTTATACCTCTTTCTGTTCACATGGGAAATACTGCGTTTAGTGTACCTTGTGTGTATCAACGTGTGCATTTGCCCTTTGTAGTTATCCTGGAATGAGATAGTATAGTAAGATGCTTCTGCTTGGTTGCTTCCAGCCAATTGTCTCCTCACTTACCAAGAAAAGAAAAAAAGGTATTTATTAGTCTGCAGAATCATGGCCTTGCCTTTGTTATCATCTATAATATTGACTTCAGGTTTTAAATATTTTTCTGCTGCAGTGACTGCATCAGACTGCTATGTGCGCTTGTGGCTGCCTTCTGCTTCAAATGAAAAGCTTCAGACCAAAACCATCAAGAATTCTGATGACCCTGTCTGGAACGAGACTTTCTACTTCAGGATCCAGAGTGAAGTTGAGGTAGTAAAAAAAATAGAGAATTCACTCTTTTGAACAGCAGGGAGTCCTCACTTAGTACCCTGTTGATCAAATGTGCTAAGTAATTTAAGAAAATGCTTCTACAGTAGAATTTGCAACTAGCTGGGGATGAGGAACCTGAAAAGTGTTCTTGGACTGGTTATCAAAGAGCGGTGCAGAGCACTGACATCCTTTCTATCTTGGGATAGTGGGAGCTCACTGTTATGGGTAGTAGTCTTCTCTTCCATGATCAGTTTCCCAACATTGAGTTCAGTTAATGACTGCATCCCACATTAGCAGACACCTGAATGAAAGCACTGATTCCTTTATTCTTGCCACTGTGGTAGTCATTCAGCTGCAAAAGTATATAAGCTTTTTTTTGGTTTCTGGGTAATAGCAGCTCGATAGAGTTCTTATATATTTTCTTCTACTACCAGAACATCTTAGAATTGGCGTTATGTGATGAAGATCCTCTCACCAAAGATGACATGCAGTTCACAGTTCTTTTTAACGTTGCTAGAGTCAAACCTGGAAAGACAGTCCATGAGACATTTGCTTTGAAATCGGAGGTAAGGACTGAAATTTCAGGGAGAGCTCAGCAAGATGTTGCTGTCTGCATTGTCTCCCATGTTAAGTGGGGTTTGGGTCTGCATAAACAAATGTCCTTAAGTATTAATATCATTATCAATACCTGATCATGTCAGATATCATTAAATGTTGGATTCTTATGACTTCATCAATCTCTCTTCACAGATTGGGATAATGAACCAGCTTCTCTCTCATGAAACCATGTGAGGGGCAAAATAATTAATAGCTAGTATCTGTAAATACAATCATTTTTATCTTTCATATTGCCAATAAGCAACTTCTGTACCTTTTGGCTTCATTCTCCTTGGGCCATGCTTAAAGGACATTTCCTCACAGACAACAGCTCTTCATTACAAATGTGAAGACAATCTACTCGCTACTTGAATTAAATGATGCTTTCAGGCTTCTCCTGTTAATGGTCATGTTGTGTTTCCTTCTAGTTGATTCACATTTCCCTAGCCCACAGAAAAGGAATTCTGCTAACAGAATTCCTATTCTGCTAACATCTTTTGTATTCTTTTAAGAGATTTGTTTAGCGAAGGAAGCTGGGATAGTCCTGTGACAACTCCTGGGTTTCTCTGAGCAGGGACTGAGGTACTGCTACATGCTGATTGCGGGAGAGAGACAGTCCATACCTAAAAAAAAGAGCTACTTCCCTAACGCAGAAAGCTGGTAACAAATCCTCCTAGTCACTCTGCAGGCTGGTGCCATGCGCTCCTCAGCGACTGGCTCCCTAGGCAAATATCACTAGGGTGCAACATTTTCTGACTGCTCGCTCACCTCATTTCACACGGATCCACTGTTTACATGAGTCAGGGCATCCAGCTTGTCAACTTCACTCTAGTTCACATAGGCCCAGGATTACTGGGCAAATGTTTCAGTAAAACAATGTGAAGTATTCACCAATGTTTAAGGCAAATGTCCAGAAGGGAGTGAGTCCAAGAACTGAGAAGATGTAGCAAATGAAATACAAAACCTATGCTACTTTATATTTAGCATCAAGGCACCTAGCCTATTCTTTATATATAAGCCAGCTCCTAATGTTATTGAGCCCAGGGAGACAGTGGCCAAATTTTTGTGGGGGAATATAATAATTCAGTATCCATCTCAGTCAAGGGTGCTTCTGCCTACTTCTTTATCTTTGCTGGATTCAGTGGGAATGTGGTTTAAATGGTTTGTACATGGAAACAGCACTGGCAATAGTCACATTTGTTGCTGGACTTCAGCGTCTAGCAACCATGCGCACGTTCTTTGCAGAAAGCCATTATATTTTGGTGTCAGCCAAGCTTCCTCTCTCTGATTATAATTTTGGAAGTCTGTTCAGTTCTGTATGCCCTACAATGGGAGAATGTTAATCTTACATGCCTTTCCCAAGGCTGTGCTTTCACTGCAATCTCAGCTTTGGAGAGAGGTAACATACAGCTTTTTTTTGGTCACATTAGCGGAACAGCTGTCAGCTGTGGAAGTACAGTGTTTTCCAGATATGTCTATACTGTCAGGCTGTTGCAGCCTCCAATAGGCCATGTTTATTTTATCCTTTTCTTTCTAGAGAGAGAGGTGCACCAAGAAATGGGAATGTTTGGAAGTGGAATTCAAGATGGAAAAAATGTGAGTAAAACTGTGAAGCTGAGGGGTATAGAACTGATGGGGAGTAGTAATATCTGAGAGAGAGGAAATTCTTACATTTCTTCCTCCCAGCGGTGAGCCGAAGTTACTGTTTCAGTTTTATTTTTACCTCAACTTCACCTGCTAATTCTGTCTTTCAGTATATTTTATACTAGTCTTGCCTTCTGTTTGGCATCTGTATCCTAAGCATGGAAATGTAGTAATGTTGGCACCATGTGATAACTTGCACACAGGAGGCATAAAAGAGTTAAGAGGTGCTCTCCAAGCTATTAATATCAATTTAGCAATGCCTTGAACACTGTGCTGTTCCTAAAAGACCAGAAAACTTGTGTTGTATTACTATCACAAAATATGCATAGGGTGACATAGATAGTATTAGACAGGTCACCCATTAGGCAATGCTTAGTTAAACTGGAAAAAGATGCAATCAACAAATAATAAAAATAAGACCCCTGCTAGCAGCAATAATCAACCTCGTCTGGAGGAGAGCAAATCCCGTAAAATACGCTGTAACACACTTGTAACCGCTATCATAAGTTTACTTGAAAAAATAACTGCGTTACATGACATATTTGAGCCTAGCACTACGAAAAAGAGATATAGTCCAATTAAAACTGACTGCATGATTAAAATAAAGAATTGTAACTAGGGCTGCTTCTTCTTAAAAATCAAGAAAAGTTCTGAAATAAATGACTAGTATTCTGTGTTAATTTCCCCACAAAGTGATTCTGAAAATCTTTTTAGTTTTTCTGTGAGAACCTTAAGAAGGGGTGTAAGCTTCTGCTGCAAATGGGGAAGCAATCACTGCCAGATAAATAAAAAAGAGAGAATGAGAGGCAGTGCCTGGAAACTGGACTGGGCAAATTCTGACTAGAAATAAGAGGAACATTTTTCACAGTGCAAGTTATAAGGCACAGGGCAGGGATTTTCCATTCTTGGAAGTCGAGCCTGAGTATTTGCATTTAAATACATTCTACAGCTCAGATAGAAGTTACATGGGTGGATGTAGTGCCTGATAAAATACCCTGGGCTTCGCAGAAAGTCAAGCAGCATAACTTTAACGGTCCTTTCAGATCTGTGAAAACATTTACAAATGTGCTTAACGTACTCATAGTATTAAATAGGTACATCCGTTCAGTGACAAATCTAGGTCTTACTAAGTAAACGTGTGGGACAAAGACTTTATATTGCTTACCTGCGTGTTTTCCAGTTATACTTGTAGCACAGTGGGGCCTAATTCTTATTTGCCATTCTTTGGTGACCAGATGCAAATTATAAGCTGGTACAGTCAGAAATGCCTTTCCTAATAAATATTTGCACATAGTATATTAATAGCAGTCTTTGCCTTCCTTAAGTTATATGGTAATTTTTGTTAAGGGTAGGACATGATTCCACACAGAACAATACCTTTTTATTCTGCTATGTCTTAACATGCAGTTTTAAGCACTGGTATTTTTATGGTCACTCTTGCCTGTCTTCTTTTTAGCTATTACATTGTGGTTCATGTGCTTAGCAGGTGATCAAGTGTTAGGATTTTCAAAAACAAATTCTGACACTAACTTAACCATACTCAATTCTGAGCAGGAAAGGATATAAAACTATTATTTAATGAAAATACTAGACACTCACAAAGCTTTTGTTTGTTTGTTTGTTTGGTTCTGTCTTTTTAGTCCTGGCCCTCCAGAGCACCTCATTACCAATGATGTCCTAGTGGTAAGGTTCACATATGCATTTAGCTTGGAGTGACTTTTCCTTCATTTTGTTTCTTTACACTTTCCCCCTAATCATTTGACACTTTATAGAGAGAACAAAAGCCACCATGATAGATAAGAGTATGGTCTGCATTATAAAGAGAAAAATATGGAATGATTCCCATTCTTTATGGTTTAAACGTTGCCCTCTCTGTGCAGAAATAGTGGCCTTGTTTCTGAAGTCCTTAGGTGTTATGGATGTCAATATTTTTCCCAGGTTTGGTTTTTTAATGTTTCAGAGTCCCTTATTGATAGATGTTCAAAGTGAAATACTGCTTGTATTTAATGTAATACGGAGTGGCACTTGGCAGGAAAAATGAAGGTCGTAAAAGGGATGAGTTTGTAGAAGGCACTGGTAAGTAGTCAATGTGCATATGACTGGGAGATTATCTAATGTAACAGCTTTTTTGGAAATGAGTCTGTTAATAAAGAGCCATTTCAGGTTTTGAAACACAGAATCCTCTCATGGTATTAGTCAGTATGTGGTACATTACCTATCTCCTTGGGCTGGCCCAGCAGCTAAGGAGTACAAAGTACTTCATGCCAACCACTCCAAACGTGCACATGATTTCCAGATGCTAACCTCTGTAACCCCTGAGGCAGAATAACACATATGCTTTTCTTTCCCCCTCATTGTCTGTGTGAAGCATAAGAGCTGTAATGATTGGCATGAGTTGTTCCTGAAACGGCCTGGAAAACTGTCCTGGCATGACTTATTAAAGGTGAACTGTAATGACTCAGGTAGGGGGTAGGGTGGAATAAATCCATGATCGCCCTTCATCAGGACCAGCAAGAAGATGCCACATAGACTAATCACAGCCACACTACACAGAAAGTCATCATCAGGTGATTCCCCTTACCCTTCCTAAATAATTAGCAGATAGATCTATAGCTGTGTTTGGGCAACAGTGTGTAATACCGAGATTCCTGATTTCAGGATAGCTTCAATGGGTATGATCACCCGCAGCATTGCACCACTATATGGACAAGCTGGTTCAGAAGCAGTATAACTGGGCTACTGCAACACTGTCGTGAGATAATGAGCTCTAAATCTACTCTTGTGCAACTAGATTGTTTCCAGCACTGAAGCCAGTTTAGTTGGCTATATATTATAGCTGAGGACTATCTGCATGATGCTTCATTATGTACAGCAGATATGGCACTTGCTGTATCTTCATGCTTTTTCCACTGGTGTCTTTCACAGTCCCGTGAAGTTTGCTGCTTGGAAGTGCAAGTGGACAGAAGTGAAAGCATGAAATATTTGAAAGGTACGCCCATTTCTCTGTGAAGTGAGGACACAACCAAATCAACCCTATCATAGTCAGTTCCAGAGGGAGGCACATTAAGATAAAAAGATGATTGAACACCTATTAAGGACAATAAAATAGAGACGAGGGAAAGTATTTGAACTGCCCAAGGCTGTAACTCTTATCTCTTGTGTCTTTTCCTTGAAACTACCAAGTCTCGATACAGCCAAGTTTTCTAGTGGAGGTATGAGAGAGTGCTGACATTGTGAGCACTCCAAGCTATGGGGTAAAGGCAGAAGTACCAGTTATTGATCATATGAAGACCTGTGCCTGTGCTGTAGGACACTTGCCAGAATGGCAGCTTATGGAGGAGTTGTCACAGAGAGTGAGCCTCCAGCAGAAAGTCTGTCGACTTTGTTAGGTATTTTACCTGAGTAGCAGTAACAAATTTGAACAATTCTGTTTTATCTAGAGGGCAAAAATGTCATACTTATGGTTCCTGCATCTCATGAAGGAACACAGAAGACTACAGAGGACATAAATACTTTCTATTTCCATTGCGTGAAGGCTTGGGAGCCTGTGCTAAAAGTCAGGCTGCAGGTAATGGGCACTGTACGGTACCACGGTTCATACTTCTCATTCCTTTCCAGCATTACCAAAACAGTGAAGAACAGGATTGTTCTGTTCTGGGAATGAAAAACATGTTTTCTGTTCTCTGCAGAAAGTTCCTGATAAGGAAGATGACAAAAACAATTTAAGTGACACCTTAACAGTACCACTGAAATTTCTCCCTGTTGGACATAAAGTGAAAGTAGCCCTCCCTGTAAGAAACGTAAGTGCCTCACCATTTATATGAACTTTTTGAGAGACGAGCAAAGTAACCCTCAGCTAAATCAACACATTGTTTAACTGTATTTAACACTGCATCATTTGAAAACTCTCCCTTCAATTAGCAAGTCTTGGGGGGAATTTTCCGCAAATAGAAGGAAAGGTTAGTTTCTCATAGAAATATCAACACTCTGTCAATAAAACCAATTATGGGGGAACCATCCTGGCTAATTCTAGAAGCTTAAGCATCTAAAATTAAAGGCCAACTTCTTCTGGGCTTATACAGCTAAAGGAAAATGTTCTACTCTCTTAGTAAGGCTTTGGGTTGCTCTTGGTAGAGCTCTCAGTCTATCTCCACCATCTCAAGCAAAGCCTGGGTGACTAGCTCAGACTATATACCTAACTTTTAGATGGCTGAAGTTAGATGAGATGAATCTTACCCTCAGTGAACACTTCTGCTACATTCTTCTATGCCTACAGTCATGATGGTAACTGGTGGATAAGTACATCTTTAAGTTTTTTTAAAAGCAGGACTAACACTGCTGTGTAGCTAGATGAATTGCTAACAATAGCCAGACAACTTTTTCAGACCTCACAGCAGGAAAGAGGCGAAAATAGGAGGAAAAGAATCTCTGAGCAGTCTTCCTCATAAACAGAAGTGAGAATGAGTATCTGCTTCACCTTGCGTGATTCCCCACCCCACTGGTGGGCATCTTTTTTTGGCAGTAGCCTTTTGGAAGTATATGGTGACTTATATTTCCTCTTCTTAACACAGTCTTTAGCAGGATACTGCTCTTTATCCTCAAAAATTGGAGGGTGATAGTGTGATATTACTGCTGAGTTAAGCTGGTTCACAGGGCTATTCACAGTGAGGTAGGAGTCCTGTTCGATAGCCCATTCCTAGAGTTACTTCTACTGCTTCTGCCTCTTTTGCTTCTCTACAGAATGTTTTTGCTGCTTATTTGCTCTCCTTCCTTTTCCTTCTACAGTTTTCAAAAAAAAAAAAAAGGGGGGAGGGGGCACTAAAAATCATGATTTCAAAACATCTCTCTTTCTCCCACAGTTATTCTCATTCCTGCTTTTAAATCATGTCTGGCTTTTTAATAATTACATTTCTTTGCTTACAGAATGTGCCCCTGCAGTTGTACCTCCAACTAAATGATTGGTAAGAGAACTGTTTTTTTCTCTGAAGGTTATACTGCTCTTTGAACAGTGAATTCTAGAGCGGAGTATTCCTCATTTAGATATAACGAATGCACAAGACTGGAACAAAACAGAACAATAGTTAAGTCACCATGCAAGAGTCACCATAAGATAGTGAAGTTACATACCTTTGGGGCAACAGAGTCATACCAAGATGCCAAGAAAAATGATGGCAGTTTCAAACAGTGAAGAACTTGGTCAGAACGTCCTTTGAGTCAAAGAGCCAAAGACTGAGATTGGAGTTGTCTTCAAAAGGGGTACAGAGACAGGAATAAGGCAGAGGGAAAAGAGAGTTTGATATGAGCAAAACATCCAGATGCTATACATTACTCAAACCAAAGAAGACAGAATTGTGGTCCCAGCTATATTAATAGAAAGAAGCATTAGCTAGCAAGAAGTTACACTGTAAAATAATAATATTAAAATTATCTTTTCTCTTTTATTTGTTCACGGGCACTGGTAATGAGCAGCAGGAGTCAGATTTCTAAGTTGCTAAATTTTATTGCTAGCAATAAGGTGCCTCTTGGCTGAGAGCACAAGAAGGGACCCCCAGTAGCTTCTTGTTACAGTTTTTAAGCCAAAGTAAGTTGTTACATATTCGGTACTTTAGTTTACATAACCAAACAGATCTATCCACGATTCTTAGTTTTACCAATCCGCTTGCCACACTACAGCATGAAATAGTTCCGTTCCAGCCTTCAGTGGTCCATCTTATGATTACTCATTAGCTGATTTGCATCTCTTCTGGCGTTACCTTTGAGCAACTTTTGTACTGCTGGTTGGATTAAACTTTTTTTTGCAGTTCTTCAACTACGTACGAAAAATAGGAGCTGAGGCAAGGTCAGATAAGATGTTCTGGCTGCAAGGCATGTGACCTTGCATTTTTTGTCTGCAGAAAACTAGAGTACAGTAGAAATTTTCTTAACAATGAGTTGGAAAACAAATATTAACAAAAATTATTTGATTATCTTTTTCATTAAACTCTTACTCTAGCGATCCATGGTACAAGACTCCATGGAAGACAACATTAGGTTCTGGTGACCCTTAGTTCAGAAATTATATGAAGCAGAAATAGAAAGGATTCAGCTTACAAAGCTAGTGAAGGCCACAAAGAAGCCTTTCTCTTTCTGTATTTGCTATCCTAAGCTAGCAGTTGAACTTACGCTGAAACATCAGAAAGTAATGAGACCACATAGAAGCACAGCAGTTGCTTTCTTTGAAGCTAGGATCTGCATTTCAGTGTCTAAATCTGAACAGTGAATCATGAATCTTTGTAATGTTTAATAAGCTGCAGTTGCTGAAAGTAGATCCATGAACATTTTAAACACCAGTCCTGTGCCTCTGGATTTATTTATGTTCCAGCTCAGAAAAACTAGATGTGCGCTTAGGATATAATCTGTGCCCAGAAGAGCAAGAATTCTTGCAAAAAAGGAAGAGAGTGGTTGCCAATGCTCTGAAAAAGGTTCTTCATCTGGAAAGAGATCTGCATGGACATGAGGTCTGTGAGTTGGAATCCAAGCATGGGGTGTGGGGCTATTGATAGAAAATTGACGTCAAGGCTATTGAATTCAGATCGGCACAGCTCCCCACAGACTTTCTGGTAGTTTTTGCATGTTGATGACAAACCTATTGATTTTAATTGAATGGCAGCAGAACAGAAGTTCTCTGAGTGGTATACCCCAAAATTTCAGCTCAAATATTCTTGTCCCCATTCTCTTCAGTGGGCTGAATTCCCAAGGACATAATATACCCCTCCTCAAGTCCAGAGTTCCCAATGGTGTGATACAGCATGTCGGCAGGTTATGAGACTTGGTTAACCTTGAGCAGATTATTAGTACACTGTGTGAGATGCAACCTAGCCAGACAACCCTAGGTTGGAAAATGGGGTATTTGAAATTCACCTCACGCAGGAATCTATGTAATCATTGTAATCTCCTTTTTTTAGGCTGATTTTTTTTTCATTTTCAAAACAATTTTCACAAAAATTCAAAATCCTCTGGGTTGCGAAAGAACACTTTCTAACGGCATCCAGTTGAAGTATGTTCTGCTGCCTAGATGCAGGGTGAATTTTTAAGGGAACATTGATTTTCTTGCTGGAACTTTATTTGTCAAATGGGCACTATCCAAAGAATCATTTTGTTTGCTTAATACATTTTTTTGCAATCTGTTCAGGACTTCCTTGAATCAATTCTTAATTGCATTTATTTAAGTTTTCATTATTAATAATAAAATCAGATGATTATCTAGTATAAATCATTGCGATTCCGCTTATAAAGAACAAAGGGAGGAAGGAGAGTTAAAAATCACTGAATATTCAAACCCATCTAAGCTTTGAGATTAAGGGAACCCACTGAGGATCTAGAGGTTAATTTAAAGAACGTACTTGTAAAGTCTGGCTGAACATCAATGTAATTTCATTGTCCTCCAGTAGAGTCTGCTAAGGAAGTTATAAACGCTGGAATTAGACTTTTCCAAGTAGGCAAGTGAGCAACTTTTTGAAAATAATGCTTATGTTTTGAACAGGTCCCTGTAATAGCTGTAATGGCAACAGGTGGAGGCCTCAGAGCAATGTCAGCAATGTTTGGCCACCTCTTAGCTCTTCAGAAACTAAATCTGTTGGACTGTATTACTTATCTCACTGGGGCTTCTGGCTCAACATGGTGCGTATAGAAGATGGGATTTGTATTTGGAATCTGGAATGAGTGTGACACCACATTTCCACACACTGAGAGAGATGTATCTCTTTCAAAGAAGTCTTACGGTGTTAATAAGTGAACCTAATTCCTTGGTAAAGCCATTACTGTTGGTTCTCTATCATAGTCTTGCTAATTCTCTCCTCTGATGGAAGTAGATGGGTAAAACCAGTAATTTTTGTTATTAAATGGATGATTTTGTTCACATTTCTGTTTTTCAGGACCCTAGCAGACCTGTATGAGCATGCTGATTGGTCACAGAAGACTCTGGAAGGGCCACTCAAGGTGGTAAAAGAACAAGTGACAAAAAGCAAGTTCAACATTATGTCTGTGGAGAATCTGAAGTATTTTCACAAGGAACTCACTGAAAGGGCAAAAGAGGGACATATCTCATCTTTTACAACCTTATGGTCACTTGTTCAGGAAATGTTCTTACATGATCAGGTATATACCATCCTGCCAGGAGTATGGTCCTGCCACGGATTTGGGAAACACCTCTCTTTTTCTTTAGAGCTTTGGTCCCATGATATAATGTGGATGGATAACGTCTGGAACAAATCCAAAATGACTGAGGCATCCCAGTGTGATTTGTAAACAATGACAAAGGATCCTACAGTCAGGATATTCTGGGGTAGCTAATGATCTGATGGTGCCTCTGTATTGGAGTGCTCAACAGACAACAGCTTCAATGGCTAAACTTTCAGAAAGAACTGAGTGATTCCCCTTGAAAAATCAGATCTTTTAAAGTCTCTTTCTAGGTGGACACTTAAGAGCTAGCGTAATCTGTCTTCTTGTGAACATTAGTCTGAACTTTAGTAAAGGTCTGTGGGACACAGCCAAGGCACTTAGACATTGTTGAACAGGTTAGTGCATATCAAAAAGACAACGAGGAAAGAAAATACAGGAACACAAAGAAAGAGCCTCTTATGAAAATGTGACCAAGAGATTTATTTGGGTAGTAAAACATCTGACATCTGCCACTGCTCAGGTAGATTGTGTTCTGTCTTGCTGTTTCAGGAAGTTTAGTTTAATTCTCCTGAGGCTTACTGTGATTTTTTTTTTAAATCTTTGATTAGGCAAGAAAGTACAAACTCACAGACCAGCGCAAGGCATTGGAGCATGGCCAAAACCCATTGCCTTTCTATGCGGTCCTCAATGTCAAAGAGGAAAAGTTCAGCACTTTCAGATTTAGAGGTAAGCATTCCTAGAGTTACCTGTGACCCTGCATAGGGACTACAGAGGTTTTGGAGGGCTGGGGGCAGGGGAGAAAGCCTCTGTTGCTTTCTCTGACTCAGGATTCATCTTCTGCTAAAATGTTTGTCTTTCTTTGGAACTACTGGATGTGGCTAAGAAAAAGCAGATCTGCTAGCTGACGTCCTCAGACATGAACAGGGCATCTCAGAACATCTGGGCTGAAGTTCAAGCGTGTGACTGCGGGCAAATCATGTAATCTTTTTCAGCTTCAGTTCCACGCCTATAAAATGGTTATGATGGTTCCTTAGTCTGTAAAGCTGCTGTGAAATGTAATTGTCACTTCCCCAAATATTACACAAATGAGAGTATGAAAATGTCTAGAATGGAGACATGGGTGTGATTGATATGACACATATGATCTGACCTTTTCAATAGATGCAGGCTACATTCAACAAGTGGTATTAAAATGAGAGAAAAACCATTTAGTACTTACATTTAGGTTAGATTTATGGCTACTGTTCTACTGCAATAGCTATACAAGAGATGTTGAGTCGGGAAACTGCATCAATATGTCCATATTGTGATACCTGCTAGTTCTGAGCTGATGTTTTCTTCAAGCTGCTTCGTTTTATGGTGTAGATCGGTGGGTTAGCAGAGGTTTCATGCCAGTCATTCCTTGCAGGTTGGATCAGACTTAACCTGTTGTACATTTAATGCTCTTGACTTGCAGAGACAAGTGGGATCCCAGAACCTTTATACAGAAATATAAATCTAAGCTTTTGAAGCTAATGTCAGACCCTTTCTCTGAGGTGAAAAAGCTGATTCTTTCTGTATGTGAATAATCTGTCAGTTTTTATGGGAATAGACAGTATAGTTTGACCTACAAGCTACTGATAATACAGAGCTGCTGAGACTAGCAAACCTCGTTTAACTTGTGGATAGCTGTATCCATAGAGGGAGGTTTCATCTTCTTACTCTGTATTACAGTAAACATACCATGTGTCAATTCCTTTGCAGAATGGACGGAGTTTTCTCCTTACGAGGTGGCCATACCAAAATACGGAGCCTCCATTCCTTCAGAATTTTTTGACAGCGAGTTCTTCATGGGAAGGCGAGTGAAGAAGTTACCAGAATCTCGGATCTGCTATCTGGAAGGTGACCTAAGTAGTCAAGGAATAAAGTTAATCAAAACACAGGAGAAACCATGGATCTGGTACTAACTAGCCACTGCTCTGTGTGTAGAACAGTCCTTGCCAGCAAGTCTACTCTTGGTCGTCATTCAGTGCACTTTTTACCTGCTCTGTGCACTTCAGCTCCTTGTAAAGCTTCTTTCCTCCTCTCCACCCTTTCCCTCAGGCAGGATTGGAGAGTTGCAGCAGGGTCCCCCTTCCCATTTTCTGAGCCAAGCAAAAAGATGCAGAAGGCAAGATGAGGAAATATTAACCCCTTCCCCCTAGCCAGTCATTTCATAGGCAAGTGAAGTGAGGTAGCTCTGCAGTCTCTTTGTAGGCATTGTGTTGCAGGTGTATAACTGGAAGGAGCCAAAAAAAAACCCCCCAAAACCCCACACCTCCTCTGAAACAACCCACAAAGGCCACGAAGGCAAGAATCCTCCGAGCTTTTTGGGTTGAGAATGGTGTTAACTACCCCCACTAATCTTCCTTGCCTGTAAGGATGAAGGAAGCCCTTTTAACCTCTAGCAACTGCCTTAACTCGTACCTTGCTCTGCCTCTCAAGGCAAGGAAGAGGGGAACGGTAGCTAGTCAGTGGAGTCCATCTCGCTCAGGCAGATTCGAAATCCTTGTCAAAATTAAGGCCCTCGACATCAAAAAAGGGTCTAGAGGTGATCAAAATCATATTGCCTTCATTGTGAAGACCACTAGAGATTGAATTTGTTCCTCATGTGAGTACTTGGCATGGGCTCATGACAAATGGCAATTCTTTCCTCTCCAAAAGCAGACTTGCATATGGAGCCAATTCCATTCTGATCCTGTATCGGTTGGACTCCACAGAAACTAAACATGCCTGAAAGGAAAAAAAACAGGCCTTAGATAAATTTAAAGAATAGATCAGTTGAAAGAAAATTCTTAAACTTATATGGCTTCACCCATGCTTCCAAAGTCTGTTTACAATCTCTTTCTTTCACAAGTACCTGGCAGACACTCTAAAATATGGTTTGGGTGACTGATATTTCTGTTTTGTTACTCTGTAGTATAAAGTGAATGAACTGTGAGTAGAAAGCTTTTGAGAAAGAGCACTGAAATGTTATCATTAAATCTGAATTCTGTGAGGTTTATTCCTTAAGCAATGTCACAGCAAGGTCAATTCACATAGGTCAATAATATGTTGCATGGCTACTTGTAATAAAAAATTTATATGAAATACCCAGTTATTAGCATGAGTTGGTGCAGTATTTTTCCGATATGTTTTAACTTGCAGGTCTTTGGACAAACATCTTTACTAGGAATTTGCTGGATGGCTTGTATTGGTCTTCAAATTCAAATGAATTCTGGGAACGATGGGCCAAAGATATGGTAGATATAGGTAAGAGTTTCAAAATAAATCTTGACCATATAGTACTTCCTATAGAGGAGAGGATTAGGAAGATATACTATTGCAACTGTTTGTGGATAATCTCTCACATGTTGTCCCTAAATTGGTGCATCATGTGTTGCATCACTGTGGATCTTCTAGTATGATTTTCATCTGCACCAGAATGACTTTGGTTCCACTCTGATGATATGGAAGACAAACTCCACTTTTTCTGCGGGCTTTGTGACGTTTTCCTCTTTTGTTTTTTTCTTTTCTCTTTTTTCCTTTTTCATGCACAGTCACACTTCATGCTAATTGCAAATGCTTTTCATTTAAAATTTGCTTACAGTCTGTTAAATGACTCCTGCTCTGACTGTGCATATAAAAAGGGTGCCTTTTGCTTGTAGGCGAAAGTATGAAGCAACTGTATCATTTGAAAGAGTAAAAGGCAAAAGCTATATTTGCTTTAAACAAAAACAAACATGACTAGGATTGTGTTCATACGTTTTCAAGCAGACTGCAAGAAACGGGGAGGGCAGGGGCCCACAGGAAGACGGGAAGGGCAGCTAGCCAGCAGAGGTACATGGCAGAACAGGTCACTGATGTTCTTTCTCACACTGCCCTCTCTGCTCCAGATAAACATTCCCCTGAGGACGATACCACTGTCATCAAGCCTCCATCTTGTTTGTCAGGGAAATTGTATGAAATGTTTCAGGACATTATGACAAAGCGCCCGCTGCTGGGAAAGTCTCATAACTTCCTGAGAGGCTTGGAATTTCATAAGGATTACAGCAACCAGAAAGAATTTACAGAATGGAAAGGTAACTGCAACAAAGAGTTAGCTGCAGCATGCAGGTAACAGCTCAGATCTTTTTTATTTTAGACTTTGGAAATCTCTCATTTAGAGATATTTTTCTCAGGCTTTGGAAATCTGCTGAGATGAATCTATGTTTATTGCCTGTTTTTTGAGGATAGCAGGTTAGAGTTAATCAGTCCATGTGCCACCCTTTCAGCTCCGGAAGAGACCTGTAGTTCGGGCGACAGCACGCTCTTCTGCAGGAAGTTTGCCACTCTGTATGGGTATGACAGTCAGAAGATTCAGAGAAGAGTAGAAAGTTTTGAGGTCAGGGAACAAGGGTAACACCAAAAGCATAAAATAGCAGGTAGTTATGCGGGTAGGACTGAATTAATGGATTGGTTGAAAACATATAGCTGCCCATATATGTGGTATTTCTGATTTATCCACCCAGGGACCTCTCTTTGACCTTTCAGAAACAGGCGTACCAAGATGCAACAACAGAAAGATAAAAGCACAGAGGTATAGACTGATTATATTATACCTCAAACAGAATGCGCAGACCTGATGTATAAATTGAATGGTATTTTTCTATGGCCTGTGCTCTGCAGGAGGGTAAACAGTCCTAATAGTTTTACCTCAAAATCTATGAAACTATCTGTGAAATGATAGCAAGGTACTGAAGTTGAGTTTTCGTGCATCAGAAACCTTCCTGTAATCCCAGCTCCCTCATTTGTCCCATATATCACGAGCAGGTAGCAGCGTAGGAGGACCCCACACCATTAAGATGAATCTTTGGCAGGAAAACAAGCTGTCAGCCTCCTCTGAGTCCTTCTCTTTGGCAGCTTGTGTTTTGTCTCCCCTGTTTCGTGCAAGTTACAACACATTTTTTTCCCTCTGGCTGCCATTGCTACCTGGAGTTTGCTACCTGGAGTTTTTTGTGGAATAAGGCAGAGCTCACAGTAGGCTAAGTGCTTTCAGAATATTCAAAGCAAATTGCAATGTTCAAGCAAAAAGTGCTCGTCCTAAAAGAGCCTGCTCTAAGAAAAAAGTGGCATAAGAAGGACGGGAGAGAGAAGGAGAAAACAAGCAGCATAAGAAGGTGGAGAAAGGGTAAAATTACCAGTCAGTAAATCTTTTCCCTTACATTTTTTGACTAGCAATTTTGTAAAGGCAAATGGGTAGAAGCCTATATGGAGGAAGAGGGCATAGGGATAATAAAGTCTACTAGATGTTCTACAAATTAAGTAACATAAGTGGAAAGCATGTAGTCTGGAATGGGAAAAGAAAAGAAAAAAAAAGCCTGGAGTGGGAAACATTAGTAGATATTGTAGCCTCTTTTGGCTACCTGTATGAAACCAAGGAGAAAACAGTTCTGCATCCATGCCTAGCACAGAGGCAGGAGGAGATGGAGAAATGATATAATGGTGAAGTGTCCAGAATATAGCTTTATTTTAAAGACCTACCTGCAGTTCAGACTATCTGACACATTAGAATAAGACTTTAAATGGCCTGTGGAGAAGTCTAATTGTCACAGTGGTAAATTTGAGATCTCAAATAATACAATCTCAAATAATAAATAGTACATTTACAGTAGGGCTCATGCTTTCGAGGCAATTTCTTAGGAAGGACTTCTCTAAAGTCTCTTTTTGGGTATGAGGTAGAAGTAGACACTGTCCCAAGGACTTCTGATTCTCATATCCAGCCATGAATAAGTGCTGCACAGTTCCAGCTACATGATAAGAAAACGGGGGTAATGGAATTTTAACTAAAAATATTCACTTGGCCAAATAAAACTAAAAAGTATGCTCTGTTTCTCCTGTGAGGAACTGCAAGGAAAATGTCTCTCATTACAAGAGAATCTGAGAATTCCCAGCAGCCATGAAAGCTAAAATAAGCAAATGATTGTGTAAAGATCTGACGGAGAGGAGATGGAAAAAATATGAGTTATTACTTCAAGATGCTGTCAAACATTCCAGGCTATGGAACAAACGAGTTATTCTACTCGGTTTAAATCAACACTATGGAATGAGGCCAGGGAAGCAGAAAGATTGAAGGAGATGAAATGCTGGAACTTACCTGCAGTATTTGTTTTCAACAGTTCCCTAAAACACCGAAGTATAAATGAGTCAGCCCGCTCTGCTCTGGGTTTTGCTACCTCATTTTGTGAACTTGAGGAAATCATTTAAAACCCTATTTTGATATTTAAAACCATGGCAGAAAGTTTCTTATTCCATGGGACTAGTAATGTAGTAATAGTAGTTTCCACAGGGGACCAAAGGTGGAGTTGCTGTCAGCAGGGAGACTGATGCAGTTGCTAGCAGAGAAGTACGGGTCTGGCTGTCAGGAGTTGGGCTTTAGATCTCAGCTTACCACTTCGTGTAATGCCTGCTTTGGGGGTGAACGTGAGTTTTAATTAATTCAAACAATATTTTAAGTGCTTGGTAGGGGATGCTGAATGCATGACATGGTGTTTTTTGCAGAATGACTAAAGAGATCACTGAAAGCAGGCTGTAATCAGAGTTTTCAAGATGGGAGAGGAGTCTAGTCCTGAGGGTGCAAAAGCAAAAGACATTCTTTCCTGTGGGATGAATGGCCGCAACTGGAGAAGAGAGCAGTGATGTACTGCATTTGCTAGATTTGTTGCTACACTGTGAAATTGTTTTTGTTGTTTGCATTTTTTCCCAGTTCTTAGCAGGGGAAAAAAAAAAGCACTATGTCTGCGTGCTCTGAAAAAATCAATCCCCAGAGCAGCCGTGAGGCCAGCGGGGTCTATGTCTCACCTGTTCTCTGCCGGGCTGCCTCACAGCCTGCCTGTGAGAGTGTGCCCGGGGGAGTGTGGTCACAGGCCAGATGTGTCCAGATGTGCAGTTTGAAGGGTGTGCTCCTGAGGCCACGTTTCTTGGGTCGCACTGTGAAGGGAGGTGAGCCTGGTCTTGGGCCCCAACCATGGGGCTGCCCTTAACACACCAGTACAGCCAGAATTACCGACTCCTCATTTATTACCAATGCAGCAGTAACTGTATTCGAAATGTTTTTCAGACACTGTGCTGGACTCTTTCCCTAACAATCTGACTCCACTGGAGAAATATCTTTGCCTGATAGATGTTGGCTATTTCATTAACACCAGCGGTGCAGCACTCTTCAAGCCAGAAAGGAATGTGGACGTCATTATTTCACTTGATTATGGTTTGGGAAATGTGTTCAAGGTAAGAAGATTGACATGCTCTGCTCCTTACAGTGCTGGTAACACTCTTTCGTGAAGCTGTGAAGTTTAATAGCCAAATTAATATCTGCTGCTGATATTACGCAATGACCAGTTGCTCTGAAAGGGAATAATTGATAAAGGCATGGAAGTGTTGCCAGCATTAGAAAGGTCAGCTTGTGAGGCGAGCAATGGAGTTTGTTGGCGTTCTGAAGTGGAGGACTGAATGAGGTTTTTATCGGGTTATATGTAGGCTATATTGTAGGCACCATGTTTATGTAGGTTTACTTACATATTTCAGGGCTTCTGCAGGTCCACTTGGGTGGTCAGGAAAATTACCCCCCCTTCTCTTTATTTGGCTTTTGTGTTTGCATGGGAGGGGGGTTGAGAATTGACTAACAGGACATAACACAGAGTGTGCAGATCCTTGTGTTATTAAAACTCTCAGGTATGCAGCTGTCAAAGTCTTAATCATAGGCTCAAGAATAAGCTAGTCATCATATCTGGTAGCATGAAGGAAACTTCCTCTAAGATTAGAATTATGGAAACGCTTGCGCTCTTTTCTCTTTAGAGGGCTGTAGCATACACTGCCTAGGATCCTCTGGGAATTGCAATGACAATTGGTCACTGAAGACGTGACCATCATCTTTCCTGCTCTGCCCTCATGACATATTCTAAGTGTTGCTTTTGGGCACTCCCTCTAGCTGTAGAACATGTTACAGGGTGATGGAAAGTGTCTTCTGATTTGTGGTGAGTGGTGGCAGAAAGGGTTATTCTGTGGCTTTTTTGGATTTATGCATTCATTGCAGAGTCATTCCAGGGATTAAATTCAGTTGCCACAGTGTTTCTGTGTTATCCCAGTAAACCCGATTCTTGTCTTAGTGTTGGCTTTAAGGTGATCTCATTCTGTGTCCATAGCAATTAGAGATGACATATAGATATTGCAAGATACAAGGAATCCCATTCCCCAAAGTGGAACTAAGTAAAGAAGAAGAGAAGAATCCAAAGGAGTGTTATGTGTTTTCGGATGCAGAGGACCCCAGAGCACCTATAGTAGTCCATTTTCCCCTGGTGAATGACACGTTTAAGGAATTCAAGGAGCCTGGTAAGTTCACAGTCAAGAAGAACTATTCATTTCCGTTGAGTTTGGGCCAGCTGTCTTTCCACAACAAGGATCCTATTTGTCCTTTGTAGCAATAGCTCTAAGAGAGGGTACTGCCCCTGTGTGAGTGAGACCACCCTGTCCCCCACCTATAATGGTCATATACATGAGACTGCCTCTTCTGTTGGGCTGTGAATGAGGATGTCCAGTCGTCTCTCAGGCCAGGCTTAGGATACTGCTTTAAGCTTAAAATATATGAATTTATACCATGGCAGAGAAGCAGGATGTATTAACTCTTTTCCTGTTAACCTAGCTGTGTTAACCTTTTCACTAAAACCTGGTTTATGTTACCCATCTGCAGAGTGAAACTCTCTTTAATGGCACATCCCAGTAAGCCATGATGCAACAGAGGTATCCAAGGCAGATCTACATTTGTACAGGTTAGCCTCTACATTTCAGCTCAAGAGGCAGGTTAGCAAACCACAATGGACTCACTGATGCCTTACAGGGTAGACCATGGCTTCAAGCCACAGCTCACATTGCAAGACATAATGGAGAAGGTACTACTTGCAATGGGAAGATGTTGGGGAAAAGGGAAGGGTAGAATTCCGCCTTGGCCTAGAGAGGACCTAGAACATCTGTGCTAGGCCTGCTCCTCCTTCCCTCACCTTCTCCCATGTCAGTTTAAGACACAGCAGTAAAAAAGCAGTCTGGGCACAGGTTGCAACTCCCACACCCTTGTTCCTTTGTCCAGCAATGGTAAGGTGATGCTTGTAGCCTGAGAGTCAGGAGGGAGTCAGAGCAGAAGGAACAGGCACATGGTTGCCTAACAGCTGAGTCCAGTAATTCTGTTATGAACAAGGTCAGAAGAATAAACGGTAGGAGGCGAAGTGGATGCAATAATTAATTGGCACAGGGATAAGAATAAAAGTTACTGATTGTCCTACCTTGGCCTAGCCATTGTACAGTGTTAGTACAAATATCATGGGAGAAGGAGTTTACTGGCTTTAATAAAAAGATAGCGAATAGAAAGAGCTGCTAAGAAACAACGCTGTTGGCCTGGGGAATACACAAGGAAAAGCCTGTACTAGCTCACAGAGAAGGGCCTTATCCTGTACTTGCTAAAGAGCATTGCAAAAGACTTTGGTGACTACACACTTGATTGATTAACAGAAAGCAAGTCTGTTAAGTTTCTCAGATAACACAACTCTTATCCTTCCTCCCATGTCTTCAGTGGCAAACGTTGTTTTGCTATAGGGGCATATGCAGTTGGTTCTGTTCTGCTTGGAGGCTCAGCAGCCCCTGGGCAGTGGGGTCTTCTTTCTGGTGCTGTCTTTGAATGTAGCTGCGAAGCAGCAAAGAACAAGGGGGCCTCAGTATAGACCAGGTTTTCCCAAGAGCTTGTGGGATACTCTGCAAAAATCAGCATGCTGGTGCTTCTGCCGTCTGACTTCGTTAAACTTGGATCTTCCTTTGCCGTGGACCTCTTACAGCAACCAACCCTGAAATATTTCACGTACCTGCTTTTGAGTTACCAGGCCCATAGGGAACTTCTGTCCCTCCCCGTTGCTCAGCACAAGAGACAGAGCATTCACTCTCTATCCAGCTTTACCCAAAACCGTATCGTGTTTCTGGGACCAAAGCAAGCAGAATGGCTGTCTCTGAGGGAACATTTAGGGAAAGTTATAAATAGCAACAAACCAGCAAGTTAAGTAAAGTAATGCTCTTTTTCTGCTATGACATTCACCACTGAATGCTCAGAGAATACATGCACGAACTGATGCACCAACAAAATCCCATTTAGAAACTCCACAGATGAACAGATGGAGGAGGTGCCCTGTAGATGGGACTAGGCCTGTTAGGTAGAGGCTGGAGGTAGTCTGGATGGCAAGGGGCAGTCAGGTAAGGCTGCTCAACAGCAGCTAGCAGGTAGAACAGGCCAGTGTTTTAGACTCACTCTAAATGAAGGATGGATGAGATCATGCAGAGTAAAGCAGCTGCTGCAGCTTCTATGTACTCCAGGCCCAAATCTTTGAGCTGTGACACTCACCTGTGTGTCTCTGAGCATGGGGTGATTCATCAGTCAAACTGACAGCCAGCAGCTGATGTGGGTGGTTGGGGTAGGAGGGCCCTTGGCAACCTGGTGATTTCGAGTTTAACAGTGGAGCTTTTCATTTCTAGATGGCTGAGAGACGCCTTGTGGAATTTGGATGTTTGTTTTTCCTGCTTTGAACTATTTAAATTCTAGAAAAGAGAAAGAATCAGCTTCCCAAGTGTGCATTTACATTGCGGCTATCAACTGTGCTTTGTGTGCTTGAGACAGATGCAGCGGCATAAATGTGGATAGTGCAGATTATATGTCTCTCTCAGTATTGAGAGGCTCAATGAAGCAAAGCTTGGACCCCTGTGATACAGCCACTTCTAGTGGCAGCCTGGGCCCAACACTTTGAGGTCATGCTGCCAAGAAACCACTAGGCCATTAGGCTAAAACCTGCTATGTCTCAAGCATAGTTCATGCATCATTTTTATGTGGTTCTCATAAGCGTTGTAGGGAATATCTCAAATGCAGTCTGTTTGTTGCCCAGCTGCCAATCATCTTCAATTACATTTTTGATTTGGGCACATTTGGTTCAGGCTGTAAGGAATTAGGTAAACAGGAGCATAAATACGAGGTTGTTGAAGTCATTGGCCCTTGCAGGTAGTCACAGTGTCTTGCTATTTGGCAGAAAGATTGACACAACAGGGAGCATGGATCGCAGTAGGTAATTCTCCCTGGTTAGCATCACAAGACCTCCTTGCAGGTACTAGATTGTCTAGCTGGCAGATATGCTGAACACCAGCTCTAATCATGAATTTGGGAAGCTGTTCCAGGTGTGTGGCTTCTCTGGGAGTCAGTTGAATAGGATTTGGTAAAGGACATGGACCCAGGAGTACACTGCCCAGTAATGACTAGCTGCAGCAGCAGGACAAGGAGGGCAGGTAACGATTCCTCTGAGCCCCCCTCGGGGATTTCCAGGTCTGAGTTTTAGCAGGAAGGGGAAGGAGGAGCAGCTGGGAAAGCTGACCATGAATGGTTGTTTCAAGGTGTGTGGGGGTGAGATCTGCATTCTCAGGGAGCACGAGTTCCTGGAGGCTGTTTTTAACAGCTAATTCTGCTAACTAGATCAATCCCTTCTAACACTATGTACTTTATATTCCAGATTCAGCTCACTGTGGTGGCTTTTCTCTTCCTCTGCAGGGGTAAAACGCTGTCGCACAGAGATGGAAGAGGGCAAAGTAAATCTGGAGAACAGCTGCTCACCCTATTACCTCATTAGGTTAATCTACTCCTCTGAAAATTTTGATAAACTGGCGAACCTGAGCAGGTACAATATCCTCAATAACAAAGACCTGCTCCTCCAGGCAATCCGGAGTGCCGTTGAACGGAGGAGAGGAAGCAGGACCGGGAATCTACCCAGCCGCTCTGGATTTGAATATGCCTAGGCTGGGTTTTTGCACTGTTTTCCCACTGAAGGCTATGGCAGTCACATTGCGACACATCACAGTGTTCATTATTTGCAGGAAACTGCAGAACCTGTACATTTCTCATCATGCCTTGTTCAAGTACCTAGCTTTCAAAAGGGATTATTTAACACCCCCCCCCCCCCCCAACCAGGTTTTCAGACCATAACAGCATCCCACTGTGGTCTTATTTGCCAAGAAGTTGGGTCCTGATTAGCAGAGATCTTCCAGGAACTGCTCCGTGTTATAAAAAATTGATGGTGGTGATAGTAAAAGTTCTTTGTATGCCTCTGTTCCCTCCATACTGAGCCCATTATCAGTGTCTTTTGGATGATTAATTACAAACCAAGTCCTGGCCATTTGCATTCAGTCGTGTCCGGATTTTCAGATAGGCTGAACAGCTAGATTTGCGCTGAATTGGTGGGCTCAGCTCTGAAGTCAGGCCAGAGTCTCATATATTTGTGAACAATGGCCAAACTGCAACGTGCACAGTTACGTTCTGTCTGGCTGATTTCCCTTGCTGAATTAGAAATTATTCCTTTACTCCATTCCCCTAAAAGAGTTTGGCACAGGAATGCTGCTCTAGACTGCCACTAGCGGGGCAGTTACATTTCAAGGAAAGATGATGTTAGCTGCAAGGTGTGAGTACAGTTATTTTGAGTGTTGGAGGAGGAAAAATTCTGCATAATGCACGAGTGATTAGAGTGATTTATACTGGGTAGTGCCTTTATGAATTAAAATGTCAGAAGTCTGAAACAAGCTTTTGACACCAGAAACTCCAGGGGAATCATCATCTTAGGCACAGGTACAGTTAAGTTAATAATAATGACTGAGATATAAGCTAGTGCTCCTTTCTTAAGTATATGAACTGAAGGTGGGGTTTAATAACTCATTCATGTAGTACTGAGTGTATAGCCATTGTATTTTCTTACTCAGAAGATTTTTTTTTCCCTTTACAGTCCTCTATCCCTAACATCATAGGCAAGGTATTTTTTACTAGGTGGTACACTAAAATAGTAGAACACAAATGAAAAAAAGGAAATTCTTTTTCACACCTCTTTGCTGGAGAAAAATGTTTGGAAAAATTGTGCCTGGTTTTCATTTGCTTTGGAGTGCAGTGAGAGACATTACTTTGAACTAGGAGCTTGGAATATCTTTATAGCCCTCCACTATATTAAAAAAGATGGTAGGGAAGGATGCTAAGCAGTATGAAACATCTTCATCTGGTGCAAACCAACAGAGCTCCACAGAGGTCGAAGAAGTTACCTTGCTTTATAGCACTACAAGATTTGGACTTGCCTTGGGCACATTTAATCCAAACACAGCATATTCACTGGGAACCTCCAAGGAAAATGTTACACATTTCATATGTACTGGAAATGCGCTTGGTATCTAGAATTGGTTTTAGTCTAGAATTTCTGAAAATCAGACAACGAGAAATACGGGTCTGCCTTTTTGGTATATACAGCCCATAGCCAAGGTCAGAGAGAAGGCATTTAGAGAAGGCTTCATTGCCTCAACCCTGCATCCACTAAATGCTATCTTCTGCTGCAAGTAAAGGCAGTGAATAAGGCATAAGCTGTCTCAGGAATATACTGTGTATAATATTTGCTGAGTTAAGCAGTATTGTGCAAAAACCTGAGGAGTTTTAACAGCTGTGAATGCAGTTATATAACTGAATTCAGGCCATCAGATGATAAGAACTAATCAGATATTGGCTACAGGAAAAATTAAAAAGCCATTGTGAGCTAAACAGTAAGATGGCAGCAGGGTGCTATTGCAGATGAGCGTTGCACTGGGTGTCCGCATGTACACATGTGCCACTGCGTGCATGCACAAGCACAGGGTGCAGGCTGTTTTCATGCTCTTCTGGCTGAGCTCATGAAGAAACCCCTTCACATTACCCATTTGCACAGGATGCAAGCCGCTTCCTGCTTGGCTGGGATGAGCTGCACCTCCCCTCCCACGGCCCCGTGCGCTCGCTTCAGCAGCATCCCGTGCTCAACACACCGCAGCTGCTTTGCCTTGTGCCACCGGTGAGCAGGCAGGGACGGGCAAGGAGCGCGTGAGGCTGCCGCATGGCCCCTCCCCGTGCCCTCACTGCGGGGTGCGCTTGGGGCACCAAATTGCTGCCTGCCTCTTCCAGTGCTATGTTATTACACGGATGGTGCAAAGGGCTGAGCCGAGGGGAGGCTGAGGCTGAAGCACCTGCGATGAGTTGCAGGAATAGCACCCCTTTCTTTTCACAGCGGTGCTCAAAGGCCTTATGTCAGTGAGGGACACTGGTGGCCTCCACAAGAGACAGGTGCGATTTATTTTGCCCTAGAACCAGCATCTAACTGAAGCTGGGAGACTTGGCCTTCAGGAAGAAAGATTCGGGGTTGGGGGGGGGGGAAAGCCCCCAATTGCCTTTTGTTTATGCCTCGGCCATATCAATAAGAGGAATAGCACCTAATTTTTACACTCTGCTGCTGCAAAAAATATCCCTACTTCATTCATAGGCTAGAGTCCGTGCTCCTTAACACTCATGGATCTTGCAAGCGTGTGCATGGCAGCAAGTCACTTCACATGCACTGAGAAAATGGAGTCTCTTTAAATGCGCCACAAACTGGTACCTGGGGCTTGTTTGGTGCGTTCATAATGCTGCTAATGCAAACAGAAATGCCTAATAAAATGTGGAAGGGCCAAAATAAGCAGGGTTTTCAAGTAACCCACATAGGTTAGTGGAGAATAACTTTCCTGAGGGACTGTTAAACCCCATTATAAAGCAACTGGAGGTGGTTGTAAGAGCGAGGTGGGAGAGTGTTGTAAGGCTCCCTTTGCCCAGGAGAGCTGTCACCTAAGGCCGTGCCTACACTGCTGAATAAAGTGGGGCTGGGGGCTGCTGTTTAGCCTTGCAGACAAGAGGCACAAACTGGTCACATCCACTCATGTGTTCCTTGACATCCTCAGGCTCTGTGTGGTACCCCCCGCCCAGCCTTAAAAGATAATATCTATTATTCACGTGTTTTTGCATTTCAACAAGTCTGGAGTTATGTGAGGGCTGTATCACTGCCCATCAGAGTGTTGGTGCTTTTTTTTTTTTTTTTGGTAGCATGAAGCTGAGGAACTATGTTCTTGGCCTGATGGCATGACAGGAGGACCTGAGGGTGTCTGTGTGGGCAAAGCCTGGCCAGACAGTGCTGGAGGACTCTGCAAGGTGGAGAGAACCAGCCCTGGCACAATCCTATCCATGCAGCTTCTTTGGAGGTGCTGGCTGGCACGTGCCATCCCCTAAACCACTCTTGCCCACTGTTTCAGAGCATGCGAATTTGCACAGTCCAAATCCCACAGAACTATGGACATAGTTACAGTGAAGAAGCAAGGATTATCAGAGACCAGTGCTCAGGTCTGCTCCTTGGTCCTGTTTTCTTTAGCAGTATATATGGAGTCTTGGGAACAGATCACTGAAATATCGTGTACTTGTTCCTCAAAAGTGGTATGTTTATTCTTTATCCCATTTCTTGTCTGGCCTTGTGCCGTGTGCTGTCAAATGAAGGAGAAAGCTACCTCTCTGCATCTCGCCATGAGAAGGCATGCGTGACAAGGCACGTGGCGTGCTTCTCAGCAGGTCCGTGCTGCTCTGAAGGATTCACATCTGCTTGACTGCTGAGGGTGAATTCACATACGCAAAAAACTCACCCAGAATGCGCCTAGATCCCTGCTCTCAGATAGACTTGCTTCTGGAAAACCCACACAAATATAGAGCTTGCTATCTGCTGCCAAATGCAGAGGAAACAAAAGTTTTTCAACTCTCTTACCTACTCTTCATAGAAATTGCCCGTGTCTCTTAACTGTTTAATAATATAATCTTTAAAAATAAAATTTTGCATAAAGAGCACTGGAGCCGTGAAAATCTTTATTCACTTAAATATATGAAAAAATCTTTATTCACTGAAATAGAGGACAACAATTACTGACTTGTGTCAGCACTACTTACGCTGGCTGTCTGCTGAGCAGTTTGTAGAGCATTTACTGGTTTCATGATTGGGTGGACAGATGAGAAGTTCTGGCTCACAAAGGCATTGAGAGCCTTGGAAAGGTGGGAAAAATCTACCTTTAGTGGTAAATAAACCATTGGCATAAGAAAGCGTAGGAACACAGCTATGCTGGGCCACAACCAAGAGACAGTATTATATTGCCTCTTGGTGATTTTGTTTAAATGTGTACAGAAGTCTACCTTTGACTGAATTTCATTGTTATCCATTAGATGGTAAGTAAGTGTGGAATACCTAAGATAACTCTTCCCTCCTAAATATTGTTTTTCTGAGGGAAAGTGGTTAAACATTATCAATAATGAAAGGAAAATGCATCAGTTTTCTATTTTTTGTGAAAGAAAATGGCTCCAGCAGAGGTAGAGAGAGCCAGCCTAGCCAAAACCCCCACAACGTTTAGATCACCTTGTTGGACTGATCTGAATCAGTCAGAACACAAATTTAAACTTTAGATGTTGCACGTATCCAGTAAGTACTCAAATAAACCTTGTGTTATGCACTCTCCTTCCCTCCCACTGGAAAAATAATTAATACAAAGTAGAAAACTGCAACAAAGAGCAAGGAACACGTGCTTCAGAACAAATAAAAAAGGACTGAGTCTGAAGTCCTTGTCAGATGAGTAAGGAGGTGAAACAAATCTTCCACTTCTCAGGGAAGAGCTTTAGATGCCCTTTCTTCTCACCTTTGTGCTAGGTAACTTTTCTTTGGCTCAGTGACAGAGAGAAGTAATAAATAAATAAATAAATAAATAAATATTATACCCATGATTGCACCATACCTTAATGAGCAGAGTCTAAAATCCAAGTGCTTGCACCAGTAGGTAAGTATTTAAGCAAAAAAGGGCTATGTAGGTCCCATCCCCACACTGAAGGGGGTCAGCTGATCACTCCTTCCCCTTAGCCTCACAAGCCTGGCTAAACCCTGCCCAGCAGGACTTGCAGCTGTATCTCATGTGAGCCATCGCACTAGCATGTTATTTTGAGGTGCACCGAGATTCTCTGTCTTTCCTTTTGGGTCTCCTCTGTTTCACACTCACTGGTTTAAAAAGCTATTTCAGAATCAGAGAGCTGAAACTTGCTCTCTACTAGCCCATTGGAGAGGTTGAGCCTCCAGACACAAGAGCATTTGGTCTCTGGACAAAAGCTCACGACCAGCTTGTATGCCTGCCACTTTCACAAATTATTATACCTCTTAGCTATAAAGATTTTAGGGACATAGAAGTGAGAATCCCAGCTGAATCTTACTGCACGCTAGGCCTGAGGCATAGAAAGGCAAACACAAAACCACCAGCAGTCCTAACCCATATACTTGTCTTCCAGCCTATGGCTTTCCCCTGAAAGAGCACTGACCATCTCACCTGTGCTCACGGGGAGGAACTACACTTCTAAACCTACCCTAATTGGTTATTTCCCCCCCTCCCAAAGAGAATGGAGGAGTTTTACTGTCCACAGCTGCTAACAATTTCCAGGTATAGCATGTTGCTCACTCACCGCTCCGATAGGGCCACCTCGGAGAAAAGAGTTATTAACAGTCCTGGTGTAGAGATGAATGGAGTTTGTGGTGACAAAAGGAAAGGTAAGCTCTGTGAGCTGAGGCTGCCAGCCTTAGTTAGTAAGAAAATCTTATTAATGCTGTTATGTTGTGTATAATATAATGTTATAACTAAAAGTTATACATGATGGCAAGCATCACACTGTGTCTAAGTGACAGTGTGTGTGTGTTTGGGGGGGGGGTGTACGTGCTTGGTGGAGAGGGAAATGGAAAGAATAACATTCATTTCAAATCAAAACCTCCCCTTCCCAAAACAACCGAAGCTATCTAACATATAGGATATAAGCCATCTTGCTAAGTAGTCACTATCAGTGTTTTTAACTGGTTTGGGTTTTGTGCTGTACAGTGAGTAATGCTGGTAATGTGTCCAGGACTGGTCTGTGCCAGTCGGAGTTCTCCAGGGCCACGTGTGGGGCTTCCAGCGCCCCAGCTGGGCTTGGGCACATACTGGGACAGCAGGGTGCTCAGCAGAGCCCACTGCTGCACTTGCACATCTTCCTTTGGGAAGTAGTGAGGCTTAAGGCATTGAGATGCTATAGGGAAAAAACCAGGATATTTGTAAACATCAAAGTGGATTAGATAGGGTTCTAGTTTTTTTGTTTTTTTAAAGGGTTGTGTGTGTGAAGGGGTGTGTGTATGGGGGCAGGCTGGGCTTGCTGGCTTGGCATCTCCATGAGTTCTTTCATTTCTCCTGCCCAAAGTCACTAGAAGAACCAAACCTGCCTCTCCTGGCTCTCGTTCTCCCTGGCACTACTCACCTTCAAGCTACTGTTAATTCACCCCAAGCAACAGTTCTCATAAACTGTTCTTTTTGTAGGAATCTAGGATTGGAAAAATCACATATATCTAGGCCAGGTTTCCCTGGAGAAAGCATGTAATACACAGTCCATAGCATATCCACACTGTTCCATGCTCAAGGACACAAGGTTTTTCCTAGAGCCTCAGAACAATTTAATGTCCAGTACCAGACGAGGGAGTAAGCTGGCAAGAGTCGTGTCTCACAGAAGTGGCATGCAGCTTCTTATTATAGGCCTGCTATGGAAGAATTAGATATGATCCCATGTGGCCAGTTCTCCTCTTAATGTTAATGCCAATATATTCAGGCAGCAAGATTCTTTGGGCAAAGATTTTAGCTTCTTGTTTCAAGCATGCACAACCGATTAATTGATATGAGTAATAAAAGTAGCATAAAACTATAACTTTATGTGATGATAAATTATCAAACAGTGTGTGTTGCAGAGTGACAAATCTAGGCAGAACCTTAAAAGTGCCCAGGCCTATGGGAGCAGCAGTCTTAATAATGGCACTGATATAGGTAACAAAAAAATATGTATATAATCCACATTCAGGGGATATAAACCAGCTCCTGAAAGCAGAAGAGTTCTTTGCAGGAGGGAAAAGAGGAGAAGTGAGTACCAAAGCACAACGCAATCAGGTTGGATTGGAAAGCAAACCAGTACTCACACCTGAGATAACTACGTGACATTGCTTCAATTCGTTCTTAGCTGATTCCTGGCAGTCAGCACTGCTGGAAGATTTATGATCAAAATAAGACTAGTGATTTTTATCTTTGATGCTCAGATTGAGCATGCTATCCCCTTCTTTCTGGTGCATCTGGGGTGCTTTCTGGGATGTCCTTTCACTGCTGATGTACATCATGATGCGCATATCCTATTACCCTCTTCGGGGTTTCTGCTGGGAAAACTTCTCTGGGGTAAGCAACGTCAAAATATCTCACACGCATCTTGGTGTAAGAAAGAGCCACACTTTCAACAGGTACAGCTGGCAGTTACTAGAGGTTTTACTGAGCAATGGTAGCTTACGCCTTGTGGGACCCAATGGCTTGTGCCTCCACAGCCTACTGTGCAGGGTAGGTGAGGACATGGCACTTGAAACTTAACGTATGGGGAGGAGGAAATGAGGTGTGCACAGGTGGATAGGGATCGCATGGATAGGGTCCTCGTTTGGGATGATAAGGCACATGAGGCTTCTGCTTTGCAAGCTAGAATTGGTAAAAGTGTAAGGACTGAGCAATGCAGTGGTGATACTAGCAGGCCATAATATCTGTCCTACTGGGAAAAATACTGGGAGACCTACACTACATTATAAAGTGCTGTACACTCTGCACCTATAATTTGCTAGTAAGCCTCAGGCTACCTGTGGGTGTGGATGCTTATAAACCCAAAGCATTAATTTATTCTTCTATTAACATTTGCAATAATAACAACGCCAGGCTTCCCGCCTTGACCCCTCAGCCCTCTGGTAAATGACAAAGAGATGTTTTCCTCTTTATTTGCCCAGCAAACTGGTGAACGCAACACCTCTGAAAATACTGCAGAAACTACCTTTGAAAAGTGACCGTGTATAGCTTAGCACACTAGTTCTGCACATGTGCCTTGATCTTAGTAAAGCCATGCATTCTAACCACCAAAATTACAGCCCACCTAGATGTGATAATCATTTCCATTTTTTATTGTAGAAAATGATTTACATTGGAACAGCAGAAAGTGCATTGGTACAGTGGCAGGTGCAGAAAGGGAGGTTTACCCTCAATAATTTAATCCCATGGTGTTCTGCATTTCTAATGTGTGAATCACTTTTAACAGGTTAAAGGTCTTCCTTGAAAGAATCTGGCAAGCCCTGAAGAGTTCATTTTATTAGGAAATAACTGCTCTCTTATTTACCTTCTTCCCAGGACTGACATTCAGGTGGCTGCCAAAGGATTTTGTCAGATCGTGAGTGAGGTTAGTGGTTACATCTATTGCTGTGACTTTGCAGAGCGCCGTTCAGAGCACTGTAGGCAAATCTATTACACTGAAGCTTTGCACAGCTGAGTCAAGAGGTCCTTTACATGAGCATCTCAAGGTAAAATAGGGCATTAAAATATTGTAAGATGAGACAAAGTATTAAGTGCAATAATCTTGCATACATGGAGATTCGGGATCAAGTTGCAGTTATTCTTAGTCATGTCTCATCCAAGACCCCAGTAACTTGATTTAGCGTGACTGATGATCCCTGGGAGGGAGGTATATACCAGACAGCATCTAATTCCTCCCATTTGTGAATATTAAACTCTAACAATTTAAAGGCTAAAGTCTTTCATAGGCCTGCAGCTCTGCCCACCTGGATTGTGACTGTTCAGTCTCTGAAATGATGACAGCTCTTTTTCAAAAACTGCTTCCACCATGGTTATACGATCAGACCTTTCTCTCAGTATATACTTTTGACTTGTCATCTTTTTTCCAAGGCAACAGTGTGTTGTAAAGGGAAAGAGACCATCTTCTCCAGAAAATATGCTCATGCCATGCTCTTATTCCACAGTAAAGAACTTTTTCAAGACATTTTTTTTCTTTTATTTCTCCTGCTTTCCATAAGACTCGAGATCTTGTTTCATCGTGGTCAGTGGACTAGTATGAGTCCTTGTCTTCACACCCGCATCCTCAGTCTTAGTCACTGAAAAGGAAATAGTAATACAGCATCGCTATTGGGATGGGGAATTTGGAAGACGAGCTTCTCCTGACAAACGTACATCTGTGTGCATGTGCATAGGTGTATATGTGTGTACATGTGTGTCAGAGGGGTTCTGTCTAGTTCCGTGTAGGGAAAGACTCAGCAAGAGTGTGGAAATAGCTGGCTGATGCAACTGTGAGACCACTGCTCTTATCATCTACAAAGAATCATGGTGGCTGGGAGAGGTCCCCAATGACTGGATAAAGGCTAATGTTACAGCTTTTTTAGGAAAGGCAAGAAAAAGGACCTGGTGAACTACGGATGAGGCCAATCAGCCTCACCTCAGCCCCTGGAAAGATGCAGCAAATTCTTCTCGACTTCCTTCCCAAGTGCATGAAGGAAAGATGGTAATCAGGAACATCCATCATGGATTTACTAAAGGGAAATCATGCTTGAACTATCTGATTGCCTTTTATGGTGAAATGACTAGTTCTGCTGGAGAACTGACTCGTTTTGATAGGGGTCACTTGCCTTTAACGGAACTGCTGCTGCTGCATCATGCTGGGACTCTTGGCATGCACTGTGGGAAGAAAAATCTGGTAACTTTGTGTGCACCTGACACTCTTTAGTTGCAGAAGTTTACGCTATTGGCTTTTTTCACTCTTAATGAGCACAAGATGAGACTTAGTACAGATAACATACTAGAGGACACGATTTTTTCCTTCTCCTGCATATCCCCTAAAGACTATCTCATATACTTCCCACCCAATCCAGCTTCCTAATACGTTCATGTTAATGTAAAATCAATATAGTTTTTAAGCTTCCCCAGAGGTGTGGTCAGGTTTGTAGACTTCCTCCTTGGAATCCTGTTTTTCCTCCTCTTTTACACTGAGAGGCTGATTGTTCATGCATAATTTTAGAGTCCAGTAACAATAAGTAACTGTATAGTTTTTTTTTTTCCCTAGTAACTTGATCCAGAAAGAATTGCTAAATAGTTCTGAAATACCAGGCTAATGTATTGTAAAAATGAATGATTCTGGAGGCCACAAAACACTACAGGAATTATATAACAAATGTACCCTAAGAGACCTCTACTTCTGTGATGCACAGACTGAGCAACCCTCTTCCTTTGAATCTTATCCATTGATACTGGCAAAGCTACCTGCAGGTGGCTGCTGTTCACTCACAGTTTGCACTTTGCTCTCTGCTCAGTGCTCTCCACTTCCATCCCATAGAGTCACTTCACTTGAGCTATCTGGCTCAGAGGTCCCTTTGCTCTTTCATTTCATTTCATATCTTGGTGTTGGTATATCCTAGGTGATATGATGAACGATGGAGGCATTGTATCACAAAAGTATACCAGAGGCAGCCATGTTTAGTTATACTTAAAGGCTTTACTAGGTTTAATAGGTAATTAAAATAAGTCCTAAGGGAAGTAATTAAGTTAAAATGTACCAATACATTTCCAGAGGGCTGGGTTAAGATGCAGTGATGAAGGGTCTGGTGTTCATTGGGGCAAATGTCACTTTTCTCTTCCTACTTCTAGCAGAGATAGAGGCAGATTTTTTTTATTACCGCTTTGTTCTGGTCTCAGAGTGGTGATGGAGGCTCGTGTTACTGCAGTCCCGTCTTCCTTAAAATCTCTGGAAAATTCTGCAGGCTCTTTCTCCGGTTTGATTTTGAAGGAAGGTGTTCTCCTATCAACAATGAGCATCAGCAGAAAATCAGGGATAATCTGGGTGATTTTAAGGCACTATGTTTATGTAAGAACTTTGTTAAGCATCTAGCTCAGCACCATCTCTGCTCAGCTGGCAGATGGACTAGGATTTCACATCGTGGTCTGCAAGATTCCTACGGACCCCAAATGCAACATAAACTGATTTACACTATGGACCAAATTTCCTGACAGGAACAGTGGCTATATTTTCAATGCCTGTGTTGGGTTTCTCAATGACGTTTGAGGAAAGCAGTCTAACTTCAGGCAACTGATTTGGCTCCTTAAAATAGAAGGCTGGATTTCTTTTGACCCCCTACTGGAGACAATTATCAGAGGAAACCCTGTGGCACCGATTTTAGACTTTTGCTCTGACTCCCTCATCTACTGGAGCCAGTTTTTCCTCTGTTGAACATGTACATAACCCAGCCTTCAGCTCAGATGCTCCGTTTCGGTGACTTTGGTGCCTGAGATAGGTGATATAAGTATTCCTCTGGGTGTCCCAATCTGAAGTCATCAGCCACACACAGGATATGGCTGACTTCAGTGAGGACCCATATTTGAAAACTGGCTGTAACACATCATAAATGATAAATAGGGATTAAAGCTGGGTCGTACTCAAGAATACTATATTCTACTTGATTAGTAACAGATGAGCGGGACTTTCTCACATTAGGGCAATCTTACTTTGCAGGTGACTGCTACCTGAACACAAACAACAGTAACATCTGTTCAGCCTTGAAGCACAGAGCCCTTACCTCAGGAGTGAGCTTTTGCTGGTTAGTCTTTCAGCAGAGTCTCTGTTTGGAAAGTCCCACGATCTTGTCTGAGAGGTCTCTGTGTTTGGAACGAAAGGCTGCACCTTTGCCCTGGAGTCTGCTCTGTTACTGTGTCCTGCAGAGTCAGATAACAGTGAAAACCTCTTGAAGCAGAGTTAGAGGCAGCCTGCTCTTTCTGGGTCCATAACAAATTTGTCTGGACACCAGTTATCTTTGTGTCCTGATACCCTTTCTAGTATGCCACTGCCTATTGAGGTTAGATTTGGAGGAAAAGCTGTTGATTAAGAGTGCAAGCAACTCTATTAAAAGGATGGAAACAGCCCTTGGGCAAGAGAATAACTCTCTGGGAATAACTTGATGCCAGCTGCAGTATAACTGAGAAGCTGCTTTCCAAGTCACCCTGAATAGTCCTCCTGCCGGGTCATTACGTCGCAAGGTGACTTGTGTACTGCTGTCCAACAGAAGCAAAAAGGACAGCTCAGGAAATACCAGAATATTTCATTCTCTTCCCCTTCTCTCACCATCACCTCCTAACAACACAGTTCATCCTTGAAGCAAATGAGAACCTACCTATATTACTCTGTAGTGATTGCAGCCAGTCCTCCATCACCATCTGAGAAGGCGCTGCAAAGAAATACTCTGCCCCATCTCTCAGCCTGTAAATAAGTACAGGAAGAAGAGGCATTTCAGTTGGTCTTACCTTATGTCTTCCTGTGTTTATGAGTGGTGCAAGCACTGCAAGATATTTCAGCTATGCCTCTTAGCAACAGTCTTAGGTGACTGCAAGGAAATGGAACCATTCAGACTAGCTGTGCAAGCTTTTTATTCGCACGCTTCGCTATATGACTTACCGTAACATGAAGCTGTTCTCTTTCCTCACGTACTTTATCAGCCTCTCACATGTGGCGCCAGCAATGTTGAGGGACAGAAGTGTGGATACATTCTGAAGGAGGATAAGATTATAATAGAATGTTTTCTCTGTCTCTCTACAAGGATTCAATCCTATTCCAATTTGCAGGCTGACTACACACCCATACTGCTTCTAAAATTACAACTAGAATCACTGAATCAGAAGAAGGGTGAAGGAAAAGTGGAGTATTACATTGTATCTCGAAGGAAACTCTTGAGTAAGATACTTCTTGTGAAGAATAGGTTTGAAAAACTCATGAAAAAACTTATTTTTCAGTCTTACGGTCAGTATCCATGCAACAATGGTTGGATTTGACCCAACTAACATTCAAAAATTCACTAATTATCCCTAGTCCTAAACTAAAGCAAATGTAACTCTTTTATTTATTTATTTTTTTAACTTCTGTTTTAAATAGGGAAATACACAGAGATTACTAGAAAGGTTCAAAAAAGAAATTACCTGAAAGGCTTCTTTATCATCATTATAGAAATCAAGTTTGAGCCCATCAAGTTTCACATAGAAGGATTTCCAAGACCTTGAGCCTGGCTACATGAACAGAAACAATGATAAAATCCAATGAATAGGTACATATTTAATTACAGCACTGAAATCTTTTGTGTGCAGCTTCCACCGGAAGGCAGGAGCTGCCCAGATTATGATCACAGAAGTTCATGGTTTTCTCCTAGAAAAACAGAACCTGCTGTAGTTAATGGTGTGGTGATTCAGTAAGGGGCCCACTGTGGGCCAGGACAACAAATGATGCAACAAGGAGCAAGCAGGCTGTACACCATGTTGTGTTCAGCAGCATCTTTGAGAGAAGATGGATTTTCAAAGTAAGTTGTGTCTATTTTTTGCCACTGAAAGCTCCACTTTATTTCTCCAGCTGCTGGAACACTGGCCCACACTTGCTGGTCATATTCTAGTCTTGGTCCATACATGGTTTCACTCTAAAGAAGTGGTTACTGAATTCTTCTTCACTTCCTGAGCCATCCCCTGTGGAACGCTCCTGAACGGTGTGCAAAAGCGGTTGCTATTTCCTACCCCAACTATGTAGCAGTGAAAGGTTAGCCTTGCGCCATGGGATCCTTCTGGATGAAGGAACTCATTACTTGTATATATTCCTATTTTGTTATGCCAGTAAATCAAGCTGACTTACTTATTTGGTGAGTCAGAGAGAAGGAAGAGGAGAATCCTAAGGAAGATATATGTCATAGGTTTTCTTTGTTGGTGAGATGGGAATGCAGTAACACAGCAAACTTAATTCAGCGCATCTGGAACAGAGGAATAACTACTTCTGCTTCCAGATGATGAAATTCAGTACGGAATTTCATTAATTAAGAGTTCTTGCAAGTTAAAAGTTTTAGAGGAGGAAACAGTGTATGGGACAAGCAAACTGGGATAACCTATTTACAGGCCATACCTAAGCAAGCAGTCACACGTCTACGTACTTGTGGTGAATATTAGAAAATTTCCTGCCCTGTTATGGCCATTATCCTACCGAACTGAAGCCATATGCTTTCCCAGGATGAGAACTTAGATTTCAGTTTCCTTCAGCCCTGGATTAAACAGACCACTTCTTCCACTCATTATCCATGAACTGAAACCTTGTTTCTTTCCTAGTACAGTTAGAAATTATAAGCATTGGAAGCATTGGGCTGGGGGCTTTTGCTGCTGACACACTATCACACACCGATACATGATCTTGGCACTTTTTGAAGGGGAATGTAATTAACATTCATACAGTCCAGGTTCTGTTAATAAACCCATCAAATGTAGACTGACTCTGTACTGCACGATTCCCCTGACAGACAAAAATTCCATTGTCTCCTCTGCTAAGGACTAGATCAGGTACTGCTGAAGTCAATGGAGACTTCTTCATGGTTTTTAGTGGGAACTGAATTATGCCTACAGTCCTGAACGCCCCTTCAGCAAGATTTTGTCTTGAGGAAGTCACACTCCGGACTATATTCAAATTCAAAGGTGAATTAACCCAGAGCGAGGGCTTTTGTTTCTACCTGGTGCCTTCCCGGAAGGAGCTGGTCTCTCTTTTCGAGGAATCCCTCCATGCTCTGGAGACTTGCAGAAACCTGTAACACGCAAGCATGTTACTGTTTAACTTTAAAGGAGCCCTTAAATATCTGCTATAATTTCTGAAGCTATTTCTAGATACATTCCACACAGAGGAACTGATCTCTGCTGCCTCTAAGCCTTTATATTCACAGCACAGCCAGAAATCCTCTCTAGATTGCAGTCACATCTCTGATTTACTACCTAAAGGAAGGTAATTCATGTCCACTTAGAACAATTTTCTCATGGAATGTCCTCTACCATAGTGTATTAATTAAAGGTTTCTTTTATAATCCAGTCATTTGCTCAGTTGGAGCAACACCCTATTATGAGGTGTAAACGAACATGATTATACTGAACAAGGTATATTCTCATATTGTTTAAAAGGGGTAGACCTGACCCCCTCACAATATAATTAATTACTATGTCTGTCTGCCATCCAGACGCTGTGAAATCGAGAGCCATTCAAGGACTTGACTGTGATACCGTGTGATAAAAGCTACCACTAGAGAAAACTAAAATTTCTTAATTTTGAATGTTATTTTTATACAACTGAAAACAATTTACAATGTAAATGGCCAAAGTTATTTATAACACCCAGGCAATAAACGCTGAGTTACACCAATGTATAGCTTTGTACTGGTACACTTGGATATGGGACAAACACATTCCTCTCTTAAAGTGAAAGAGGGGAAGAGAACAACTTTTATCCGTCCACGCGTTGACAGTGCATTCACCTGCCAGGGTGGCCATTGACATGCTTGCCAAGGAGGGTGCCAGGCAGGCGGACACAGAGCTGGACAGAGAGCTGGCAGCAGCCACCTGTGCAGCAGCAGCTCCTAACTCCTGGCTCTCCCTGGCTTCTGTATTCAGTGGCTGCTGAGAGCCACCACCTCACACAGAGGCAAGATGTCAGGCGTAAATTAGCAGTGTCTTTCTTTTTGTGAGGCAGCATTTCCTGGCTCTTTTAAATGTTCTGCTGAGCACCTGGTGCCATGAATAACCTCTAATTTGGGAAAGAAAAACACAGACCAACACTGTTGCCAAGCCCTAGTCTACAGGGCTGAGCAAATTAAAAACACTTTTAAGTTATGCCTAGCTGCTTAAGGCAACTATCTTTCTAGAAAATGTATTGGCTCTGCAAAGGCAAATTAAATGCTTCTTGCCCTTTGGATCCATGAGGGAACCCGCTGAAAGGACCACTGTACAGTGCTCTTTGTGACTTCCTTACAGAACTTGCTATATTCTGCTATTTTAACTAGCACATAGTAGCACGAGACACAGGATTTGTGCGGACAGAGTCAGAAATCCTCAGGACTTACCAAAGATGCATTCTCTAATCTCTCCTGAGAGGAACCAGACAGCAATAAATTTGATGATTTAGCTTGTGACCTTTGGCCAGGCTCAGGTGGAGTCGTCACTACTTTTGTCTGCAGGTCAGAGAAGGAGGACCCTCCAGCATTTTTATCTTGGGGTGACAAAAGGCTTGAGGAATATGATTCCAACAAACTGCTGCTGTGTCGCTCGTTTATGGGCGCAGGAGATAAAGGAGAGGTTAGAGAACTTTGACTTTCCAAAGACGTAGCTCCTGGACCCATTGGCTTTGGTGTAGGTGGAGGGATAGTCTCATTAAGCCTCCTCTCAACTTTCATCTCTGTTTTGGTGCTGCCTCGCGCCTCTGGGACTCCTCCAGCGCTGAATGCTTGAAATGCCGCTGGAGACTTTTCGATGGGGGAGAAAATAGTTTCCAGGGGAACTCTCAAGGCCAGGCTGGGTAAGGGCGCAGTTGGCGGTGGCTTTGTGCTCTTTATCTCTATCACTCTTGGCGATGGACTCCTTTTGTCAGATGTCTTTCTTTTCAGAGAGGGAACCCGTATGATTTTGCCTTTATCCTTTGAATCATTCTCTTCTGGGTCAGTTTGTTTCAGAAGATTCATCTCCCTCTGTAGGACACAAATATTACATTTGTGAAATTACCTGTGTGAGCGCACTTACAGGTACCCACCTAAAAATATTTTATTTTAAGCAAACATAATTTTCAAATACACCTTCTCTTGGCACCAACTTTAAAGGACTGTACCTTCACTAGCATTTTTAGAGTTAGTTAGAACTGAACTTAATAGCTATGTCCTGACTGTTATTTTACCAGCTATGAACATTGGCGGGAATTAATCTCAAATACAGCGAATGCCAGCCTTTTCTAAGATCTTTACAGGCTGAGACTTTAATAAGCTCCAGAGAAACTGTGCCTCTGTGTTGTGGCACTGCCTGCTTTAAGTAAGTCTACTGTAGGAACAATGAGTATCCAGGAATATTCTCATGGAAAATTTTTAGAGAGGAGGATCTCTGTCCCTTCATTTTGCCAATTTGCAAAAAACACAGACCAAAAGGCAGATTCAAACTTTTTTCCCACCTAATGCCAAATACAAATGCTATGTTATGCTGGTTATTTCACGTAAACTATTTGAAGAAGAGTTGACAGAGGATCTGGGAGGCTGACTGAATGTTTTTGTTACTGAACATGATCCATTGTAGAACTCTGATGCCAGAAGGAAAAAAGGACTATTTCTGCCTCAGTCTGTCTTTGCTTTCAGCCCCTTAGTATCCTCCAGTACTCCTAGGGGACTGCAGCTCCCTCCTGAAATTCTGAGTGCATCAAATATCTCTCTATCCCGTTTGCAATAGTGACGGGTCACCCTGTTCCTCACACAGCAGCACATGCTATGCTACACAGCCCCTGTGCTGTCCCTGGAAGAGCAAGGCTTCCACTTCTCCCCTAGAGCTTTTGCAGGCTACTTGGACTCTATTGGCCTACACACAGCTCTTATTTTCTCAGCTGCTGTTTCCAGTATCTCAGCTTTGGACACTCATTTCCTCCATCTGACCACAGGAGTTCATTCTGGCAAGGACTGACTGAACTCCAAACAGCTAAGGAGCCAGGTCATCCTGTGACAACATCCTGTCTCATACACAACTCTACTTCTCACCTTAGTTTTCCTGTTGAGCTGAGCAAATTTCTCCTCCTGAGCTGCAAGCATCTTCTCAAAATCCTGGTGTTTCTTCAGTAGCTTCTCCACTTCGGACACTGAGTCCTGAGTGGAAAAATCAACCACAGATACAGAAGTTAAGCCCGAGATTTTCAGACTCATCCATTCTATTCAGCCAAATGGTGGTACTCACCCCGTAGCTAGGATCTGAAAGAAAGCTCTCCTTGGCAGCCAGCCATGCTTCTGCTTGTTCTAGCTCTCGCCGGAGCAATTGAATCTCCCAGTTCTCTTCATACAACTCCTTCCTCATTTCCCAACTCTCCTTTACCTTCTTCATCAGCTCTGACAGCTCTAACAATTTTTCTTCAATCTAGAAAAATAACATTTATAATGCCAGCAGGTGAAAGATACAGTCAGACTTTCATCTGACATCCGGCTAACCTTGTAATCTGACCTTCAGACCCAAATGACCTATAGATGATTTTGTGATGCCAACATAATTTCGAAAGGAAGTCTGAGTCCTCATTTTGCTTAGCTGGATTCATTTAGTCTCCACTCTACATAGCTATACTTTATAACTGTATGCATATTCCACATGCTGTGTAACTAGTATTCTGCTATATGCTTTCCCTTGGTCAAATTTTATACCCAGACAATTTGTATTGTGGAACTAAAGGGAACCCATAAGACTCAACAAATTTATGCATTTATGGCATGGTGACAATGGAGATCCTTAAACTGTTGAAAACCCGCCAATTCTCTTAGCAATGGAATTAATGTAATCATCTTGCACATGTTCTGAAGATGTTTTTAACTGTGATCTCTGGATCCACTGACAGTTTCAAGATAAGTTTGAGGTCATTGCAAAGGTCAAAGTCTACAGTTACATAGATAAGAGGATCACAGAGGTTTTAAGGTTAAGTAATTCCTCCTTCTAAAATTTCTGAAGAATTGCTTATTTTCTGTTGTACTTATAGACTTCACTCCACACTATATTTGATCTGCATTGTCCTGTATTTTATCCCAGTTCTTGTGTAGTTAAATGCTAAAAACTTCTTTCTGAGGTACAACTTTTCTGTGGAAAAGGGATACCTCCTACTCCCCTGCACAGCTATAATCAGTGCATTGACTACTCTTCCTTTCATGGTTAGCTTCAAAATCAGTTTTTAGAGGAGCGAGGAAGAACTTTAAAAGGTGCTTTCCTTTTTTGTAAGTCACAAGAAGTGAGAGATAAATCTGTAAATCTGTCATGCCTTTGAATTTCTTCTTCTGAAAACTTACTGAAAACTCTCTTGCTATAGCACAATAGGGCATCTGCCCATTTAGTATGTCTTCTTAGTTCACCCTTGTTTGTAAAATATTTTACCCATCATCAGCATACCTCCACAGACATGAAATGTCCATTCTTCATCAGGTCATCTCCTGCCTGTTGCATTTCTTCATATTTTAGCCACTGCTTCTCTATCTCACGCTTGTATTCCTCATGACGCTTGATAAGCAGCTCAGCTCCCAAGACATCATTTGCCAATTCCTCAGATATCACAAGTGCATGCATCTCATTGGCCCAGGCCCTACAGAGCAAATTCAAAAGGGCAAAAATGGAAGGAATCTGAATCCTCTGGCTATCCATGAACGCACACATCCCATGGGTGTGGACATATGTATACAGACCTTTATTTGACCATGAAAGATATGCATTTACAAATACATTTGTGTAGGCTCACCCACACATTTATGGTTTTTTTTTTTTTTTTTTTTTACAGCCTTCTGAAGTGTTCCCACTGACGTTTCAATATATGGGTTGTTAGTCAAGCAGCTGCAGCATCTCTTCATACTGAAGTGAGAAGCTTGTAAATCCTTCAAAGGAACTCCTGTAACTGCAGATGTGTAGGCTGTACACATTCCTAGTGCTTTTACACATGGTGCTGGGACATACAGACTTGCAGATGCCCACGTAACCTTATTGCCATGCATAAAAGCACTTCATATGCCTACAGAGTACTCATGTAAAGAAGCTTACTGACAGATAATTTTAAGGGAAAGTTTGTATTCCTGGGCAAAAGCCTCAACTGGCATAAACCAATGCCTCTTAATTTACCTGAGCTCTGGATCTAGTCCTTAGCATTATAAGTGCCCAACAGTCAGTGGTAACCATTTCGCTATCTTTCAATTTCTACTCCTGTTATGGATTAATGCTTTCATTCACTTCACTGATTCCAAAATTCCCATATTCTATGATAAATGCTGTTCAAAAATCAAAATTTCCATGGTGAACGTATCAGTTTTGATGAAAATGCCATTAAAATGAAAAAATCTAGTATTTTAATAATGTTGGTTGGCTCCTTTCAGTAAAGAATATAACCATCAGTTATTTCAACTTTTATGTCAGACCTCTGCTTATAGATACATTGACACGGTTGCTTTAATCAAAATGAGATGTTTTAGTTCAATTTAATTTTTCAAAAGACATTTTGTAGATGCTTTTGACATTCAGCCTTTTGTTCTAATTCAGATTAAAAAAGGAAAAAAAAACATGGAACTTCCCACCAACTGAGTTACTACCAAATATTGACACCTAATAAAAACGGACAGGAGAGTGTGCACATATGGGCAACAGCATTAAAAAAACGTGCCCAAAACACTTGTAGAACTTGAGCAAGTACTAATCTATTCTAGAAGATAGTCTTTAATGTAGTTGCTCTGACTCTAATAAAAGCACACAAATTACCTGGATATCTAGAAGAGATTTCCCCATCTCCCTAAAGACGATGTTTTTTGACTGTAATTGTGAGACTACCAAAACTATCCAGAGTGACCGAATTCTCCAAGACTTTACTGGAAATAGTCTAAAAATGTGGGTCCACCATGCACACTATGCTGAAGCAGAGTGGCGTGGTCCCTTCTGCTGTGTGATAAATTCTGTTGAGTACTGTTGAGAAGACGTGCTGTGTTGTTATTATTCAAAGAAATTCATAATCAAGCTTCAGAACACCTGAGACAGGAGTCAAACCACCCACAGGTCTAATACAGAAAACCTCAGGAGGGAAAGACAAGAAATCAGGCCCACTGCCAAACGAAAGGTGCCCACACATACATCAGCTCCCTGCAGTCATTGAAGTAGAGCTGGACTTGTTCTGCCTGGCTCAGTCTTGCTTTCCTCTCCAGGAACTTCTGGCCCAGGTTTTCCCAGCATTCATCCACATCTGTGAGTCTCTCCATAATGTTCTCCTTCACTTGAGGATAAGTGCGGCTGAGGTGCCAAGCCTCTCCACGAATCCGCTCCAGCTCTTTCATGATGGCTCCTAGATCTCTCTGGAGCGGAGACAGAACTGACTGTAAGATCAGGTCTCTATTTACACAGAGAGACTAACTATCAAGAGCATATTTTAAAGATGGAGCCTATATTTTTTATTCACTGAATGCACAGAGGCTGGAACTATGACACTATTAGGTCTTTCCCTCTTAGTTTCCTCCTAGTGCTTGTAAACATTCGTCATCAAATACCATAGAAGCTTCTTTAGATGCAACACACTGATTATTTTGACAAGCATGGAGCTAAAGTCTCTTCTTGCATTTCAGATGACACCTTTACAATTATAACAACAATTTTTGAATAAAATTTAGGAGAGAAGCTCATCAAAAAAAATTAGTAATAAAATAATTTCACAATGCTAAAAGCAGGAGAAAAAGGTCCCCTCGCTATGAGGCACTATGGATATTTCAGGATGGAATACATTTATCTTTTGTTGGCCTGCAAGTGAGGCAGCCCAAAAGATTTCAAAACGTGCATCACTCTCCTTTTTTTTTCCATTTACATCTTTCTGCCACTGTTTCACGACAGATCTCTTTACCTCAACTCCCTCAAGCTGGCTGAGAAGTGTCTGTACGCCTGGAAGGTCATATCCATAATCTTCTATGTCCACCACGGCCTCTTTCTCCTGCATCCAGCCTTTTACTTCATCCACGTCATGATCATACTGATGAACTTGCTGGGCTGCTCTTAGGTTCTGGAATAAAGAAACATTTTACTGATAATATGATATATCATGTCTGCAGTGCAAAAATAGACAACCTTAATGTCATATCCTCATGCAGCACAGACTGTACAAGTGGGAGAACAAAACACCTTCCCAGTTAAATCATCCAAAAGAGGTATCCACGCTAACCTAGTTTCCCAAGTTCTCTGTGTCAAGGAAAAGAAATAAATGTCTTTCTAGAGCAATTTATCCCTACCTAAGATGAATGATCAAGATGGAGAGCATGAACTGCCCTTTATAGATACTTCTCTTGACTGTAGAAAGAATCCTAGAAAACTTGCTTGGGACAGAGGCCTACATTTCAAACTGTGAAAATAAGGTGAGATAGGTGAAAATTAGGGTTTCTGAGATGAGAGGATTAAAAATGTTCCACTACCATTTTACATTCAGGCTTCACATTAAAAACAATTGTTAAGTATAACTGCTGCTAACACACAGTAGTGGGTTTCAGCTACGTCATATGCAAAACGTATGTAACAGTAAGTGAAAGGGTTGAGGACATCCAACATTAAACCATCTCCTTCAAGCAAACACTCACATCGAGTTCAGTATGTCCTGAACTCGACATTCATTTCCAAATGAATGCATTTCCAAATGGATCTGTGGCTGCAGTTTCACAAGATGAGGTGAGCTGATTTAACAGCTAACCGCTGCTAAAAGTCAGGGGTTTTGGCTCTGTGTCCTCTTTCACCTTATCTCCCATTCTCTTTCTTTGGCTTCAGCTCACTAACCCAGCAAACAAATCTGGTTGGTTAGTTTTTTGCTGGTTTAATGAGCTGAAGTAGTTGAAGAAAGAGTCCAGTCAGTGCCAGAGCTGGGACAAGGGTGGGACTGCACAGCCAGGAGTAAAGCAGGAAGGCGGACAGAGTGAAAAAGGAGGGTAAAGAGGATACGGAGAGTGAAACTTCCTCCTATTAATTGTGGTAAACCATTAGATTAGCTTAGCTTTTCAGGAAACTGGCGGTTGCGGTGAATTTAGGAAAACAGAATGTCTCTAGGCTGATACACGTATTTCAAATATAAACCATGCCAGGCTAAGAAATGGCTACAAAGGGAAACAGGCCAAGAAAGAAGAGAAAAGAATATACTCATCACTCTTACAAACCTTGTGTTTTAACATCAGCAATGCACCGGCTTGAGAAAGAAAGAAGGACACAGAAAAACGCAGGGAATTCAATGCACCACCACCTTTTCATGTATTTCCTACCTCTGTCCTTGTCTGGATGGCATGGCATAGTTCCTCCCACATTTCATTGATTTGCTTTGCTCTCTTCTGGATAACTTCTGTCTTGCTGTGGCCCTCTTTCTCCAGTTTAGATGCTAATTCATTTAGGGAAAGAACTTTGGAATAGCCCAGAGGTTTCACCTCATTTACAAAATCTCTAAATTTTTTCTCCAACACCTACAGGATAAAGAAGGGGATGCGGACTTAGACAAAAGAATTCCTGCCTACCTCTATTAAAGAGGTAAAAGGAATCACTTTTTCCCTACTGTAGAACACAAAAGCTATGTAGTACAGACTTACATAAACACAAATCACTTGAAAAACTGAAATGGTCTAGAGTTAGAAGAAAACATCTATTGTTATGATCACTCAACATCTTACGCCACAGAGAAAAAAATCACCTACATCCTGACAGATGGAGACATTGCCAAAACATTAGCTTGTCCACATGTGTAATAGCTGTTGAAAACGTTGGCTCACTGTTTTGAGGAGAGGACACTATGAAGTGTACAATGTACTCTGAAGAGAAATTGAAATCTGCAGCTCTTCAGCTCCTGGTGAATGGTCCATCTCAGTGTTTTCCACTGACAGTGTTGTAAGGCTGTGGCCAAATGATTAGGTCCTGATAAGTTAATAATTAGGGCCATCAGTGAAGTGTGGTGACCTCACCTTATCCCCAGAAAAAGACAACTTTCAGGTGCACCTGCTTTTTCCATTGAAGGACGCTACCTCAGAGACCCCTGCACAAGCAGGCAGAAGCCAGTCTCAGTGCCTGCTCAGTTTGTGTCACTGTAACATGCTTCACTGTCACCAGCTACACAAAAAAATAGAGTAAAGACATTCCTGCTTTGCCACATACCACCTTTTCTTTTCTTTTCTTTTACCTCAACATCATCCAAGTCCTGCCCATAGTCATCAGACTCTGCCACAGACTGCTTACTGGAAAGCCAGGCTTTCACCAGCTGGAATTCTCTTTCAAACTGATACAGCTGGAATTGTTCTTGCAGAAACTTTCTCTGGGTCTCAGCCTTCTGTAGGAGAGACTGATAGTCTGCTAGGATCCCTTGGAGCTTCGAAAGTATGGCGGAGCTGCAAAGAACAAAAATCAGAAGTATGTCTTTGTATTTTTGAACACTGTCTTTTCTGACAGGTTGAATATGCAACACCTTCAAAATACAGACAAGACTAGATATCATCATGGGATGAGTTATGCCAGGACATGAAAATGAGCTAGTTCAGGAAATTAAAGCATCTTGCATGAATGGCTGCTCTTTTCATCTCATTCTTCCCAGATATAAAAGCAATTGACAATGAAAAGCAATGAAATGTCAAGAATATCAGTTTCCTCTCCCAAGCATGGTGCTTTCTGAACCTTTATATTAAGTGACAACTGGATGACAGTTCCTGGGAATAGATAGTAAACAAAGAAACTGATCTGCAGTATCCGGCCTATTGCTGAAAAACAGCAGTCATGAAGAGAACAGAACAATCACCACATTTTTTTAATTGTTTTTTGGGCGGGGGGAGGGTTGGAGTGTGTGATGGCGGTGAAGGAGGGATTGATGTCCCCTGAAGTCATATTTCTGAATGAGACACCAAACAGCTACTCAAGGCTGAACTTTTCAATATCTGCCTTCCTTGGGCATTTCTGTTAGATCTGACACAGAAGCCTGTTTTCACTTTCCTACCTCTCCGGGTTGTCTTTGTTTATTAAGCTGGTGCCTGTCTCCTGTACTTTCTCAATCCGGGGCCTGAAACCCTCCATGTCCAGCTTGGTGGCTTCAAGTTTACGAAGTAAAGCCTGGGTGGATTCTTCATTCTTCCCATAATCAGAGGTCTCCAGGATGAAGCCTCTCTCTGCCAGCCAGGCCTCTACCTCCAGTAGCTGTATGAAAAATGGTGATGAGCATGAACACAGCTGTTATTTCAGTCACAACAAAGAAAACTGGAAAGCAGTGATGCCCAGAGAGAAACACCAGTGAGAACAGAGAGCATCTTAAGTGCCTATCTGTAATACAATCTAGAAGATGTTATTCCAAAAACTACTAATCCCAGTTGTCATGGTTACATGTTTATCCCTCACTGCAGTTCCTACGGAAAATAACTCATTTCTCCGCTGTGTCCATGTTTACCAGATATGAAAAGGCAGAACAGTATTAATTTTGCTCCTATCTCAAGATTTGCAGTCACTCACCAATATAGGTATCTGGTCCTTTAAGCAAATAAAGATCAAATGAAAATTTTTCATGAATCATCCTTACCTCAGTAAGGTACTGATGAGCCTCATAGGATTGCGCGAGCCTCTGTCTCCTCCCCTGAGCCTCTGCCTTCAAGTTTTCTACAGATGTCTCCAGCTCCTTCAGATGCTCCATAATCTTGCGGGAGGCTGAGTGGCCTCCCCTTACCAGTTTCTGTCCTGTACTGAGCACCACTTTGGTCAAAGCATCCCGACTATTTATCTCATTCTCCAAAATCTGGAAAGAGTAAAAAAACAAACCAAAAAAAAAAAAATAAAGCCATGGAGATTTTTCTACCAGGTAGTTCTGTAATTCCATTAAAAATCTGTTTGCTACATGCAAAGATGGGTCAGAAGTGCAAAGTCTGAGTGAATACTCAAAGGAGAGTGGAGGGTGTTTTGGTGAAGGAGCATTAACAGAAATCACATCTAGCCAGAAAGTTTGCACCCTGCTGGGTACCCTCCTCAGAGTGCAGAGGGAAGAGGTTCTAACCACAAGTCTCTTATTAGTAGATAACACTGAAACATACCCACTTCCATTCACGTTTCACCATGCTTCTTGAATTAAAATGTTTCTAAGGAAGGCCAATCAATTCACCTGCTAACCAGTATTTACGCTTTCCTAGCACCATTCTAGGAGATGCAGCTTTGCATAATAACCATTGTAAACATTGTGGGAACACATACTAACAGGCAGCCCAGAGGACAAGAGCAGAAGAAGTAAACGACCTGAACCAGCTCTCAAAGACTTTCTTTGAAACTAATGTTTGAAGCCTCATAGATTTGCTAAATCATATGCATACCTCCACACACTCCCTTGGGTGATCTTTGCCAGGGTGAGCAAGGACCAGGTCTTCGACATGGCTCATTCTACATTTAACTAAGTCTGAGCACCTCATGCACAAAGCAAGCCCCAGCATTTTACAACTGTTCTGTCTATTCACTTTCAGAGCTACAAAACAGGCAGTTTCAGAGTTAGGTTGCAGTGCTATGTTATGTAGAAAAGGTGCCCTCTGGGGACAGCAGCTATTCTTTCAACTCAACTATCAGATCACTTGGCTACAAAAGAGGGGCGCTCTAATTCTAATCTTGCCTTTAACTTCCCCCTATTAATTTCAGGACAGCCACTATGTTGTTGAAAAGTGACACCATGTCTGACCCCAGGAGAACAGAATCCAGTGGCAAAGATTATAAAACATCTTGTCCTGTGCATTAATAATAAGCCAGCGATGTGAAGAAAACTTTGCAGTTGAGCATTCAGAAACTAGGAACTTATTTTCACAGTTCTTCATTTATATCCAAAGGATTAAAAAAAAAAAAAAAAAAAAAAAGCACGGAAGGGGAAACACTGTGCTTCCAAACCAAGCAGCTGTGCTAATACTTGTTATATTTGCACATGAGAACATTTTTGCCAGACACAGTAATTTTTTAAGGTTGATACATTTCATGCATGACTACTTTTGAGGTAACAAAATAAGGGCTGAATTTTACAAATCTGGATAATTAAGACAAACCATAGAGGGTGGAGCTAACACTATATTGAACTATATAGTGATAGCTTACCTCTGACAAGTTTCCCTTTAAGCCAAAGTTAAAAAAAAAAAAAAAAGTGTAGAGACTCTAGCTACTGAAAGATTTAGAATTCAAATTTTATATTTTAATCCTGTTTCTAGAAGAATAAGAAGCACAGTGGCAAGGAAGAATTGGTCTTTTATTCGGCACTAGTATCAGAGCCTATTTCCCCCATTTTCACGGATTATTGAAATATTTCGAAATCTGGCCAATTAACACTAAGATCATTGCAGCCTAAAGCAGTATATCCACAGTTCTCTCAGTTATCCCAAATACTTTCTCAGATAAATCCAGCTCAATCATTCCTTCTTTCCCTCAGTCTAAACTCCTTCCTTACCATGTCAATCAGCTCATATTTTAGGAGTAATTACATACATAATAACGTTCATACATTCAGTGATGATGAAACAAACCTTTTGTTCTTACTACCTAATCTCAAAGTCACCAGCTGCACCTACTTAAATTCAGAATATTTACAAATATGAGAAATTACATCAAATACTAAGAAAGTGCTAACTATTCATGATATTCCCATGGGTCTTGCTCAGGACTATTCTGGGGGATGCATTTAAAACCATTTTATCATTTTTCATTAAGTTGTAAGCACACCTAGGATAAAACTCCTACTTTTTCAGAAACTTCATCCCTGTCCTAGTATATGACCTATACCAGCCTTGACTTTTTGCCCTGAGGACTTTCAGAATTCTTTATGAGCCCAGATTTTTATTTCTGGACATGCATCAGATTGTGCCAAATGTCTATGCCTAATATATGTATATGTACATACATATTTTCACCTTATAAAATCTTCTGTCTCTCTCAACCCTATTGCAGATTGCACAGATTTTCCCCAGAGGCATTTGATGTCCCACTTAAATGAGCTGCCCTTTGCTAACACTAAATACCAAGAGCATCTGGAAATTTTTAGCAGAATTTTTTTTTTTCCACCTCATGTGTGGGACAAAGGGACAGCACTTTTTACTCAAAAACAATTAGAAAGGCAGCTGCTGCTTTGTTGGCATTTGAGGTGACAGTGTTCCAGGCACTACTATCTCTGATGGCTCATCTGAACTTTGTGAAATAACTCAGCAGCTATCTTGAAAGCTGTTGCTAGCATGAAGGTCGGCTCAAGATCATAATACCCTGTTAACTCCCTCCCTCCAGAGCAGGAAGAGGTATTTCTCTGGGAGCTCATCCTGAGACATCTGAGCAATGAGTGTGCTTGGATGCAGTTAACGAGCTTGAAAGAACATTTTATTAGGACATCTGCTGCCAGCCAAATAAGCTATGTCAGCATGCGCAACAGCTTGTAAAAACTATTTCATATTGCAGACTCTAGGATTTGAAACTCAGCTGCAGAAAGAGCTAACGTATCCACAGAAAAGCATATGGTGTGCTACTTAGAGCATTGCAGGGATAAGCAGCATGGAGTCCCAGGTGTTGCCCAGTCATGGACACATCCTATAAAAAATGTCATTAATATCAGACCAGAATAAGAGTTACTCCTGGCACCATGACTCCTGTTAGCCAAAGCACAGCAGATGAGGTTTGCCAGCCGGGTGAATGCCATGTTCTCTCTTTGACTCTAGAGACTGAGAATGGTTTTCACATTACATTACCTGGTGCTTTTCTTGTAGACTCTGAACGGTTGCTAGGGATTGGCCATAATCTCTGGAGGAAGCCATTGGGAGCTTCTCACGAACCCAGGCCAACTCCTCATCAACATCTCGGAAGAACTGGTACTGAAGTCTGCTTGCCTCCAAACTCCCACGTCTCTCCTGCAGTGGATCACGTAGACTTTTGTATCTGAAGATTTTAAAAGGAACCCAATGAGGACAACAGAGTGGTAGTGAATTAATACAAAATGGTCTTTTCAAAACGATGTGGAAAAGAAATAAAAGAGGATGTAGGGAATAAAAAGGCTGAGAAAGATAGGATAAAAACAGCAGGAGACAGGCCAGGCACTCACACACCTCTGCACCAGCTGATCTACTCTGTCTTCAAGCTCATCAGCAAGGAAATGCTTCTCCTGCTGGAATTCCTGAGCTGTAGTCACAAGCTCCTGCAGCCGGTCCCTATGGCCAGCAATATCTTCCTCCAGTTCCTCTTGTTTCTTCAGATGACTGTTCAAAACCACCAGATCGTTGCTACTATATGGTGCTTTCAGCTCATTTTCTACATCTTCCAGCCATTTCTCCATGTCCTCTACACTCCGCTGGAAATGAAGGGCCTGGGGACAAGCAGGAAGGAAGGTCAATTAAACCTTTAGGATATATAATATAATATAAAATCTCAGCCACCTTCAAGAAGGATTACACACACAGTGCAGGGAAACTTTCCAGTGCTCAGTGACCTCTCCCCAGGTGAGATGGTGGTACAAATGAAGAAGAGAATTCAGCCAGAGCAAACACAAGAATGGATGCAGAGAATATCATGAGCAAATCTTACTTAGATTGCATAAATACTACTGATGGACACAATTTTTAGAAATGAGGCCATTTTAAAGGAAGAGCTTTGTTTTATACCTACAGGGCGTCTGCTTGCTCATGTAAAGCTCACAAGGAGGAAAGTCATGTGACTGGGAAGAGCTACAAGAATGGAAAGCAGCTGTGGGCTTTTCTCATTTGTGTCAGAGAAAAGATGCCACTGGGACAGATCCAGAGAGTTGACAGATACAGTGAGTGAACATATTTCCCCTCAGTATCCCTCTCTGGAACTCTAACTGCAAACCAGCAGCAGAAAGTGCAAGGGAACACAGCCTACAAATCATTTTCCTTCCCACTTCTCACCCTAGCTCCATTCAACCAGTCCATGCTTAGTAGTTTCTTTGCTCTAATGGTCTTGAGGAATCACGACTGACTGTATCAAATAACACACTAGCAGATGAGACTGTGCATCAAGGCAGCCCTGACATCTCTGGAAATGACACCATGTCGCAACCACTGGCATCTCTGTATTACCTTGTATGCATCTTGCAGCTTGGCCTGTTTATCCTGGCAGCTTGCTAGCAGTTCATCCCATAGCTCTTCCATTTCTTGCAATCTGGACTGAACGGCCTCAGGGGCATAGTGCCTCTCACGGAGCATCTTCTCCCCTTCCTACAGCAAAGAGAATTGTCAAAGCTCTCTTCCTTTGCTGAATATATGATAATATATCACATGTTTGCCTCAATAACAAATTCTATCGGCACTGCTAGGCAAAGGGCCAGCTGCAGCCATTACTTCCTGACATAACATAAGGAGGCTGCACAGACAAAGGACAATGGATAAAGGCAAAACGCTTATTGCAACTATGGCAGAGACTGATTTTCCTGTATTTCTGGCCTCTAAAGCTATTTGAAATGTTACAAAGCCAATGTCAGAGGACATTTAAAGGCGAAAGAGAATCTTCATTTTGCAATAGCTACATCACCTAAAGACTAGCAGTGAGTCTAGTTTGCAAGCACTATGTTGTTTCTATGATATGTCCTGTATTCTGTGATCACTATTTGAGTTCGGCTGGCTGGTCCTTTTCTACTCCCTTCCTGGCATGTTAGAAGAAGTTTTACCATATCATATCTTTATACCACTGAACAACATAGAAAAAGCCTATCTACATTTCTAATCCATAGCCTGCAGATGCTTTACAGGCTAGCTGAAAAAGTGGTAGAGAAAGAACAGCAAGAGAGTCCTCCATCAGGCAGAGGATCCTTAAGCTGAGACTAAGTTTGCTTTAGAAGGCTACGCTGAGCTATTTCTATATTATGAAAGGAGGGAGAGGAGGCTCAGCAAGAGAAGAATGCTAAACCGGTATAGCAGATGTTAATTTTCTTCTAAAAATCAATTCCCAAGGACATTCCCAAGGACAAAGACAAGGCAGAAAGAAATAATGAGGTTGTGCAAACAACTCTTTAAAAACATGTTAGTACGGAGAGAGTTGTAACTCCACCCTTAATTGTCCTGTTGTGTCTGCACTGTGTCTAAAAACAATGGCTTCTACATTGCTGGAAGCAGGTAAATCTGAGGAGGAGCTCTATCCCTAATGCTTAGTTACCTATTGCAAAATACAGATAGTAAGCATTGCGCTGAGAATAAGTTTAAGAAATATGTAACAGTCTGTCCTTCCAAACTCATCATCTGATCACAGTTTCTGCCAAGTATCTGACAAAGCTTGTCAGATTTCCCTCATATTTCTCCTATTAGCATGTCTCTGCAAAGGCAACACTTGAAAACTCATCTTTACACCTTTTGTAGGATACATCTTATCTGACTTGTTGAAACGGTGCATCCAGTCACCTTGGTTCGTTGTTGGAAAGAAACAGGTATACCTCCAAAGTGATTCACCCCAAAGAGAAGTGTCTAAAATTAGTGGAATGAATCATTCATTGGAAGCAACCATCTTTTTCCATTGCACATACAATGAATTATAGACAGCAAGATTGCACCCCAAGAGATAAGCTGAAAGAATCCCATGCCTTTTATCCAAGGCACAGAAAGTTCTTGATGGATTAAAGAAGTAAGCTTTCAAACCCCCTCAGAGGTAAATAAAGGGAACAACGTCAGCAAGGGGGACAGTGATCTCTCTTGCTTGTCTGAGATCTTTGTGACTCAGACTACTGACTCCAATCTTTGATGCCAGTTGCCAAGCCCTGCCATTAACCCAGCTTCTCTCACAGATCTGATGGAGTCCAGGCGATTTCGATTGGCCATGATCTCTGCTTGGAAAGTCTGGTGCTTCTGCAGTTTGGTCTGCAGGTTGCTTGGATCCTTCCAGCTGTCATCCTGGGCAATACTATTCTTCTCATTGATCCAAGCAGCCACCTTTGGGGAGGAAAGAACAGAAGTAGACACAAATTCAGAGCTCCGTCAGCTCCAATCTGCCAGGCTCTCCTCTAATATGTATAAGGCATAGGACTAGTGAGTGGGGATAACAATTAGTTGTCCTTCTGAGATTCTGCTTCCCTGAGCAACTCATGTTTTTTATAATGAGATCATCCCTACACCTTTGTTTACGAGCACTGCCAGCTGGAAAGGAGGCTGCATCCACGAGATAGTCTCTATGCAGTGTGAATGTGTGTGTGTGTGTGTGTATACGCATGCATGTACCTAAGGGGGAGAAAGGGCAACTGTATCCATATCCATACGCTGGACTTCAGGAGAGCTGACTTTGGCCTCTTCAGGGACCTACTTAGGGGAATCTCATGGGGTAGGGCCCTAGAAGGAAGAGGGGTCCAAGAAAGCTGGTTAATATTCAAGCATCACTTCCTCCAGGCTCAAGATCGGTGCATCCCTCTGAGGAAGAAGTCGAACAAAGCGGGCAGGAGACCTGCATGGATGAGCAAGGAACTCCTGGCAAAACTCCAGCAGAAGAAGGAAGTACACAGAATGTGGAAAAGGGGACAGGCCACTTGGGAGGAATACAGGGACGTTGTCAGAGCGTGCAGGGATGCGACAAGGAAGGCTAAGGCCCAGTTGGAATTAAATCTGGCAAGGGACGTCAAGGACAACAAGAAGGCCTTCTTCAAATACATCAATAGCAAAAGGAAGACTAGGGAAAACGTGGGCCCGCTGCTGAATGGGGCAGGTGCCCTGGTGACAAAAGATACAGAGAAGGCAGAGTTATTGAATGCTGCCTTTGTTTCAGTCTTCACTGCTAAGGCCAGTCCTGAGGAATTCCAGACCTTGGAGACAAGAGAGGAAGGCTGGAGAAAGGAAGACTCTCCCTTGGTGGAGGAGGATCAGGTTAGAGATCTTTTGTCCAAACTTGACATCCATAAATCCATGGGCCCCGATGGGATGCACCCACGAGTGCTGAGGGAGCTGGCGGATGTTATCGCTAGGCCACTCTCCATCATCTTCGAAAGGTCATGGCAATCAGGAGAGGTGCCTGAGGACTGGAAGAAAGCCAATGTCACGCCAGTCTTCAAAAAGGGCAAGAAGGAGGAGCCAGGAAACTCCAGGCCTGTCAGCCTCCCCTCCATCCCTGGAAAGGTGATGGAACAGCTCCTCCTGAAGGTCATCACTAAGCATCTGGAGGACAAGAAGGTGATCAGGAGGAGTCAGCATGGATTCACCAAAGGGAAATCATGCTTGACCAATCTGATAGCCTTCTATGACGGAATGACTGGCTGGGTAGATGAGGGCAGAGCAGTGGATGTTGTCTACCTGGACTTCAGCAAGGCTTTTGACACTGTCTCCCATCACATCCTCCTAGGTAAGCTCAGGAAGTGTGGGCTAGACGAGTGGACGGTGAGGTGGATTGAGAACTGGCTGGATGGCCGAGCTCAGAGGGTTGTGGTGAATGGCGCAGAGTCAAGTTGGAGGCCTGTGGCTAGTGGTGTCCCCCAGGGGTCAGTCCTGGGTCCAGTCTTGTTCAATATATTCATCAATGACCTGGAGGAAGGGACAGAGTGCACCCTCAGCAAGTTTGCTGATGATACTAAACCAGGGGGGAGAGGCTAACACACCAGAAGGCTGTGCTGCCATTCAGAGGGACCTGGACAGGCTGGAGAGGTGGGCGGAGAGGAACCTCCTGAAGTTCAACAAAGGCAAGTGCAAGGTCCTGCACCTAGGCAGGAATAATCCCATGCAGCAGTACAGGCTGGGGGTTGACCTGCTGGAAAGTAGCTCTGCCGAGAAGGACCTGGGAGTGCTGGTGGACAACAAGTTAAACATGAGCCAGCAGTGTGCCCTTGTGGCCAAGAAGGCCAATGGGATCCTGGGGTGCATTAGGCAGAGTGTTGCCAGCAGGTGGAGGGAGGTGATCCTGCCCCTCTCCTCAGCCCTGGGGAGGCCTCACCTGGAGTACTGTGTCCAGTTCTGGGCTCCCCAGTACAAGAGAGACATGGCACTACTGAAGAGAGTCCAGCGGAGGGCTACCAAGATGATTAGAGGGCTGGAGCACCTCTCCTATGAAGAAAGACTGCAAGAGCTGGGCCTGTTCAGCCTGGAGAAGAGAAGATTGAGAGGGGATCTCATCAACGTGTACAAGTATCTGAAGGGGGAGTGTCAAGAGGATGAGGCCAGTCTCTTCTCCGTGGTGCCAAGTGACAGGACAAGAGGCAACGGGCAGAAACTGAACCACCTAAACCTGAGAAAAAACTTCTTCACTGTGAGGGTGACAGAGCATTGGAACAGGTTGCCCAGAGAGGTGGTGGAGTCTCCTTCGCTGGAGATATTCAAAAGCCGTCTGGATGTGATCCTGGGCAATATGCTCTAGGTGACCCTGCTTGAACAGGGAGGTTGGACTAGATGATCTCCAGAGGTCCCTTCCAACCTAAACGATTCTGTGATTCTGTGATTCTGTGATTTCTAACCTCACTGTCAGTATCTCATAAGAAAAGGATTAGTTTGTCTCTGCCTATTAATCTTCAAATGGTGGAACGCTCTCCTTTAACGTATTTATTTCTTCTTCTTTGTGCTGTGGTTTGAGGTGAATGTCAGAAGTAGATCTATCATTCAGGCACTGGAGGGAAGCTTTGATTTGAAAGCTGAAAAAGACCCCTTCTATCTTATCCTCATCTTTTCTGATCTCATCTCATTCCAGACTCGATTCTTTAATTTTTCTTCCGGTAAATCCCTTCAGGGGTTCAGACCTGTGCAGCACGGTATGTTTTAGGAAACCAGAACACCATGAATCCAGTGTAATTGTACCTCAAAGGAATTCCTCAGCAACTTCTGCAGAAGCCTTGATTCCTCTAGCAGACGTCTGCGAGCAGCAGCATTCTCCAGCAGTTTCTCTTTCCTGAGTTGAAGACAAACGTGTAAAGTGAAAACCACAAAATGGATTAGTTAGGATATGGTTTTTCAGATTTCATCTCTAAAAGCCGCATGATCTAACCCTTCATTTCTAAGAGACAGTTGTTCATAACATGCAGTCTTCCACGATTCAGACTGCCAGAGATGATGCTCAGGACACTTTAGGAAGGACTATTTGCAGAAGGTTATGTCTAAAGTATGCACGTGTTCTGTATATGTGATACCTGCCTCTAAGAAACACCGTCAGTGCCTTTCAGGCGCAATGGAACATAAGCTCAGCATGTTTCTGTATGGACACTGACATTGTCTGATAAACCAAAGCAACATCACCCTCTCATCTTTCTCCCAAATATGGTCCTTCAGCACTTTATTCAAGTTAATGCAAGAATGAGATAGTTGATCAGATTAATAAATTTGTATATTTTGTTTCATATAAAGGATCTCCAAGGATGTGGTAAATTTTACATATTGCTTTTGCCCTACCATAGCACTGAATGTAACTGCCTCTTCTATCAGCATTTGTTTAAGAGGAACAATATGGAACATGCTAGAAGAAACAAAATAATTCATATGAAAAGGCAAGATCTGATCAGAAAGAACTGCAAATGCCCTAATGGAGAACTTGAGCAGGGCTTTACGGTCAATTCCCTTAGAGCAGGGAAAAAGTAGTAGAGTAGCAAGTGACCTTTCTTGATGATATTTAATGACAATGAAGTATTTAATGGCACAGCAGGCCTCTGTGGGTTTTTTGAAGCACTGTCTCTAAAGCCAGGCCAGAATATAGAATTATAGGAAAATTGCCTTTTCCTGAACCCTGCCATCCACTTAACTGTACTTTGGAAACTTCCTAATGAAAGATCAACTAAACTCAAGCCAATTTGGCAGGACCACAGCACGAAGCGCAGTGCTAAGTAAACGCAAACAAGTTTATGGTTCTCTTAAAACAGGTGAAGACTTTAGAGCACATGAGGAGAGGCTCATTGCAAAAGAAATGGCTGACATGGGAAGGGGTTGACTTTACCTCCTCAGAATGGCCTGGCATCTGTTGGTGATGTTGTTTGAGTCATAGTGCTTGTTTTGCGTTAGCTGCTGAGCAAATGAAGCCATCTCATCAATTTTCTCCATCTGAGCTTCCAGGGCTTTCTCAAACTGCATGTGTTTCCGCTGTAGGCTCTCCACACTAGACACTGAGTCCTGGCCGGAATTCAACAAAGGGAAGCTGCTTTTAGTTGGAATTATTCCATCTACCACACTCATAATCCAGAAGCTAACTGGCATTTACCCACATTTGTAAGCCATCAAGAACGTTTACTGGCCTTTGAAATTTATTGGCACTGAACTTGAGATTTGGGGCCTAAACAATATTCTATGCATGGTCTGAGGCCATTGATTTAGAGTTAGAACTGAACAAACTGCTGGATGCTCAGCTTCTTCTGCTGACTGTTGTGCTACAAACAGCATCTCACGCTTCTCAGGAGACAAAGCTGATCTCTTCCTAATCATAAATCAGTCTTGTGACAGATGCTATTTTGGAAGCAAATATGGGATGCCAAAATGAGATCAGGTTAAATGAAAAAATATATCACAGAAAGAGATTAAAACTAGAGCCTCAGTTTCAACCCATGGAATTTGGAAGAGCTCAGATCCAGATCTGAACTTGAGGGCTGCAGCCTGCCATTACAGTTAATCTCAAGAGAAACATGGAATCTGACTTCTTGTAATGTTTGTCTCTCCAAAAATTAATGACTCAGAGCTCTCTTTTCAGCAACCCCTTTGCACTTTTAATTTCAGAATCAGAGGTGTCAAAATATTACTTTCATAAATTCTGTTTTCCTGCTGTTCTAGAGAGAGCTGTAAAGCTCATGACGAAGCTTATCCTCTCAAAAGTTTCATATCAAATGGGTTGGAAAAACATCTAAACAGCTGGATGTTTACATGAGCCACTGGAATAGAAAGTACTCATAGAGCATGTTCTGTGCATTGCTGAACTAAAAATGCGTGGAAAATGTGTGTCTCTCAAGTCTCTTGTACTTCAGTGGAGGGACTGTGAATACATACCTCCAGGCTGAAAGTTACTGAAACAGACACCAGTCACTAGCATTAGATATTTTTTCACACCATGTGTACCAACTATGTCAACACTGCACTCAGAGATGCAGTTGTAGTTCCTGCAGAGACAGCGGGGGTGAGATTTAAGACCGCTTGTGTGCTACCTATACAAGGTGCAGTGTAAGCTAACCATCAGAGTGTGTATCCAGCATCCTGCATGGCTTGTGCAGCCTGTGCATCAGGCTACGCTTCAAGTTTTCGCAGTGTTACTGGTACCTTAGGTAGCTAATTTTAAGCTACACTGGACATGTTAGCAGTGACAGCAGTGCTGACTTGCATGCTGCTGGTAAGCTTACTTGGGTCAGCTATGAGCAGTTAGAGATGCAGTCTCTGTTTCCCACTGTAACAGGAGTAGTTGGAATGTTTCGCTACACTTGGGGCTGAGAAACCTGTCCTGTCTGTGTAAAGAATCGAGGAAAGAAATCTGATCCTAAACTGTCAACACGGCAGAGCAGTAACTTTGGAGGGTGAAGGATCGCAGGAAGGTTCAGAGCACATCATCATACTTCACAGCTCCCTGCCCTCCAGACTGACTGCTGGGAATATTGTCATTTCTCGGAGTACCTACCCCTAAGTCCTCGTTGGCTAGGAAAGCCTCCTTGCTGCTGAGCCAGCTCTCAGTCTGTTCCACAAAGCCATAGAATTTCTGCATGGGGAGAAAAAGCAGACATAAACGTGCGGTAACGTAGAAGCAATCCTGACTCGGGCAGAGTATGCTGAAAAATACTTAACTAACTTTCTGGGCTAGTGTAAAAATTACTTGGATAGCACTGGGTGACAATAAGCATTAGATACTGCAATAGCTATCTATAGCTATAGATATACGTAGCTATCTATACCTACGTATATCTATATCTACGTAACTATAAATATTGTAGCTTTCTCCTTTACAGATATGACTATTTCTTTTCACCTCAGGCATAGGGTGCAATACAAGTACTTGTAGCATGTTTGCTAATAATGTAGACAGATTTCTATACCCTAATTCTTAAAACTATGAGTCGTACTTTTACACTGGTGCTGTGTAAAGTACTGGCCAATGAAAGAGATGGTAATGTTGCCTGAAATAAGTAGAATGTAATAGAGAAAGAAGCATGACAGCAGCGCTTACCATATGGTTTAAGCTCTTATATATATGAATCTTTTTAGATGAGTCTAGTAGCACCAGCTGTTATTTAAGGTACGTGACACTCCCCATTATAAGACCTCTGTTTCAGTTATTTCTAACTTTTGGCATATTTCTAACATTTGGGCAGAAATTTTGTAAATGGGATGATTGTCTCAGGCAAGTATTTCTGGAAAACTTCAGTGAAAACTGTTCTTATGTTAGAAGAAAGCCAGGGAAAAATATTTTATTTTGTCCATGATACATTTTTCTTCAGATCATTTCCTTAAAATATAGGCCTGTCTCCATGTTTTGGGGGGGAGGGTTTGGAATTTGGTAGGGCAGTGGCTTTCCATTTCAAGGATGTGCCTTTTGCCAGCTGCATGAGGGTTTGCTTGAATTTTGCCAAGTTCTATAGCCTTTGAAAGACATAAGAGCGCATATTCCACACAAGCTTCTTCAGTTTGTAAAGATACAATTTCTAGAGGTCTTGCCATCATTGAACATACTCAGCCCTCACTATGCCTTCTGGAAACCAGCGAAACATGTGCTAAGTGCTCAGTATTATTAGCACTTCTTTCATTATACCATCCTCACTTGATGGCAATTTCATCTTTTACATCTGCTGTCTATACTGAGAAAAGTTACCAGTAGGATGCGCATTCTCCATTGAATGCTTTTTCACTCACCTGTAAATCTTGGGCCTCAAATAATTTTAAATATTGCTCCTGCCATGCTTGGATCAATTCAGACCAGGCTTGCTGTAGTCTGGAGAGGGACTGGTGAATCTCAGGGGTTGCATAGTGGCCAGAACTGGCAAGTTTCTGACCATAGCTACTGAGAGAGTTGAATCTTTCCACTCGTGCTTCAATCTCCTCCTAAAATATATTAGTAAGGCTGTTGTCAAAGGTTTATGGAATGCCAGCTATTCAGGATACAGGCCTTAAGGGGAAGAATACGGACATTAACTTTCCAACACTAATACTGGTATGGAAAAATCATTCCTCTTTGAGCTATGTTGATCTATGAAAGAGCTATGCTTGAGCTATGAAAGAGTATAAAGTTGCCTGAGAAAATAAACGTGAACAATAAATGACTTCATTGCTCCAGGAACAACTGGTCTCCTACAAATCAAAACTGAGATTCAGTTAGAAACAGAATGGAAAATGATTAGATTAAATTAACACGGTTTTGAACATCCGTAATACTGTATTCCCCATCTTCCCACATGTAAGTGGTTCTTATAAAATGAAAGGTGCCTAGAATTTTTCCTCTCCTGCCAAATAAATTGATATTAGATTATTGCATTAAAGACACCACTTTACTTTATTTCTTGGTGTTAAAGTGAAATACACTTAACTTTCTCCTCTGGTCTGAGGAAAAGATTGAGCTATGTCTGCATATTGAAACCCTGAGGTAAAAAAATTACAAGCAACTGTGAATCCTGCAAATTGAATGTGGAATTCCGAATGTAAACCATTTGGAAATAAAAATAACTGTGCACTGAAATAATAATGTACATTAACTTGTAAACCATCTCAAAGCTATGTCATGAACTACTAAATGTTAAAAATTAGCACTACTGCTTTTAGGGTTTATTCTTTATTTGGGTTGGCCAATCTTAGCTAACACATCTGTAAGAAGATAGCCACTTTGGTTTTTATTCAGATTAGCACCTTGTGTTTAATTCTAGTCTCTCCTAAGGACTTTAGTTTGAGCCACTAACCTGAATGAAAAATAATCCATCTTGTCTGGCCTATAATTTTAGTTTAGTGAACATACTGCAAAGGAACCCATTCCCTGGATTCCTTCTTCTCTGTGTGACTGTCTCCTTAGATCTATTTGTGTTCCTCTGCTAACAGATATTAAAGACCTAGATCTTGCTGCTTTTAGAACTGGGGTACAACAGTGGTTTGTGGCATTTCTATTATAGCAAAGAATTATTAGAGTTGTTGACTAAGTCTGTGACATGAAAGAGCATTCTTAAAACAGAGGACTGAAAGAGGAGGGGATATCAGGTACTAGGTATTAAATTCAGGTCCAGAATAATAACAAACCATTTGCAATAGTAATGGGACCCACACAGCACTGGAATTTCACCCTAGATATTATTAATAATTCTGTGAACGTGCCTTTTAGGAAAGGTAATATAACTGCAAATTAAAAATAATACGGTAGGATGAAGAGTGTGAGGCTAGGTAGAAAGCAAAATGGTAATATAGGTCTTTTTTCTGAAGCTGATTAACAATATCACTCCTTTTAGAAAATCCATCAAAAATATTAGCCAAATTAGCCACAAAAAGAATGTGTGGTAATTTGTAATGGGACATGAAGTGTTTCAGCAATGAATGTATAGTACTACCCAATGGCAATTTAGTGTTCTATGTGAAATAAGTTGCTGTTTTTATTTTCCTCCCAAGCAAATGGAGTCAAACGGCAAAAGCTAGCCCAAAACTAGCATTGACTAGCATGCTTTTCGGCAATCTGAGCAAACAGATCAATGTTAAGTGTGTTTTGAGGCAGAACTGTTTTTTTACCTGCAGAGTTGGACAGAAGCACAGGTAAGAAGTAATGCAGTTTTCTGGGACTTTTTGCAGAGGCATGAACTGCCAAACAGCCCATGGGATACATTTCTGTCAATAGCCAGGTGACTTCTGTTCCTAGTATGCTGCTGAAAGCAGTCTGCTCACCACATTATTGACAGGTGCATGCAGGAAGGTCCTGCTGCGTCTGCAGCAAGTAATTCCCATGGGAAAGTCCACCAGGATGTTCAATTGGGAGCAACGATGATACTTGCCTTTCTCCCCTGATGCTCTTCGATCATGCTTTCCGCTTCATTTGGGCTTTTAGGAAGCCCCGCCGCTTCCATTAAGCCTCTGATGTTTTGGGTCCAATCTAGCATCTCCTTCACCTCAAAATTAAACTTCTGCAACTGATATGAGGCTGCCAGCTTCTCTTTCCTGCCACACAATGTGCAGTTTAGCATTAGCCAACACAAATTTACCCAGCTTCCTTTCCCTCCCAGTTTCCTGAGGAAGGTGTCCTTGGAGAAGCTAAATGGCATAAGTGAATTTGAGCCCGTTAGCTTTCCTTTACAGCTCCCTACAGTCGTCACGTTTAAATCAAAACCACAAGAGAGATAGGCTGTGTTGGAGGCAACGTGCTTAGCTTATTCTCTGTATCCGTTCATTAGGACGAGAATGGTAAAACCTTCACAGTTGTTGCCTCTAGCAGCTATTCCAGCTCAGGTCTAAGCCTTTGCTGTTTTGGAAAAACCCTAGAAAAAAATCTTCTGTAACAATCTAAAAATAAGTCTTGCACATAGGGCTCATGACAGATTTCATCTGATAGTCTGGAAGCATTTTAGTAACATTATTTAGTGGAATAAGCTAAAAATTAATTGGACTGTTTTTTCCTGGAATCACATCTGTGGAAATTTTGTTGTACCAAGTCATCCCTGTTCAAACGCAGATGTCTTAGCTGCCCGTGTAAGATTTTGTAAAGGATCCTCAAAGAATTTTGGAGAGATTTGCGACCCCAGGCAGCAGCCTTGCTCATGATGAGAGATATTCAGACCGCTAGAAGTCTTTACCTTTGTTTGGCCTGTCCCTGGAGTTGTAGCCAGTTGTTTTTCATCTCATGTTGCTTCATAGTTAGTTTGTCATTTATGGATGGATTCCTTGTGGAAAGGTGGAAAGATTCCAATTCCAATGGCTGGGAAGAGATTTATAGAAGGGTGAATTTATGCCAAATGTTTATATTCCTTCTTGAGTTTGCCTTTAAGGACAAGTAGTTCCTTTCAAGATCCCAGCCTTCCAAATCGAGTACTTAGATTACAACAACCAAGTATACAAAAGGACTTGTTTAACACACAGAAAAGACATATGTATTTGTAAGAAATTGTCTGCATGCAGAAACAGATGCGTGTGTTGCTTTGCATGCACAAATGTTAATTTACAATTAAGAAGACAGTTTTGCAGAGTGGGGACAAACACAGAACAATATGATAATTACAAGCTCTATTAGTCTGAACTAAGATGGGTAACGAGAGCCATGGAGATATGGCAGCACACAGGAGCAACCAGACTTGTCTTTCAGCATAAAACTCGAAACTCCTTTGTTTCTGCTTCGTAAAAAAGCAGCTCCTAAACATAACTTTCAATGCAGACTTCTAGTTGATGCTGTTCTCTTTAACACGACCTGGTAAACAGACACTCGCTAACTCAGGTTTATAGTTGTTATCTTTCTTCTGTAACTCCAAGTTGATGAAAATGAAGAATTTTAATTATGTAGAAAGAAGAAGGTCTAGTTCTAATCCATAAGAAAAGTATGGATGTTATACTTTTCACACTATTTATAGCAAAACCAAAAAAAAAAAACCACCTTTGCTCATCTTTCTGTTTCTGTGCAGCCCTGCCCCATATATTCTTGCTAATTCTACCTGTGGAATGCTGAATAGTAATCACCCACTTTTCATATGAGAAATATGAGAGTTAGGTCACAAGGTGTGAATATATCACCTGTTGCATACTACCGTGGAGGAAAGTAAGTTTAGAGAAAGTTTGCAAAAATGTGTTCCGTATGAAAAACCTTAATACTCTGGTCAACAGTGAAAAGATGCCATGAGATTTCTGCTACTGTAGTTCAGTTGAAAAGGTTAAAAAAAATCTTCAATTGTATAGGAGCTCAGACCTATATTTAATGCTTAGATTAAATCATGCAAACTGGCCATTTTACAAGAACAAGAGCTGATCAGCAAATGATAACCTGATTTTCTGTTCTGATGACTATATCAAAAAAACACAAGGACTGAAGTTTTTGCACCTCTAAATAGAGCTAAAGTCAACATTTTGATTCATGCCAGTACAGAAAATGGAGGAAAGATTGAGAGTTAAATTTGGATTCCACGCTTTCCAAAAAATACAGGACAGTGCACTCCGGCACCTAGATGAGCGCCAGAAAAACAACTAACATGTTAAAGAAGGACTTCTCTTCTTAGATTTGGTCCGTCAGGAAGCGGACATTTCATACAATAAATTAGGATTAACTGGCATAGGATAAAGAATCACAGTATTTTATTGAGAAGAAACCTGCATGCTCTACACTACCTGCTGCATTCTCATTGCAGTGCAGTTCATGCTGATGAAACTGAAAGGTTGTGTTGACTTTTGCATCATATTTCCAAGAAGCAAAAATGAACATTGTTAGAGTATCCTCTGTGCGGCCCCACTTCTTACCTCCATTTTGGACTTAATAACGCTGATTTCTCTCTCCATCTCTTCATGCCTTCGAATCAGGTTTTCCACGCTTTCCACATCTTTCCCGTAATCCAATGCTTGTATTAATACACTCTGAAGGGGGTACAAGGGAGGTGCGAATGGTGAAGATGGTAAAAAACAAAAGGATCATATCTCAATTCTTTCAAATTGTCCCCTTCTCCCCTTCTTTTGATTGCCATATCACTTTTTCAACTGCCTTCTTGAACTTCAGCAGGGCACCTTACGTCTGCACTGTTTACAGAGATGGAACAGGACTTCACAACTCTAAACAGTCTCAATCTTCCTTTACTTAGGGTGCCTTTGGGCATTCACATATAAAACATATAGAAGGAATGTCTCCCTCCACTTCTCAGTTCTTTTCTCTTTTTTCCCCTAGACCAAAATAGCCAAATATTTCCAATTCTGTTGTTGTGTAGAAATTTGCAAGAGCGCGTGTTTCATGAAAATATGGAAAAGAAATGACCCTTAAAATTCTACCAGAAAAAAATCCTGGACAGTTAAGAAATACATTAGTAAAAGTCATTACAAAGCTTTCAAATCACTGGTTTTGTAAGCGAAAGTAGCCCCACTGTATGTTTGCCTACTGACTTATTGTTCAAATAGATAGCACATAGTTATGTGCATGAAATAATTAGTTTTTTATGTAGCATTTTTCTTCTGTTAACCTCAATAGCATAACCAAGGACAGGAATTTCTACCTTCATTTTCTGATAGAGAAAATGAAATACAATGAGATTTTTATATAACTTTTCAGAGTCACATGTATAATATGTTTATATGTCACAGTTCAGTAACAGGGGGAGGTACCCAAGCCAGAATTGAATTAACTCGCTTTGAATTTGGAACAGTACTATAACGTTAGAAGTTGCTATGTTCTATCTAAGTAGGTAATTCATAAAAAGCGTTATGGTAGCTTAGCTAATCGGCTTTTGGTATTCAGAACTGACTTGGATGTCTCTGCTCAGCATTGTCTCAAGGAGGTCTACCCTTGCCTCACTAACACAGCAAGAAATAGACGCCAGTTTCTTAGCTTCTTAGATCTGCAGCCTGCTCACTGCATGTTCCTGTGATTCTTCCCTGTGGAAGGGTGTACCAGACCACATGAAAATGTCTCTAATGCAGAGATGCCACCGCCCAATTAGTTTCCTAATTCTCTTTATCACCAATGGAAAGAAGGAGGAACTGTTGGAGCATGACTCATCTCACCTTCAAAAGGACATCTGAAATAGGTTGGACACGCTAAGCTCAAGAAGTACCTATTTCCTTCCACTAGTCAGTGCGAAAGAAGGCCATGGATGACTACCGTGGAAATAGCATTTAGTCACCAATGTAAAAACGATTATTTAATTGGAAATACCATTTGAATAGAGAATATGTGTTAGAATCATAGAATCACAAAAGAATTTAGGTTGGAAGATACCTCTGGAAGTCATCTAGTCCAGCCCCTGCTCAAAGTAGGGCCATCTTAGATCAGGTTGCTCAGGGCCCAGTTCAGCCGAGATTTGAACATTATCAAGGATGGACACTCCACAGTCTCTCTGGGTAACCTCTTCCAGTGTTTGATCACTCTCAATTTGATTTTTTTTTCAGTTATATCTAATTGAAACTTCTCTTCTTGCAATTTGTGTCTACTGACTATCCTTTCACTGTGAACCTCTGAGAAGGGTCTGGCTCCATCTTCTCTGTCACCTCCCATTAGGTAGTTAAAGATAGCATCCCCTCTTGTTGCAGACCTTATCTGTAACTTCTGAAAATATATTTCAAATTTACATTTTTAATACTGCATGCCTTACAGTTGGTAATCTATGAAGTGTTTTGATGATATTTTAGCCATCCTACAAAATCAGTACACAGAAAACTATCAAAGGTCACTGCTGGATACTCTCTAGCCATTAGGCTGCCTGTTTTTTTCCATCTGCTGCCAAAATAGAACCTGGGTGAATGGTAAAGAACATTTTCTCATGTCCATCAACAAAAACGTGAGAACTCACCTTCTCACTAATTCTCTCTGTGATGTCATCGATTTCCCTGATTAAGGCATGAATTTCCAGGGCTCCCTCTAACTTCTTTCTGTATGCATTCAGGTTACCATGGAAACTGTTCCACCTTTTATTGAAAAGAATATTTTAGAGGTGAGGACTTCCACAAATGAGTTTCATGACATTCAAACCTAAGTAAAAAGACTGGATTTCTGAACTACCTTGTATACTGATCCCCACTTCCCCACAGCAGAAAGACTTCACAGAGGCAGAGCATTAGCCTGACAAAATAAATATTCAGCCATCTGGATACATCTATTTTCAGTCTAGACTTTGGAATTTTTAACACTCTGCTTTGAATTAGCAGAAGTAAGACGAACTTCAGGACGACTACGTGGACACACGTAAGTGCCTTAGCTTTGTGGATGTAGTCTGCAAAGTGCTACAACATGGCATATTCACTTCCAAAGCAAAAACATGACCTATGCCTGCTGTATTAGAAAACATTCCAGATAACTGCTAAGGGTCTTGAAAGGCAACTCCATTTCCTGATATTTGGTAGCCATGATGTTAAAGGAGAAAGTAGGTATCCTCCTCTTATCCCAGCCCATTTCAGAGACCTAATCTTCCCTTCCTGTTTTTGCTTTACACAGAAGCTTAAAGACATACTCACTTCTCATTAAGCTGCTTCCGGCGCTGATATATTGTCTTTGTTTCTTCCTTGTTCTGTCTCTCCAGTTTCATGGCCAGGACATTGATAGCCTTAATGTGTGCATCATCCACTGTCATCTCCTGTAAAGTGAGAAAAGGTCTGCGTTCAAAGTGCTTGTGGCTGAGCTTTCCACTGAGACACGAAAAACAGCAATAACAACAACGAAGCAAGTGTTATGCCTCACTACCAAATGCTTCAGACACATTTGCTCTGCTAACATGCTGTTATCAGCGACAGATGAGAAGAGAGTAGAGATAAGAAAGAACATTAATGGCTGTAGATACAAAGATAATCTAGGTCTAGACATGGACCCTCAGAGCTTCCTATCCAGTTCAAGCCTTCCAGCAAGGGCTCAGTTGCGGAGGAAACACAGGAGCAGCTGTTGGTTATGTAAGTGGCTGCTGTGGAGCAGCGGATGTGTGGCAGATCATTCCTCTGTCAAGAAGGCAGTGACTTGTAGCTCCTGGGCCTACACACTGTTTTTCTAGATAGGCGCTGTCCAGAAGTGCCTTCTATACTGTGGACAACAGGATTAAAATCCATACAGCCTTGAGAAACCCAGACAACTCATAAATCTGATTGTAAGATATGTCATTACTTATTCTTCTAAAGCAATATCATTGTATCTTAAAAGGTATGCTAAACCTTTGAGGCATTTTGCTTTGCAAGTACCAGTGTACCATAAAAAGGAAAATATTTGCACATAGCACATATAATTTGGACTATAGTGCACTAGTTGTTCTTTTGGAGCACAGCAGATGGCCAACACTGAACACTGTTCCAGGATTCAAAAACATTCTCTATTTTTGTGAGACCAGTAAATCACACATTTAGCAGAGAGACATCAATCACTGCCGTAGCCAAAGCACAGCTGCAAGATGCCAGCACGCTGTTAAATACAAGCGGTGACTCCACTTGTATTTTATTTATGCTTCGTCCATACCAATATGCACGTTTCCATGTGTGCTTTACTAATAGACACAGCTGTAAAGTAAACAAGAAAAAGCAGCAGACAGAAAGATATTATTTCAACAGAAACCCTGCAGTCTCATCCCCTGGGAACCGGCAGCACTGAGTCAAAGACTGCAAGTAGAGATACTGGCAGCCATCAATGCAGGATGGTTGCTCCCTACACTGATCTCAGATTTGTCTAATGGGGAAACCTAGACTAGTTGGAGGCGCACACTGTGCCAAGGCCAGCCTGTTTGTACCACTCTGTGATGCACCAGCTACAAGGGTATCACAGTCCTAGCCTTTGTCTGCAGGAGTCATGTGAGAGAGGCATAGGAGCGGTGCCTAGAAGCTGACACTATCTATGGCCAAGAGTTTCCTGTGCACACACACCACCTAAGGTCTACCTTAGTTAGTGATAAGACTTTTGTTTGGAGACTTACGCTGACCAGGATATGGTGTTGCTTCTGTCTCTTTCACCATCTTTCTGTTGGGCTACTATGAGCTGTATCAGAGCCCTTGCTCCATCCCTTAGCTCATGGTTCAGCTGGTGACTGAAGGGCCAGTGAAGGGTCTCTTCACTTCACTGATTTCTTGGTGCTGAAGTTTGATTAATTTGGCCCTCTGACCTGATTCAGTGCTAATGCATTTAGCACTGAATTGCGTGGGGCTCCGGAAAAGGAAGCCCAGGGTATTTTCCTAGGTGCCAAGCATCTCTATGCTGTTATTCTGCATAGAAGAGGATTGCCTTCTTCTGCCATTAGGCAACAGAAAGAGAAGATGGTAGCTGCCATGACTGGAACTGGCAACAAGACAAGAGATGAATAGAGAGTAAAGAGAGTATTAGAAGAGAACCTTAGTGTAAACCTCACTCAGTAAGTCCTAATACACCTGTTTCCAGATCTTCATCACAGTTTCCAGGCTAGCAAATCAGCACAGCAATCTTTCCTATGTGAAACTGGGACCCGTTTGTCCACATCCACATCAGTTCATACAAAGGGAGAGGACAAGAGGCTGCTGCATATGCATCCCCTTGATGGATGATCTTATAGCTCTCAGTGTCAGGAGCTGAAGCACGTCAGCAGCAGGCCCCTGCTGTGGCAGGACCCACTCCACAGTGCTCCCAAGTTTTGGTGCCCAGTTTAGCATATCCCACTGGGGGCAAGAGAGGCAGCTGGTGCAAGTCACCACAAAGGAGGCTCAAATCCAGCACAAGAAGATGAACTGTGCAGCTGCCCTGTCACACTGCTGCTATCCAAAGTGTAAACCATTGTTGTTATTTTACTAAATGCCTGATTATTAACATTATGATTCATGACCTACCACACGTGTTGTATCAGCAAAGGCCCTACAAGATTTACGCTTCATTTGGATGAAGGAGTATGTGAAATCTGGCTGTTTCTCGTGACCGGGGGAATGGAGAAATATAGGAGGGAAATGGATAGAGCGGTCAACTTTTTTGAAGGGTTTGTCTGCAGAAGATCTATATCAACTTGCAGATTCAAAGAAACTCAGCTGAAACAAACATTTTAAATCCACTTTTGGGTGGAAGTCACAGTGGTTTGCAGACTTCACAACCCAAACTGGAAGTTTGCTCACTTAAGTCTGAACTTAATTCAGGTGTATGCACTCAGCTTTTCAGCCTTGTCATGCAATCTGAAATTTCAGGTTGCATCAGAAGCACCTGACACCTCTGTTTAGACATTATCAAAGCAAAAGGCACAATGAAAGTCAACAGTAGCTATTTGAATAGCTTACAAAATGGCAATGCTTCCAGTCCCCCTGACCTTTCACCCCCTTGGGGTACTGGAATGGTATTTGCTACGTGGATATGCTGCCGGGCTGAAAAGCTAACTGCTGCTTCTAGTGACATAAGGAATGTAGAAACAGACACAGAAAAACGCCCCTTACCCCTGATGCTGCTCCACGGAACTCATTCAGCTTTTTTGTGAGCTGCAGGCAGTGTTCATAATCATTTCCCACATCACCTATGTTAATCATAACTTCCTGGGGAAAGAAGCATCCAATAGGTAAACATTTAGGCTACATGTACAAGCACATAGCACTCCCCAGTACTTATACTGATGCAGCAAAAGGGATTCCCCTCAGCTCACCATGACCCACCAGCTCTGTGATGTTCTGCCTCTGTAAATCACCACCTTAATAACTATGAGCTTTAGTCCCAACTTTCCTTCCAATCTAATACCGATCACCAAACATAGCCGCTGCATGAAAACTTAGTGGATAAAGTCACTTTTTTTCACGGTTAGAGAGAGAAATTTTCAGATTTGATACAGAATGAGGGTGAATGTCTGTTGCCAAACGCTTGAAGTCTTTTTCATTCTAATTTGCTTTCGTTTCTCTGTTTCAATAGAGACACGCATGAGACCACCACCAATAATCACAACCTCTTTATGTGCACTTTTTGAACAAAAAGATACATGGAAAAACTCCAGAATATTTTTTAGAATTTGTTGAATCAGTTATTCAGTGTTGTTTGTAGAGCACTTCCTGATTCTCCCAGGCAAAAGACACTAAGAAAATATTCCAGAGGGTGACACTTATCAAAAGTTCCTTGTTAAATAATAGGTCTCTAGTGTGCTGCTTGGGTTAAATTCGGGAATCTACTTACCTTCTCCCTGATCCAGGCTTCCACCTGGTCTACCTTCTGGAGAAATTCCAGGAAATCCCGGCTATCCTCCAGCATCTTTCCGCGGGCAGCAACAGCTCTCTTCAACATCTCCCAATGCTCCTGAAGCATGCGGGCTTGATGACGGATCTCTGCTGATTTTGGGTGGCCTTTTGACACAAGGGCTTCTCCTTTCTTAACATTCAGAAGATAGATAGAATCAGAAATGAAGGTCGCTAGTCATTTGTAATGTGATTATTATGTTACATGACTTTTCTAGCAGGAGTCTCTCACTTTTTTAATCTGACCTGCACAATAAAACACTAATGTAAATCCTCATCTCCCAACTAACAGTGCTCAGCTGGAAAGCCTTTACTTCTGGAGGGAATAAAGAACAGTAAACTTGATTTTTCCCCCAGCAGGATGACATTCATGGAGTGGGAGCTCCAGCAGAGGTATTACAAATGCCTGTGCCCTTCAGCTATGTGATTCACCTCTTGAAACTGAACCCAGTTTCAAGGAAAATATTCAGATATTGGGCATGAAATCCTATTCACTTTTTGTAGAAGCAGTCACCCCAGACAAAGAAGAAGTCAGTGGCATCTTCCTATTGGGATAATAAGGAAAGAGGGAAGTTCCCTGGATACAGGGATTAAGAAATCTCCCTATTGTAAATTAACAGCTTTCCATTTCCATGCCATTGTAATTGTGTTCTTGTCACACGGGCAGAACTGATAAAGAGCTGGTAAACAAACTACCTGTCCGTTCCATCTACCTGTCCTTTGGCTAGAACCTGCAATATTCTCTAAAAACATTGGCAGAATGTGAGCATTACCTTACTGACAGCTGTGACGATTTCTTCATTTGCTAGAATCTCTGCCTCAAAGACTTGATGTTTCTGCAGCAGCTTCATTTTGTCGTGCAGGTTGCTGGGGTCTTGTATGGAAGGTTCCTCTAGCTTCTGCATGCGCTCACTGATCCAGTCTTCCGCCTGCAGCCGTATGGGCATCAGAGTTAGCACGACCGCTACATGCTGTCCTGGGGCCTTATTCCAAAATATTCCATTGCTTTGTGCAGCTGACTATGCCTGGACTAGGTAGATTGAGCAAGGAACCGACAGTTGAGATTGCTCTTCTGAACTATTCTACTTGACAGGAAATAAAAGCCAGTAGGAATGAAAGTAATTTTTATATGACCACAAGAATAATGAAAAATTCCTTGCATACCCCACATTTTATCACAAGCCAAAAACAGATGATGCAATCTTCTTGAGCAGATATGCAGGCTTAACATGGTAGACACATTTAGGATTAGATTATAACAGCTGGACCTTGGATTTAGGGCCAGCTCCTATCATCTCTTATCTTTACCACTGACCGACCTGTAATACGAGTTAAGATTCTTAAAAATTCTGTACCTCCTCTATAAAGCAGCAGTAACACTCCCCAATTTCAGAGAAGCTGTGAGACCTCAATGAATAATGTGAAGCAAATAAAACCTTATCGATGGGGCCAAGCACTAGTCAGATTATCTGAAACCCAGTACAAATCTGTATTTGCTTCTTCTCTTCATGAAAAATGTTCTAATCAGAAATGCTGGATTCAGACACAGAAGTGAACCTTGAGGACTAACAGTGTAAGCATTACATGGGGCCATGTTTCTCTTAAGAAAGAATTTAAGATTTGAATGTAGGGGATTTAAATGGAGGGAGAATAAAATAAACAACAGGATAATTAGTCCTCCATAATTTTTCTAAAGTTTGCTAAACTTCAGCCCTCAGCACTGAAGAAAATATTTTCTATCCGTCAAAGCAATGACAACTGAACACTTGACATATCTGGTAACTGATCCTGTTGTCCTCAGATCACTGAAGTACACCAATGTTTTGACTACATAAGAACAGCAAATTGATGCCAACTTTATCAGTTTCAAAGTCTCTCAGCTGCTGTTATGGAACTGCACTAAACGCACACAGGACTTGACAACAGGAAGATTTTCCCTGTTAATTAATGAATTGAACTGTTGTTTCAGCTGTTGAAATTCTGGCTGCATCAACAATAACAGAAATAGCTTTCATTAACAACATAGTCTCCAGAAACCATTCCCCTCCGAAGTACAGTTAGAAACTCAAAGAAGAGCCTTATGTCAAGGTTGCCGAGGACAGCAAACTGTCATCTGCTGTTTTCATTTCTGACGCTCTCCTCACAAGCTAGGGCCTTCTCCCATTACCCAGCCACACATTAACACTTTAAGGACACTTAACTGACTTCTCATTTGAATGGGAGAAGCTACTGGTACAGTCACACTAAGAAATCAATGGATCCTCTGTATATAGCCACTCAAGGAGTGATTTCTCTCCTACTGTCAGTAATAAGCAAGGACTTAATGACAGAAGTGAACAGAGCCACATAATGATCAGTCTTAACTACTTTTTGCTGAAACAAAAATTCTGTTTCATCAATGGAAATAACTAAAGATGACTGCAGGAGGGAGAGTTTTCAAGGGAGTGGGATCTAAGCTATGGGACTTGTTTTCCTAATAAGTAAGAATAAGCAATGACCTCACTGCTTTCACAGCTAAACTCCAAACTCATCTCTGCAATTTAACTTTCCTTTGGGAACTATTTTTGTATAAGAATTTGTACACACCCAGAATGTCATTAAAATGAAATTAAACATTCCATTCCACCCACCAAAGAGGAAGAGAGGTATTAGTGTAAGAGTATTTTTTTTTTTTAACTCCTTGGTGGCATTGACATTCTGCAGGGGTAGGCAATGAATTTAGATTGGCTAGAGAAAAAGGGCAGCTAGTTTAAGAACAAAAACTCTCTAGCGAACCCTTGGCTAAATGAATGAGGAGGATATTAGACGAGAAAAGGGAAATTTTCCTTAATATAGAGGGCAAGATCCTGAGCTATACGTGCGCAATTCAGGAAAACAGAACGAAGAGGATCCAATCCCAAGCATTGACTTGACAATTACAGAGAAACGGAAGGAGATGCAAAAACATTCCTAGCTAATGGGTTGATAGTATCCCTAGAAGGACACTGACAGTTTCTCCACCAGAGAGGATGTTTGCAGCCCTGTGACCTTTCCATCAGAGGCACATTGCTCTTTCGAAAGTGTTGGCACTGTGCAATGCACCATCCCGTCATTCACTCCCTCTGCTGGTCTACAAGGTGGACTGGCTGTGAGGTGGCTTTCCAGTGATAGGAAAAGTATGGCTACATAACACAGGATAATATTAGGCTGTGTAAATAATTCTTGATACAATCTATTTAAGAAACAGAGCTCAGCGCAGGCTCTGTAATGTAGCCAAAGAAGAGGGTATTTAAATGTTTGATTACTTTTAGGCGAGTTTCACATATATCATCCTACAAAAGAAATTTTAGAAGCTGTTTCTTCTTTAGATTACTTTTTTTTTTCCTTTTAATTTGGTTGTCAGCAACAGTTCGCCGTATCACAGGTGTTCCTTTGCCTTTGGTGACAATCCTAATTTGAATGGTGTCAGGACATACGTCCTTTGCATGGGATGGAAGGTGACCAAGCACCTGCAGCTTTTCTTTCAACTGCGGGGGACATTTCAAGGGATGCAGCAGGAGAAGAGGTGCGTTCCAGACCAGTAGGAGTGTTTAAAAATATCCCTTTGGGCCTGCATGCATGTTGTTTATGCCAGCACACGGGATGCTAGCATGTTTTTCAGTCACACACATTGTGCTGCCCTTTGAGAGACTGACCTAGTATGTCTTTCCAACAGTTATGCCAATCTCAGAGCTACTCAGTTACAGGACTAAGGCCAGAATTGGAGAGACAAACGGAGGCTAACCTATTCTGCAGAGATCAGCCTACAGCAGGTGAAGAGCTGTGCTAACTTATAGCACTGGCTTAGAGGTCTTCAGTAAACACTCTCCAGTAAAACTTGGTGCCCTCCCCCATATTCCTTTCCCCTTTGTATCCACCCCAACTTGAAATACCCTTTTTTCCCTCCAAGGGACACATAAGGCAGTGGCTGGCAGTTATTCTTTCATTAGTTTTACTTTAGCAGAGTTCTGGGTGTGAAACAGCTGCAACGGGCACAATGCCATGATGATGGGGTATACCAACAGCAACGGCTTTGGAGCACTTACCCCTTTGAGTGAGTGTGGCAGCACAGGAGTTGTGATACCTGAGTAGATTGTCAATCCTCCTACTCTCTGGCAAGGGCAAGCACTTCATCCAACAGAGGTAGGCAGCTCCCCAACCTTCCACCCCTGTCCCAGTCTAAATCCCTCTTACCTCTGCCAGGTTCTGGTAGAAAAATGCCAGGAGGAGGGCAGTGTGCAGCTTCTCCCTCCTGCTCTGGGATAGATCCTTGATCCGCTGCTTCTTCTCGACGATGGCATTCAGCTTGTGTTGGATCTCTAGCCCTTCCAGTCCACCAGCCTTCTCTAGCTTGCTTGCCTGTTCTTGAAGAGACATCATCTGAGGAGGAAATAAATCTGCAGTCACCTTTGTGCTTGCGAGTGGAGTAAAAGAAATAGCAAAGTAGGCTCTTTTCCATACCTTTTTTTGCTGGAAGGAACCAAGAATGGCAGGGATATGTGAGCCATCATTGCCACCCTCCCCTCCCCCTGTACTATGCCACATCTGTGGCTGCATTTTCATTTGCCTCTATAGTGCATCCCAGCTACTTAGCTGAATTAAGGTTTCAGCTACAGGAGCCCTGACCCCTTTGATCATCCAGTACAAGGAGTCATGGAACCAGCCCTGGCATCCATGAGTGCTCCAGTTTTCTTGCTTCGTGGAAGTCAGATGTTGGGAGGTAGCTCTCAGCATGAGCATTCTGGTAGGGAGCTGGCATGGGGCTGGGAGCTCACTCCCATCTGGGATCCCAGGCACGGCCCCAGGTTTGAGAGTTTAGACCTAGCTTGGGTGAATTGCGATGGTGGCTGTCAGCCAGGTGGGCTCCTTTAGATTCTGGTGAGCCATTGAGCTTCAAGTGCAAGAATGCTAGCCAGTTTGGTACGGATATCCGTATATAAAAGAAATATTAAAATAGTTAGATGAACCATCCCCTCTGATGTACTATATTTTACTTACTCTAAAAGACACAGTATGTCTATGAAAGAAGCAGAAACTTCTGGCATACGTGACACGAAATATGGCCTACTTTTAATGTTTCTTTTGGTAAGTCCCAGTATTTGACTTACTGTGAGGTTTTCCTGTCTACTACAAGACAATACACCAGGAATTGGGCATTGAGTGTTTAATACTTTTCTCCAGTTTTCTGCCTCTTATTTCACTAAGCATCCCCACTCTCTCTTTAGTTCTAGCATATCAGGCTTATCAGACCTGTTAGCAGTTTATTCTATTGCCATGTTAAAAAAAAAAAAAATCCTTCCACCTCTTGGATTGGCAGAATATTTATTGGATTTTTTTTGTACCTTCTCATCTTGTGAAGCCAGCAGTTTCTCAAAAGCTTCATGTTTCCTGATCAGTCGCTCCACTTCATCTACAGAGCTTCCAAGGTCACTGCTTTTCAAGTAAATCTACAAAAAAAAAAAAGTTGAATATTTTTCTCAGTGGATTAATTATTGCATAAACCTGATTCACACAAGTGAGGAGAGATTTTTAACTCTAGACAGTAACTCTACAATTGAGAGTACACTTGAGAGATGACGCCTGAGGAAAAAAAAGGGAGGGGAACAGAAAGCAATTCAAATTGGAAATGAAATGGTAGAGCTCAATGATCTTTAGCAAGAAAGAGATCCATCAGCAGATCTGCTAAGGAAAGTGCCCTGCCACAGCTTATCACAATCACTAAATGACAAAGCAGACAGTGAATTCCAGAGGTCCTCTAGAACATCCTTGTAATTCAAAGCAAGATAACACCATCATGCCTGACAGATGTCTCTATCGCTTCTTCTTAAAAGACTTGCAATAACAGACTTGGCAGCTTCACCAGGTAATTTATTCCTGTGCTTCATTACCTTTACCATTAGCAAGATTTTTCAAAAATTTAACCTGAAATACATAGCTAACACTTCACCACATTGCACGCTGTCCTCTTCATCACAGAAAGGAGATAATTTCTTTTACGTTTGCTGTAGCTTCATAAACATTTGTAAACAGTTTGCACAATGGGATTTCAGTCTTCACTCAGCTAAACTACCCTGCTCCAGTCAATCATTCCACTAGGCTGTGTCTTCTTGACCTCTGATTATTCTCATTGTTCTCCTCTGGACTTTCTCCATTTCCATTTGTTTTGAGGCAGGGCTCTTATAACCTGCTGCAATACTCCAGCTGAGGCTGTCCAACAGTGAGGCAGCACAGAGATTACTTCTGGTGCCTTTCAAGCCATAATCTTCCTCATGCATCTATGTATGGTGCTTATTTTTTACACAACACCATGAACCCGCTGATTCACATACACCTGGTAATCTACTATAAGCTTCCAGAACTTTTTCTGAAAAACTGCTGTTAGATCAGCTTGTTCCCTTGCTGTATTTATGCAGCTGATTATTCCTGAAGAATGGCATAACTTGCACCTGTACTGAGCACATAACACTGTTTTGGTTTTTTTCAGTCCATATCTCTGGCTTGCTTGCATTAATTTTATTTACTGTCAATCTCAGCAGTCTCTGATTCAGGAAGACCCCAGTCTAAAATATCAAGGGCAGTTTTAAAGGAACTGACCTCTGTGCTATTAACTTTTAACACTGGCAAGACACTTTCTAATCCATGTGCATCTATAAGGCACCACACTGTTTGTTGACCGCTTTCCTGATTTTAAGAAAACTGACTGAATGATTATTTCTCCCATGCATTCTGTTACTAGTCAATGTTTGGTCAAATGCAAAATAATAAACAATGTAGTCACCTATTCTCAACAAAACATAAGCTCTTCTGCAGGCCAACAGCAACTTACTCTTTTCCAACGAACATAATCGCCCGCAGGTTTATTTTCCTATTTAATGAAGAGATAATGGCAAGACAAAAACAGTAATCAGTCAGAGGCTCTGATGGGGCATGAGCAAAAACTAGCTGCAGACATGGTTCCCAGTGGAGCAAATATGGCTGGACAGACTTTTGGAGTTCAGGCTGCTACAAGGGACCGGACTTGCAGGCTGCGACATAGCACTCTGTAATCCATTTTGTGAGCTAATGGAATTGTAAGTGTTTCAATGAGGATGAGAAATTCCAGTCAGTAACTCCATCTGGGTAAAGCACAATTAGCAGGGACAGAAGACAAAACTGAGATCAGCTATATAGCACGAAAGAATTAAGAGGCAGGGAAAAAAATAGAACAGAATTAGTGAAAAAACAGAAAAGCCAATATTTTCAGAAGCAGCCTGGTAAAAGCTATAGGTAAATCTGTGCCTCAGAGACATATATCTGCACAGGAAAAATAACACTATCTAGAGAGATCTCTCTTGCTTTGCAAAACATTCCAGTTCTGTAGCAGTCTGACAGGGTGCTTTTTATAGGAGGGAAAAGACGTTCTTCAGCTGCTGCTTTAGAAAACCAGTCACGATGCTAATTATCTGGACAGAGGTACTAGATGACTTTTTAACCCCACACAGCATCTTCTAAAAGAGAGGTTTACGAGACATGTTGTACGTGCAGCAGGATCCACACCTACCTGTCAGGGCACCAACAGGCCTTGGCAGCCCTGCCGACCCCCTGGCTGGTCCCTCTGCCCCCTGCCCGTGGCCTGGTAGCTCCACACATGTTCAGCCCCGGCCCCAGCCCTGCCGGAGCTGCGTCAAGGGAGGCCTGTGCCCAGCCCTTCTCCTGCTGTCCTGACACGCTGACCGGTCCTCCTGCACGGACTCCAGACCTCACGCGTTACCTCGCCTTGTCACCTTGATCACCAGCCGATTGACGGACCCTGTCACTGGTGCCAACACCACAGACCCGCTCAGTGGCTGTGGCTAAGAGGACGGACAGCCAGACCTGGCCTGACTTCCTGATTCCTTTTTGGAAGCTGATATAAGAGGAATATTTTGCATGTATAGGAAAATGCACCGAAGAATACCGTGCCCAGTCCAGATGTTCAAACTGCACTATGCAGTCCATCCACGATGAGCATTGGAAGAGAAATGAATAAGTGCCATCACTGTAATCATTGTCAAGAAGAAGGGGAGGCCACTGTACAGCAGGCCTAAGGTTTTTATAAGTCTGGCCCATAAATCATCAGGATGCATAAAGAAATACATTATCATTAAAGCCTATTTAATATTACATACAAATGCCACTGGAAGGCAGATATTTTGTCATTCAACCTTTAATTTTTTGATCTATCCTACTCATTAAAGGTATGAAATTAAGATTGATAATTTTTTGGAGCGCTGTTTGGTTTGGAAAGCCCATACCTGCAGGCTGTAGGTCTGTCTACTGCACTACTGTATTATGCCATTTATATTTAACACTGCTGCTGCTAACGCTGAGATAAAATATTATCGGCCTGAATATACTCACTCCTATTTGCAGTACATATTACCCCAGCATAGCCACATACTGTGTCTCTATGTTTGTGTAACAAAAGGTGCTTTAAAGGCGTTGGACTTTCTTTGTCGTGTATTGTGCATTACATACCATCTCTGGCCAAAAAAATGTTTACCTGAGAAACATAAAATTCCCATAATTTTCCACATACCACTAAAGGACCATTTCCTCAGTAACTGCTGGCAAGGAAACTGCAAACTCTGTGATACATGAAGAAATGGTCAGCCCTTAGTTTTCCTGCACACATATCTGTGGCAGAAGAAAAAGCCAAGTGACATCTACTGGAAAAGATGGTCACTTTCTCGGAAAAAATGAATAGAGACGCCCAAGAGCAGGGGTGTGGGGCCGTGAGTCATAATCAGCTGCATAGTTCAGCGCCCCAGCCCAGAGCTGTTGCTGCAGTGGAAAAAGTTCTTCTGCCTTCTAAAAGCCCTCCAAGCAGAAGCCCTTGCAAAGTCAATACTCCTGGGGTCCAGGTTTTAATGCTGGAAAAGAAAACTGGCGCACAAAGCGCGTATGTTACAGCAGCGGCTATGGCAACGCACTTGGAGGAAAGCAGTCCCAGTAGCACTAACAGGGCTACTTGGAGAGTTGATGGGATAAAAACTTTCCGTTCTGCTTTTAAACAGAAATCTTATTACAGCAATTGCTAGAATCAGAACTGCAACATTTTTTTCATGGAAGCATTTGTTAGACCAATCTGAAAGCAGAATGGAAACTGGCTCCTACGCTACAATGTTGGCCTTTGGCCAATTGTACCATTTTTTTTAGCATACAGAACGGCCTCAAAGAGATCCCCAAACTCCTACTTTGAACATGATGTGTTAATGTCAAATACAAAGCACTGCATAGCTCTCCTCAGGTAACCTACCAGGGTCTCCCATGGCACACAGCAGGTATAATCTTTCTTTCAAGTTTGTTTCTGTTATGAATCATGGCCCATCATCAGGAATTTAATTCTCAGCCACAAAAGCACTGAAGACTTGACCGCTCACTATATAACGCACTTCTTAAAAGAAGACTTGCAAAGGCACTTAAAACCACTAAACAGACTTGGCCCTTTTTTGAGGTCTAAAATGGAACATGTAACAGATACCCAAGTTACCAAAAATGCAAGCACAGAAACAAACAGTGGTTTTGACTCTACTTCAAATGAAGTTTTTCACTATTTCTGAGCTCACTGTGTAGACTCAGCTGTGCTGTCATTATGATAAGGCCTCCTACATAAAAGTTAATGCAGAATTAAGTAAAAAGTCCATCTCAAAACAAATATTCATTTTAAACAAAATGGTTTCATATACATATTTACCTGACAGTATGGGCCAGCTCTAGCTATTACAGAAAGGCTGAATGAAACATTTTACTCATTAGGATAACTATGTTCTCTGGATGCCACAACTCCACATTCATACAGACAGATTGGAAGCTAACATAGCCCCGAAAGAAATTTATCTTCCAAGAAGTGTCATTTTTATTTCTCTAGAAGAAAAACAGTTTTAAGCATTTGTGCGAATCCACTCCCTTCTCCAGCTTCCATTCTTCACAGTGTAACAAGCTCCACATATTTTGCCCCCCACTGCCTGTCCTGGGCTTGCTGCTGAGATTGTTGGAACTTCAGTGAAAAATCTTTCAGCATGTATCAAAGGCCAGAAAAAGTCAGTTACTCCTAGATTTAAAATGTCTTTGCTTAAAGCATGCAATCGAATCCAAATACTCTGGCAAGGTAGGTGGCAATAACAACAAGGTTTGATTTGACCTTTTTCTCATAAATGTCAATACACAAAAACAATTTAAAAAACAAATAAATTTGTTTTAGCAGAGTAAATACATGGGCTTAATACCATGATTATATATAGTTCACAATTATGTTGTACTATGCTGCATTTCAGTTAAAGGTATGGTTACAGTATTGTACCTTGTTATAAGTGGAATAAAACACATCAAGTTGTTTGCAAAAATATATACACCTCTTCTATCATACTGATACCACTGTGTTGTTGGCCTCCGACCTCACAATGTTGTTGAGGAATTCTTATGTTACATTTGAAAGTTTTCTCCCCCCCCCCCTCCTAGTGCATGCTCTCTCTTCTGCATAAGAGTATAATTATCTGATATGGACCATTGGCTGCAAATATATATGGGAAATGCACAGAGAGCAGCCAGTGTTTCTTTGTCCAGAACCACTACAATCTCTTCCTCCCGTATATCCCCTCCCTCTTCAAAATTCCCAATACCTATCTCTATCCTGTAAGGGGCAGGTACGAAACCAGAATCCTGTGCCTTTACAAACCATCATTATTTACTGATGAAACATTTGTCTGAAGGCAGACTAAATTCCTTTTTAACTTCTCTTAGTTTCACTGCTAGGGACGTTGCTGAGATGTCCAAATCCGACAAGCTATGGAGACTAAATTCCCTTCGTTTCCCTCAGGAAAGGGCGGTCTCTCTCTTTTTCTAAGGAAGAAAAGTAGTTTCTTTCTACACTTTTAAATATCTTGGCTTTTGAAAACAAGGATTACTTTCAGAAGTTACAAAAACAGGAATTAACCATTTAGAAATACAGCACAATCTGACAAGTAAGCAAATGAAATCAGCAAAACAGAAAAAACTAAGAAAAACTTCACTGGGTCCCAGACTGACTAGCAAAGAGGAAAACCACTCCTTGGCTCCAAAGTCTGAACCTTCAAAGCGTTGAGCAGTATGGCCCAATTATGCAAAACATGTAAGTACGCTCTTAGCAATAAGCATGCCATGGCAACAGGTCTACTCAAATGCTTAAAACGAGGTACTTGTTAAGTGCTTTGCTGGATCAAATCAGAGCACTCAGCTTCATTTAGGATGGATCAAGTGGTAACTGCAGCCTTGGTGACAGCAGAACAAAAGCAGCTTTCTGATTGTCCTGTAAGTTATCTCCAGGTAGGGAGAACACAGCAGGAAGAATACAAGAAGGAATCCACATGGCTTGATTAACACAACTTAAAAATCCAGTTTGCAAATGTTCCTAGAACGGAATGGAAATCTTCACCACTCTTCTTCCTGATCCAAAAGAAGCAATGTTGACAGCGATAGATGGACACCATGCCCTCTCACTGGCTCTGTGAGTTGAAGACGTGGTGTGAGCCGGTATCTTTGTCAAAAGGTCGTCAGGGCACACACTTTCCACAGCGCATGCTTCCTGGGAAGGCCTCAAACTAGACGTTGCCCAGTGCTCTTGGGTAGAAAGCAGTTCTGAGCAGCAAACTGGATTCACTGACAGAGAGAGACCAGCGCCAGTTCCCACAGGTTGAAGAGGTGGACCAGCTACGTCTGAATTATGTGTTTTGATAAAGATTGTTGGACTTGGGCTTCTTCTAAATTCTCTTACCACCTGGATAGGCATAGTAGTCCAAGGAGTGGCAAGTATCAGCGTGACTTTGGAAACCTTGTGGTGAGCATGCGTTAGCCCAACACATGGAGTCTTCCCAGACTCTGTCCTAGGTGAAGGGTGGTTCTGAAAGACAAGCAGCTCTGGATTTAAATCCTTGCTCATGACCTCATTCCCACTAGCTGAATTTTCTCTTCCAGTTAGCACAGCGGGGGACAGCCATATGTCTCTGGAGACAGTCTGCTGGGGAAGTCCAGGACACTTGGCAGAGGAAGTCACATGAAATCTTGTAATTTGAAGGGCTGGAGACCCACCTGAAGAGAAGCCTATTTTTGGCTTCCGGGATCCTGTTGGGAGACCTGCAGGACTTTCGGACACCTTTTCCAGTTGTGGCATGAGGCGACTTGAACAAGCATGATTCTTTCCATGGGAATCTGCTCGAAAAGGCTTTACTGTCAAGCTGCAAGTTGAAATATAAAGCTTCATTGAAGCATGGAGGTCTGGCATTTGGACATTGCGCTGGCTATAGCCTTGTTGGGGTGGGACAGAATCACAGGGTGCTGGGGGTCCACGCAGATTTCTGTTGCGGAGTGTTGAAACAGTAGGCATTGCAGACAGATCAACGTCTAGGCGTGATGTCCAGCTTAGTGGAGCTTTGTAGGAAAGCACAGCAGAAGGCAACGACACGGCGAGCTTCAAGGGATCATTCTTATCAGGAGAAATATGATGAGCATCTTTATCTCTTTCTGAGTGTTGCTTGTAAGATGCAGGTGTTGACCAAGTGCCAGACTCCTCATATCCACCACCCCGAGTGTCCCTGGGAGGACTGGAACACCAGGATGTCACATCAGAAGGCTTGACACAATGACTAGTGTTCCCCAAACCTTTCCTCCTGTCTCTGTGTGCCAGGACGACATCTAGCCTTGTGCAGTAAGCTCCAGAAGACAAAGTGCTTGATGGTGAGCTGGCATTTCCTGGAGCGATCTCTGCAGCTGTTTGACCAGTGGGAGGACACCACGCCGATACTGGCATCTTTTGGAAAGGCCTGTCCCGCACAGCAGATTCAAAAGGAGGAGGTGGAGTCATTCTGCTGGAAGACAGCATCACTTCGACCGTGGAGACATAGATGGGTGCAGATGAAAGTTTGCAGCGATGGCCCCTGCATGACATTCTGCAGCTTAGTCCTAAACAGTGCAAAACCAAAGCCACAAAAGCTTGTCTTTCCCCCTGTTTTTAAAACCAACTCCTAATCCTTTTTCCTTTGGCACTGGAAATTTCCATTCTTCCTCTGAAGCAAAGGACTGAGAGGTTAATAAACATTCTCCAGGGAAAAAAAAAAGATATACCAAAAAAAATCCACATTCAAAATAAAAAGCACAGCTCTTCTAGCACTGCCACTGCCACCTCCGCCTATCACGTCTGCAAAGTGATATGAGAGTGGGATGGGCAGAAAGATAAATTACAGAGCATGAGGCTCTGCTCCCTGAGCGTTCTGACAGTGAGACTGCAGACAGAGGAGGAGGGAGCCAAAAATGCTTGCCAGAGACAGCCCATGAACTTGCTGATATTTCATCTGTGAAAAAAAATGAAAGCAGCTAACCTGAGCAACGCATGTGTTGCTGTGAAAAGGTTAGAATGGAGCAGAGTATACAGGTTAGCTGCTTCTGCTCAAAACAAAACTGATTTTTTCTTCCTTCGCTTTTTCAGCTGTTGCTTGTCAGCACTCAGAGTGGCAAGATCTCAGTTTGAAGGTCTTAGGAGAGTTTCCTACAACAGTTCCATGCAATGGCACAATGGAATTCATAATAAAAAAATAAAAAAGATAGATATTTGCCTAATTTTGTCCACATGTGCTCTATATTATTTCACATAGAACAATCCTAGACTAAATTCTGCAGAAATCCTTCGAAGGTTTAAGTAACTTGGATGTAATATAAGATGCTGGCATGAAGTCAAACCTGTCACACTGGCACGGAGAGCGAATAAGAGAACAGCTCTTAGTAGCAGTTCTTAGTTTAAAACATGTAATGTTGCTCCTTGCTCTTTCGCCTGCTCCTTGCTGCTGGGAGGGACTTGCTCGAAGGCATATGAAGTTTGTTCTGGATAAACAGGACCTGATAATTATGGGATGACAGAAGCTGCTTTCTTATACGCATATTTTGCAGATGTGCAACTGTGAAATGCACATGATTGAGCATTGCCCCAAATACAAAAGTCAGAAGAAACACAGAGGGTGGAGAGATGGCTTATATTTGTCTGCCTGACGGGAATCCTTTTTGAATGCGTGTTTGCCTCTGTCCATTCTGAAGGCAGTAAATGACAAAATTCCCATTGGGAAAGTGGTTTGGAAGTCTTCAGTTGATGGTCTGGGCTGAATACTTTTTTCAGAATGCATTTGAAAGGACTGCTTTCCTACCCTCCTGCCGGTTTCCCTGAGGAGCAGAGTTTGCGTCACTATGCAGCCACATTTTAACTCCATATAGTAGTAACAGAGATCCATCCAAAAGCAACAGATTCCTCTTCTACTTGTTCTTAAAATGCAGAGAAGTAAAATATAAAGAGGGAATTGGGATCCTTAGTTTGTTGTCAGATTATAATCACTGACCCATAAGTGCCTGCTGCAAGTGACAGCTTTGCACTCCTTGCTATTTCTCCCTCGCTCAAGTGGGAGTTCTGCAGAATGGGAATAGCCTATGTGAAGAACTATCACACAGAGAGATGAGAGAACAAGTGCAATGTGGGTTATTCTAGAATACAGGAGTTTTAGCTGTAGGGAAGTCAGAACAGCTTTTGTGTTTCTATTCACAGCCAGGCTGATGCATTGCACATTAAGGAAGGAGCAGAGTCCAGAAGAAGGTAATTCATTTCTGTTCCTCAATTAATAGCAGTAAATATGCCTCTTCTTGCAATTATTTGCTTTCTTCATTGATGCTGCCCTATAAGTTCCTTTAAGGTAAAGCTTAATTTGGATGTAAACACATTTAGTCTTTGCTCAGTCCAGCTTTTCAGCCATGTGACAGTCCAAACCTGCACCTCTCCGTGTTTATACTCTTTGTGGACTTATATAGTTCTGGATGGCACGGGACATTGAGGTGATCTCCAGGTCCCAAGTCAGTAAAAGCAACTTAAAGACAGCAAAAACGTGATTTTTGTAGGGGTATTTTGCAGTGGTATTTGTGAAATACAGCTGAGATGTGCTTTCACCAATGCTCTTTAGCTATGAGGCAAGCTAATGTCCCTGGGCAGTTGCCTTTTCTTCACGGCATTTTAGTTCAGTGTCAACTGTAGATTAAAACCAGGAAGACTAGAATGGACATCACAGAAGTGAGTCATCATGATGACAGAAAATAAGTAGTTCCTGGAGGAAAAGCTTTTGTGATATTCTGCTAATTGGTGCATCGAGGAATAGTAAGTATCCACATTTGTCCTGAGAGCTCACGGCTCATTGAGGATCTGTTTGCCTGTATCCTTGGCTATGAATAAATTCAGTATCTCCTCTTCTCACGCATTTCCTAGATTAAATTTGAGCACTAATCACTAATGGTCTCTTCTAGGCATAATGATAGCCAGGTGGTGGTAGGAACTGTGTCAGTGGAAAAGGAGACGTACGGCTGGCTGCAGTCTCCACGTTACAAACTTGGAAATCTGAAGTGTTTTGTAATCTCTCTGATGAATCTGAGGTAGATACTTGGCCACTGATTTCATTATCAGACACCTTTGTTGATATGGTGCACACCACATCGACCTGCTTTTCTATTTTATAAAACTAATTCTGTGAGCACACAACTGTAATTCTTTATATACACAGACCTCTCACAAAAGCAGCAGTGCTCCAATTGGTTGTAATCTTCTGAGGTTTAAATATAACCAAAAATGAGAAAACAAAAGTGTTAATGGTTCTTTCCATAGCTAGAGTGTTCTTTTCAAGCACAATGTTGTTCTTCATTACTGGAAGGGGGCAAGGGGGAGCGGGAGCATATGATGATTGTGGCTCCCTCGCTCTCTGTCCCCGCACAGAAGAGACCAGTTTGTCTTCATGGTTTTCTATTTACTTTCTTATCATTCTTCCTGACCATAAAATATTATCTGTGCAAGAGGGTGCCAGGAGAGACAACCAAGTATCCAGAACCTACTGTTCCAGCTTGTGAATACTCATCCACATGAATAAAAACAACACAGTACTGGACACCTTGGAAGTTCATAGAGAAAACACTGCTAGAGAAAGATTCTGAAAACAGAACTGCCCCTCATACTCCTCAAGGTCACTCTCTTCATTCGCAGGCTTTGCTCTGGCAGGAGAGACTTGCGGTAGCAGCAGGTGCTCCAGCTGCTCCTAGCAAGAGACTTAAACCAGTCTATGATGGAGACCCTCCCCTTTCATGGCAGTCTACTTTGCAGCATATAGCAGTGGTAAATTCAGCTGAGTAAAGAAGTAATATGAAGTACAGTTAACTGTACAGGATGTGCTGGGGCATACTGGAATTGCCAGGTGCAACCCCTTCCATGTAAGAGTAATATAATCTTCTGTGATCAGCAGTCATGACTGAGGGCAAGAAGAAACACAAGCCCTTAGGCAGCTATGCTACGTATTCACCACTGAGGTACGTAAAAGCAAAACAGGTGCTGTATTCAGTGTTCCTGCATGTCAGCTGATCTCCATTTCATGATAAGAAGAAGAAAACAGTGGTCAAAATTCTGCAGAGTTTACATTTTTCTGGTGATGTTACCCATATAGGAGCTTAGCAATGAAGTATCGCTGCTTAGCAGGAAACAGAGCTAGATACTAGGCAACTTGTGCCATATGTTAATTAAGAAACAAATTAAAATTTTTAACTGGCAGGACTGTGTAAGATTTTACTTCAAAAACTCGAAGCTAGAAGAAACTCTCTTGGTTTCAAGTTTCAACACAAACTCATGGTGCAGGCCATATTTGCCAAAGGTGCCACATGTTGGGAGTTCTGAAGATATACATTTCCTGCAGTCAGCGAGAAGCAAAAGGCCCATGGGTCCCAAGCGGTTAAGTATCACTGCATAGCACAGCTCAGGGTCACTTTTCCAAAAGGTTTAGTGCCAGTGGAAAAGCACTGGTGGGAAACAAAGTCCAAAACAAACCCGGAGCCATTCTTTAATGCTGCCACTAGTCTGGAAGAATTAAGAATGATTTTTCCATAATAAGAAATGACCCTAAGGTACTAACCTCCTTCAGTTTTGCTTCAACCCTTCAGTTCGGCAGCCTCCAACCCATCAATTTGGTCAGCGTGCCAAGGCTCAGCACAGCTACTGCAATCTATCAAACTATGGATTTGCACAGAGCATCTGGAAAGGATATCTGAATTCTGCACTTGTAGATTTGTGATAGCGAATGTTAGACCTCAAGCAGGAACTATTTTAAATAGTTTCCATGAATCCAGGAAAGGGCAGTCAAAAGAAAAGATAATTTATTATTGGTGGGAAAATACATTTCAAGAGCTGCGAAATGATGCTAGAAGAAACATCCTTCAGGCTCTTTGCATTAATGATGTTAGCCCTCTTTTCATGACTCCACTAGCTCGCTTTTCTCTACTGCAACAAACAGAAGCAACTACTCCTCACGGTTAAATTCATTTGCAGTCTTTTTCTATACTGCTATTAGCTTGCTTGTATAACTGAGAAGTCAATTCCTGTACCTGAATAACTCACACTGTCAACATCCATTTTCCACTAGTTGCATTTCCTCAACACTACCACTCTGCCTTGGGGAGGTTTCCAGCAACACCTGAAAAGCAATCTTCCTTTCCTCCTTCAAACCCTTCTTTACAATTTATTTCTCTGAAGCCTACAAAACAATTTGTCAATGGTTAGGCAGTGGTCTGCTGAGATCTCTGCTTCTCATGCTGACTAATACTGTACCATTGTCTTCCCCTTCTGTCATGGTTCTTCAGTTTCGTCTGCTACCTCTCAGGTTAGGTTTATACATAAGAAATTATCTTTGAGGTTTCTCTTTTTCCCCCCATAAATCGGGGGTGTGGGTGGGGTTGTCTTTGTACACGTCTATAGTCTCCAAAGTGATACCATAATGCAAATAATAATAACAGAAAGAGTATCATGTCTATATCCAGACCCAAGGATTTTAAGTTGCTGTTGAATAGTAGTGGCACTTTCAGTCTGGAAGAGTTCACCTGCTTAAAGAGTTTAACTACTTATTTCAAGTTTATAAGTTCACTTACTTCCTGTGAGTTCAGGAGCTTGTCCAGGTGATCCCAATCCTTGTAGAACATCTGTTCTTGGTGTATTTTCTCCAGCCACTCCTTCTTCCGTTTCCATTCATTGTATACGTTTTCCTTCTCTTCCAACAATGCCTGTAGCTTCTGCTGAATCTGAACACAACACCCAAAGAAAAACTCTTGTTGGTCTTTCATACCCCATAGGAGTAGGGTAAGGTGGGAGGAGAAAGGCTTAGGTAGAACTGGGAATAAGACGCTTAAATGGCACTACAGACAAAATTTTCAAACAAAGAAAAGCAGAACGAGTTCTAGCGCTTTTATGTAGGCAGAGAGATAATAAGAGAGGTGGCTCATCCCAGCAATGCAGGAATACTTGTTATGTGTTTCAATTACCTCTCTTGTTCTTATTTTCTCATCTTGCAAGAGTGACTGTCCTAGCTGTACAACATGGTTATACTTCTCTTCTTGTGCTTCAATCTCTGCCAATAGCTGTTGATGCTGGGAAAGTCTCAGGCTGCTAGTAGATATGTCCCGAATGGTCTCCTTGGCTTTCATTTCCCTTATCATTTCTGCTGCCCAGGAGAAATAGTCCCACACCTGGAATCCAAGAAAATGTGAAAGATGAGGTTAGATCTCAAGCTTGGGTTATTGGACAGTAAAATCAGTGCTGACTCTTCACCTCCATGTGAATAATAGGTAGTAGAATAGCAGAGAAAAAGGAAAATATTTCATAAGGGGTGATAACCCCTTTGTGAATGTATTAAGGGAGGACAACATGACTATGGAAATTTCTACGTACTGTGTTAACAGAAAACATATATACATTTTTTGTAATGTCATAACTATAAGCAAACTCTGTTATACCACATCAGTGACAAAATAATATTATTTATTGCCCTTTAATCCGTAATTTCTCAAGTGCTTTCTGGAGTTATCCCTCCTCAGAGGATATAACAATACATCACCCTACCTTTCTATTGCCTTAGCTTAGACTAATACATGTGCATTTAAAACTCAGGTTGTACACATACTCTAAAAGGAAAGACAGGAGTGAAAATTGTCAGGTGAAAGAAAAATGAGCTCACTCTAATAGAGGTGGAAAAAATGCAACTATAGGTCAGAAAAAAATGGTTAAACATATCAGGTATGCAGCTTCAACTCTTGTTTAGTGGAGTTTTATGACTGAGATTGTCATAGAATGCAATTCTGGAAGAAACAAGGATGTACTGCTAATATACTTTCAAACTGTGAAAACCAATAAACACATATACATTTAGAATATCTGGAAAGGTCTGAAGCATTCAGCTGAGGCAATTATTAGCAAGAAAATTCTTAAACAAAACCCTGATGATTGTTTTCACTTTGTAACAGAAGAAACTTGTGCAACTAAAAATAATTTGACATTTTTTGTGTGTCATTTTCTGTGCTTGATTTATAGCACCTTCACCAACCCATTTATTTTTGGCATCTCATTTGAATCTGTAATAAATAGGTGTTGCCATGGTGTCAGGTGTCACTTGGTAAAAATAGGACACCAATGGAATTTACAGGGGATTGTATGGGATCCTTAATTAAAGTTTTATTATACTTTAATTGTATCTGGATTATTTGATCTGAGGTAGTAAATGGTCTGTCAGATTTCTATTGTATTTTAAAAGACTGTCACAGGCAACCAGTGCTAAAGCAAAATGCTCTTTTACAGCAGAAAGCTAAAAAATCTCTCTGGTCAATGGTTACTGGTTTTCCACTGTTCCATTTTATCTATGGATTTTGTCTGTGTTATTAAAATTTGATACAGTTTAAAGCTGGCTAGTGAACCATCCTTCTGGAAACCAGAGTTTTCAGAAAAGCACCACAAAATCGAACCTGGCCAGTTTGAGGTTCCTCAGAGTTAACCTTTCAAAATGAGATGCTTTTTCTTAAAGTCAGGTAACACAGCTACTCTGTGACTCTTTCTAGTGACTGTGGTCCTTTTAAATGGGCCCAGCTAGAGCACATGTGTTGGCATCGTTTTGATTTGCAGAACTGTAATTCATGTAGAGCTGGATGTCACTGAAGACACTGACATTGCACTTGGCACAGTGCAAATGTCTAAGACTGCCTGAGATCTAAGCTAACCATTAAGGAAAAAATCCATAAATCTCAGGATATTTAATGCAATGGAACAAGCCAGAAGCCAACAAGAGGTTATTAGACTGCCACGGCCAGCAACATTTAAGGAAAGACTAGGCATCCAACTGCAAGAAACTCCTAAGCAGGGCCAGACTGAGATCATGTAGATCCTTGCACAAACTTCAGAGCAACAGCCTCAGACCACGCAGTAAAGTTTCAAGCCTAATTCAAAATTCTGACTCCTTCACAGAGTTTCTTGGAACATCTGGAGCCCTCTGCTGTTGCTGCCTGCTGTCAGTTACGGCCAGCTCTGCTGTTTCATCAGAGTGGAATCATACCTGATAGGAAGCAAGGAGATACACTAGGTGATTGTGCAAAATTCTGATTTCATGGAAAGATTTGCAGATGTTTCATGTTTGTTCTGCTCTCTAATCCACATAAAACTGCACAATGAAAAAAGCCCTATGGGCTCTGCATGTGAACAAAACTAATGAAAAAAATACGCTGGGTAGTAGACATTAAGCAACTTTGTGGACCTCTTGGCACATCTGAAAGAGGAAAATGAGCAAAGTTGCCCCTTGTGGTCAGCAATTTAGGGGACGTTCTGCAGCAAATTTACTCTAACCTACCTCGGAGCTGCTGAGATTCTGACAGCCTTTAGAGTTGGCTGGATAACCCTGCCTGGTCCCATCTGGGCAGAAAGATGTGGGTTACAGCATTTGCCAAAACATTTATGCACTTTTTTGACAATTATTGTCAAGAAAGGAGGCTAAAACTGACAGGATCAGAAATACTTCTTGTCAGCAAACTGGCACTAAAGAAACAAAGAGATGCATCTAGAGATGTCACTGGGAGTGCAGTCACCTGGCTTTTGTCATTTTGTTTTATAATGTTAACAAAATGCTCTAACGATGGTATAGCCTTCTCTGTTAAGTACTGATGGGTTTGTGCATCATATACAGTGTTTGTTGCTTGTAAGGTTAGCAATGCAGATGAGAGGATACATTTTGCCAGAGTAAGCAATGGTTATAGGTTTGCCATTCAGACAGGATATGTTAAAGATTTTAGATAAAATTCAAACCAGAGGTGTTTGCATTGTGTACAGTTCCAGCAACAGAAAGAAAAAAAAGCACCTCACCAACAGGACACCTTCTATATGAAGCCAGCAACTAAACTGATGACATCAACTTTGAAAAAAGATGAACACGACAAGGAACTCTGAGTGACTGTGTTTTAATGGACAAATCCATCAAAGTATTGTCTCCTGATGAGGCTGCATCCAGGCTGAAGACTACCAGAAGCTAATATGTGTTAGAAGAATACACATGAGAAGAAGCTTGCCCTCTGCTTACAGTCTTCCCTAGACATCTGCTTTGGACCACTGTCAGAAAGAGGATACTGGATAGATGGACCTTTCACCTACATTCGTAGAACTGCTCTAATTTTCCTGAATTAATATTCTAATTTATTCTATTTCCTTCTCAACATTTTTGCACCAGAACTTTTCATAAAATGAAGTCTTAATCGCTAAAAAGAAAACTCCAGAAAACACAGTGCCACGAGCATCCTTTACCTTTCGCTACACTTAAAGCTTTAGACTTGAAGTGGATTGACCTAATGCACAGAGGCCTTTCGTGCTAACACAAAAGCATCATGCCCAATCTATTGCAGTCCCGCTCCCAGGTCATAGCCTTAAGACGAACGTATGGGAGGTTTCACCCAGGTGAACACACCCTGACTATTCTCTGCTTCCCAGAAACCACAGAAACAGCAAATGAACTACTGCAGCTTGGCAGCATCTTCATTTGACATCAAAGTTACACTTGGAACAGCTGAAGCATAGGATCACCTGAAGCACAGGAACACCATAGGGAGCATTCATATTACAAGGGATTGGCTCCCCCCACCCCATATCTTATATGGTATTTGATACAAGGGGGACCCTCATCATTCTGTACCTGCCACTGTAGTACTTGCAGCAATAACCCACTAATTTAGGGTGGGATAACTCAGCTGACTTCACTGAAACTATTGTCATTCACATAGTTTTCCATGGCCTACTGAAATCTTTGCAGAGACAATTACCATGTCTTGCAGTTAGCAATACTGTGCTGATATATGTAAGTCACTGTGTTTAAGAGGTTACTGCTATGACACAGCAAAGACCAGTGAGCTGTGTTTGACACACTTCATGAAGCAAGTTAAGCAAAGATTACTGTATGCCCTGAATAAAGCAGGGCTTTTGAAAATTACGTCCATCTACTACTATTCCTGCAAAGGGATGACCACCTCTGACAGCTGTCGAATAACTCATACGCTATTGGACAAGCTTCCCTTACTCTGAAAGGCAAAAGATCCTCATCCTCTAACACCTTTCTAAATAGCTGCAAGCACTTAAATACTAGGTGAGCAACACAGACAGCCCCTGCAGCCATTCGCTTCAGCCTTTGCAGCTCGGAAGTCCACCCATGACTGACACACACTGAAGGCAGCTTTCCCTGTGTGCCAAAGGACAGAAGGCAGAAGTGCTTACATGTGCTTGAAACTGGTAAAGCTTGTACGCTTGTTCCAGAAGTTCCTTGCGCAGTTCCACTTTAGACTTCAGGGCCTTCCAGTTTATCACTATTGCCTGCTGCTTTGCTTTCAGGTCTGTCACCTGTTTCTTAGAGCAGTGGGCCAGCACACGATCTGCAAAGTGAATCAGCTCCTGCAGCTACACGTAGGGAGGAAAGAAGAAGGTAGGAAAGAAAGAGTCATAAAGATCCAGCTAACATCACAAAAATGACAACAAAGGCTAAGTTACCTGTACACGACACCACAATTCAAGCAACATTCTCAGACCTAAGTTTTCCCATGCTTAAACAAAGGCTTCCCCAATTTCAGTTCTGTGGAATAACAGTGACATCCAGTGTTTGCCAGGGCTCATCACAACGGCAATTGTCAAATAGGCAGAAAGGTTTTGTTTCTTCTTTCTACCATACCATTTACCAAAATGGAACCCCACTACAAAACTAATGCAAAGAATAGATACCCATACCTTGTTTTCCCTGGTGTTTAGACTAATTGCGACTACATTCTCTTCATTCATGCTCTTTTACTTTGAAAAGTAACAAGTACCGGATGGGATCAATTTTTATCTGCCATAAGGCCAAGATATCAGGCCACTGATAAGTGATAGTGGGATAACTCCTTTAGTAATCTCAATATAACACAGACTGTACTAACTCTGAAGTTACGTTTATTAAACAAAGGGATAAAGAGAAAACTGTACGATTCTATTGGTCTAGCTGAAGCTAAGCACATCTCTTCTATAAGAGGAAGCTTTCTAAGCAATAGCTGTTCCCATGAACTGATGTTTTTCATAAATTTGTATAGCAAGCCCTACCCTTCTCTTCTTTCTCACAGTCCAATCCCTAACGCTCTAAAGCTGCTGAAGTTCCCAGGCTGCTCCTCCACCCTTATTTCTGTAATCCCCTGTAGTCAATTACTCATTTTATGTTCAATAAATACTGCATCTCTCTGCACATAGAACAGATTCTGGATTTTTCCTTGCAATTACCTGAAATGCTTTGAACTAGGGGGTAAACAAATCGTAAAGCTTGGTATAACGATGCATTTCAAACAGTGATCAGAAGCATTCCTGTGAATCCCTTCAAAAGTCAACACTCATGACAACATGTTCCCTCTTTTTAAGGTTTTAAATGACCCACTTCATCATTTCCATCAGACCTGAACATACTTAAAAGCAAAAGACTCTGAGGAAGACCCTTGGCCTTTTCCAGGCTCTTAGAGGTAAGTTCATAATAGCAAATTATTACTATGGTTGTACTGGAAACCTGGATTTTGGCTACACGTTAAAGACAATGAATGACTTTCATTACCTGCTGCTCATTCCCAATAAGCTCATGCTCCAGGGCCACATGGTTGCGGAGCTGGGCTTGCACACCTCTCATGTCCTTAGCAACGTCATCTGGAATACTTTTGGATTTTTCCTAGCAAGGAAGAAATCAGTGCAAGCTTTGTTAGTTAATGTTTCCAAGCAAAGCGCATCAGAATTCTACTTTAGTCATTTTGAGTAGTGTTCTTCATACTGCACAAGTAAGGACTACCTTTCCTTACTTGTTACTCAAAAGAGAAGCCAGAAAAACCTGTCCTAGAACATCTGTCCTTACACTGGTAAGTACATCAGTGATTAAACTACTCTGCTGGGCTGTGAGAGACCAAATTTCAAGTCTTTTCTTGGTTAGGCAATACAAGAAAAAGTCTTATAGGCCTCGAGTTGGGAATCTACCTTAAATAGCTATTGCAGTAACCATTGCTGAACTCTTACAGTAGTGCTAAAAATCAGTAATCTCAGGCCACTCTTTGGCATGCATGTGGACCATTTGTCAACCATCTTTACACAAAAATTTACTTACACTTGCTTAGAAAAGATGGGTTAAAAAAGCAACATACACAAAGCAGGATTACTGTAAGGATGAGAGAAACTGAGAGATCATCATGTAAGAGGAGACTTAAACATTTATTTAGCTCAATAAAGGTTCTGAGGGGCATAGAGTTGCTATTCAGACATGCACTGGCAGCACAGCAAGGAAAAAGAAAAGGCATTTCAGCTGGAGGACAGCATCGTCACCAGAATAAAACGGTTTGAAGTTTGCTTCAGGTCAGTTTAGGTGAAAATTAGAAGAACATTTCCAAACACTGGAGAAGAGCGTTTCTGTAACAGACTCTTGGGCGGGTTTGGGGGTACTAACAATGCATCTTGTTAAGGCTATACAAGGAGATGCATGGTATGGTTGCCTATGGTACGATAGTATTGGACTTAGTCACTTAAGAGGTATCTTCTAGTCCCATGTTCCTATTAGATATGACATTCCCTGCTAGACGTCTCATCAGGGGACACATGAAAGGATGGACATGGTGACTGAATTGCTCTCTCACTCAGATGTGAAGCTTATTAACAGGATGAGATGCAAGAAGTGAAAATTGTCACTGCCTGAGCCAAATTCAGCACAGGGATAAACCAAAAGCTGTTTTTTGGAGTATTTCTGAAGTGTCACTTGTCACAGCCACAGAATTAACTATTGAAATATGGAAGTTAAATGTGTACCAGGTTCTTAAAACTCCAGCTGATGTACAGTGAAATATATGACATCTGCTTTTCCATTTACAACAGGGAAAGAAAACAGGAATAACATAGTTGAATAGGGCAGCCTCTGCCAGCGCAAAAAAGCAGAAAATCTACTGCCTGTAACCTAACACAGCCCTGTTGGCTTGCACACAGCTGACACTCTGTTGGATCACCTCCTCCTATATACACCTACATTAGGGTGATCACACATTCCAGTACAGCAAGGATGTGGTTTCCCATGAAATTCTTTGGGATGCGCAGATAAAATGGAAGCCTGAAAATTTTCACTGGGATTTCTCCTCCTGTCCTTCTGTGACTGTTTGAAGTTACTGTCAGTACTGGGCACCGGAACACAGGAAAAGGACTCATTTTCGGCCTTACTTCTGACATCGGTCCACATAATTGCCTGACACCCTTCCAGGCTAATGGTCACTGTGATCCAAACAAATGCCTTTTTCAAGAGAGTTCTTTCTTCAGTGCATAGAGGACCAATGGTGTAAAAGGAAGGAGTACGGTGAGGCAGCAAACAGTTTTTTAATCTGACTTGATAACTGGAAATAACATTACTATATATGTTACACTATGAGACAATTTAGTTCAAGACCTGGTCACTCAGCTTCTCCCACAAATAAGCAACTCTAACTGCACCTAGTCTCACCAGTGGTCTCATGAACTGCCCACTTAGGCATAAGGATTACCCAGGATTTTTTGAGAACTTTGAGTAAGACACAGTTTCTCACTGAGAATACCTAAAAGCCAGCAGCAGGCATGCTGAAAATTGTAAGAATACTCCACAAATTAAGCTGCAATGAAAGTTGTCACTATATGAGGTTTCTCCCATGTGTTTTACCTCAATATGGGCCAGAGCATCTGCCAGGTCTTGGTAACACTTGTGAATCATTTCAGCATCTCTTAGTCGCTCACCTTGTAATCTGGTAATTTCCAATAGCTCCTCCCAGGAGTTCCTACAAAGGAGTATGGGGAAAGGAAGCATGTAAAACATGCAAAATAGGAGTAAGTGAGATTAACGGTCTGAAGAAAGCTTAAAAACAAGACCTTCACTTATTTTGTGTTTTTCAGTCCTGCCATTAAGTTCTGTTAAAACAATTCTCTGAGGGGCAGAACACGTCCCTTGTCTTATTCTGTCCATGTCCTCCTCTCTGCTCCAGGTACCTACACAGATGCCTCCTATATAAGGATGCCCGTCTCCAACATGCCCTTCAGGATTCACATGCTACAACCTGATGCAGCCACATGGGAGGAGGGGAGGAAGATAGTGGGGCAGACGGACTTCTGGATGAAGCACATACATGTGTTCTAAGAGGGGAACAACTCCTTTCCTACATGAGGCTGCCTCCCTAAAACTTCCACACTGATCCAAACACCAAACAGATGACCAGCCCAGGCCCTCTGTTGATTTCCACTGCCAGGCTCACAACAGTCAGCAAACGCTGCACCTGCCCAGCAGCACACCTGACACTACAGGATTTGGGGATTTGCCAAAAGGGGCAGCAGACCTTCTCCTCCCCTGCTGCTGCTGGTCCCTGGCTTCTTGAGATGTGGCACTAGGAGCAGAGAGATTGTTTGTAGAGGACTGGGATGAGGACTAGGCCAGACCCTACTACTTCTTCATCCTTCTCTTTGGGGCCTGTTTGGACGAGTGCCAGACAATATGAGAAGCAAAGATGATCTTAATGGTTGCAACAGAGCAGTCATGGGATTCAAACTCGAGAAGTTGAAGCAATAAAGGTGCAACTAAACTCCCAGCCCTTCAGTTAGGTGATCTTATTTCAAAGGGCAAAGGAAGTTCATTGACCCCTTGCTTGCAAAGCGCCTCTGATGCAATTTGCAAGAAGCCAAATCAGCAAGCAGATGGAGTCTGTATTATAGTAGTCTATTTTTAAATGAAGCATGCAGCAGTTCTGTGTCAGTGAACAAACTGCACACTTTGCAATTAGAGAATTGGGAGTAACTGCCTTCTTACCCTTTTCTAATTTCTTCTCACTTCCTCCTCTTTGCAAGGGAACTGAAAGGAGAAAGTGTTATAGGACTAGCACAAGTCTCCTACCTTAGTTCTTTCTGCTTCTGCCGGATTTCTCTGGACTCAGAATGACCACAATTTAGCAAGTTTTCTGCCTGCTGCTGGCAAGCCACGACTCTCTTCCCAGCTCCTTCCAACTGGCGTCGGAATGTGTCATATTTGGCACAAAGTTGCTTTCAAAGGAAAGACAACAACAAGAAGTCATTTTGAGTGCTGCTTTTCCCAAATATACTGCCCAGCTGTCAGAACAGAGCTCAAAGAAAGGTAATAGGCTGACCATATTTGGAGATGAAGAAACTGCAGAGAAGGATGTCAATGATTAGATTTTACCTCCAACGACCATGATGATCTACAGATTGGTAGCAAAAGCATGAGGTCTGTGAGGCAGATAGGAGGCAGGATCATGTTACTGGGCATGGAAACAAGCACATTTTTTCAGTGTACAATGAATTTCAATTAGTAATGATATGTGCTTACATCATGAATATAAATGTGCATTCAGTACAATAAGTGAATGCTGTAGCCCAGTTCCAAGATTTAGGACAGAAGATATTTTGAAATAAATGATTAAAATGAAGATTTTGAGAAGTATAACTGTAGATGCCCACACATGAGCATTTAGCATTGCACACACAATTTTATTACATTAACAGTGATAAAAACTCCAAAGTGGACACCACATTTAAATATCTGATTATTAAAAATAGAATGTTGTTCTGAATCTCTGAAGATGTAGACATTTCAGCCTGCAGTTGTTTCATGTAGTCCAGCCCTCTTTCTAGCCCCCACATAACAGGATGTAAGAGTTAGGCAACACTGCCTGCCTGTCATTACCAGTCAATCCTTTTTGCCCACTCCTCCCCCTTTTCTCTTCCCACCTCCCAGTTTCTTACTTCTTATGCTGCTTTTCTAAGTCTAAAGCTATAATCTTTTTGCAGTCCTGCTCCACACAGTTCAGTTGACTTTCAATCTGTTATTCAAAAAACTCACCAAGACATGCTCGTAGTCATTTCCATAGTCTTCAGAGCTGGCCATTTGTTTCTGTTGAGTGATCCAGTCCTGCAGATCTTCACATTCCCGTAGGAATTCATGCAAGGTAAGAGTCTCATTCAACTTCTTCCCTCTGTTGGGAAAAGGAGACAAGACAATGCAATGAGACTAAGGGAATTAAAAAGGAGGGCAATGAGTAATTTTCTTCCTACTGATCCCTCAAACCTCTCCCTACTGAAATTCATTCTCACTTTAGGTCTCACTTTAGCTTTCCAGATTGCAAAAGATGTCTCTAGGACAATTGCAGTTGGCCAGGTCAGGCTCAGCTGGCTGAGTTTCTCAGCACAGTACAGCGCCTAGCTGAACTGTCTCTGTTTACTGTGCAAATGTTGCAGAAAAGATGAATCAGGCTTCCCTCTATTTGAATAACAAATGTTCATCCCAAGAGATGTAGCCTGCTCAGAGAATCCAGACCTCGAAGGAGAATACAGGTAGGAGATACAAACCAGAGCACCAATAAGGCACCATGAGACCCAGGTTAGCATTAAGCAAGAAACAACACAAAAACAGTTCTCTGTTCAACACCCTCAAGTGTATTGATACTTATAGACTGAACATTTATTCCTTTTTCTGAACCTTTCGTTCCTAAGAGTTTTTTCCATGCTTTTACCTTTTTAATTGTAAACCAAAATAAAAGCAAGAGGTAAAAACCCAGCATTTCCTGTGGACTTAAATATTCCAGTTTTCAGACTCATTTATTTGTTATTCCACTTGTTGAGTCCCATCCCTTTTCTAAATGAAATTTTTGTGGCACAAAAAACTAAATCGTTCAAGTAAAAAGTTCAAGTTCCTTCCGGACAACAAACTAGAAGTGTTTAAAAACCTCAGGTACAAGCAAACTGTCTCATTGTAAACATCTTACTGTAATAATAACACAATGGAAGTGAAACAGAATGTAAATGACTCATTTAAGGATAAAAGCCTTCCTATACTGACACAGTCACTAGGCATAAAGATAAGCATAACTGTCATTATCTCTCTTCTGCTGTGTAATGAATCAAGACATTTACAAACAATGCTAAGGAAGCCTTTCAAAAACAGTTTCTTTCCTTTTGATGACAGATTCCAAATAGCAGGAAGGCTAGTCAGAATCCAGCATCTCCAATCACTTTACAGGACAATGATGAAGGGAAACGAGGAAATTTTGTGGCTTTCAAATCCCTAATATGAAGTGGGACTACCTGAACAAGCTCAGCAGTGTGCGGGATTCAAACATAGAGACAAGCAATTTCTAAGTACAATTTAAAAAAAAGAAGAGAAAATGAATATGATCCAAATCCCAGCGAGGTAACTGGAGATATCCTTTATTGAGTTCAGTGGGCTTTGAATCAAACCTAGGATCCAAGGGACTCTCCAGTGTATATGAGAGTCAGTTGAGATATATATTTTTCTAGTTCCTACCTTGCCGCTGCTAGTTCCTGCAACTCCTGGAGTCTTGAGTGAACTTGGTCCTTTGGGCCATCAACATCAACATACTGAATGGAGCCCACAAGAGAAAGAGGCTGGGCACTTTCACTCATTTCTTTCATCAAAGTCTGGTAAACAGCAATCTCATGCTCCAGTGCCTGGCAGAGAGAAGACAAATAGAGAAGAGTGAATGAGAGCCACTTGCCCAAGATCTGTACCATTTGAACTTTTGCACTAACCTCAAGCGTGATCACTGAGCCATTAAAAGAGGAGAAAAACTTTTTGGAAGCATGTTAGCTTTCCTAGATTTCATCAACGTTATATAATTTTCTATCAATTTTTTTTTTTTTTTTGGGGGGGGGGGGATGGATAAATTGTACCTTAATTCAAATAAAGTGATAAAAAAATATTGTTAGATGGAGAATGGTATTCCTGGACTAATACTATATCTTCAATTCTAGGACAAAATTACAGCTTCTGCATGCCTCTGTTGTGACTGAAAAGCAGATATCAGATCACAGTCAGTTTTGTCTTCAGAAAATTACGATGAGAAAATTACTGTTCTCCTTTTTCCTCAATCACTTTTTATCTACATATATTAGTAAGCTGAATTTATCTTTTCTATGAGTTCATACAGATATGGACATAAGTCAATGTGAAATATTCTGCAGATGACTGGACACTCAAGTACCAATGAAACAGAAACAGAAAATTTCACAAAGGCAGACAGATCCTTTGACACCAATTTTCAGATAGATGAACTAGAAAGAAAGAGGAATGGAGTGATTTTTAAATGCAGGAGAGAAGAAATATTTTTTTCTATCTACAAATCTGAAAAATAATCTCTTCAAGGTTTAGTAGTATGTGTAAATAGCATCAAACTGAAGGCCTAGCTTCCACTGGAGAGAGAAAAGTCCTGCTACACATTCATTGAGCTTTAAGCTTTCCTGAAGGAATAAAAGCAGCCCCACCACGAAAAGAAGATCTCTGCATTGTCACCCTATCTTAATATTTCAAAATCCTACCTCACAAACATGTGTTTTCACTCAAGAAAGTCTTGAGGATATGGGTTTAGTAGCCAGTCAACACCATTCCCTACTATACTGGAGTGAGTGGTCTTATTTGATATAGTGTGTTTCTTGAACCCCATAGCATAAGTACATTATCCTTAGGGAGCTCTGATGCACTGCTGCTCCAGAGCACGACACATGGACTGAGAAGATCCAAGCTTTCTTGAACCACTGATTTATCAATGGATCCATGAATCCAAATCTGATAGAGGCAATTCTTTCCCAAAGCAACACAGGAACTCAATTTTTTAACTCATTCATGGATGTCAACTCTCAACATTCCTTATTAAATTCTTCAAGGATTACTAAAAAGCTTTTGAAATTCTTTGCGTTTTGAAATACCTTATGTTTTTGGAGGAGTTTCAGCGTTCCATCTTCGTCCTTACCATACTCCTTGCTTGTCACAAGTGGACGTTTTTCTGCTATCCAAGCCTCCAGGTCTGAGGTGTTCATTAAAAACTATCAGTCAAAGAGAAGGCGAATTAGTTTCTCCCTCAGCTTCCATAATATTTGTGTCATTTTCTTGATTTGATAATTTCTAACTGGAGGGCACACTGTAAGATTTACTGTGAGGCCATATAGAATAACAGATGAAGAATATTTAATCCCAAGAACCACCATTCCATGTAACCAAATTAACTTGTAGGAGTCCTGGTGACCTTGTAACTTGTAGGTGACCTGTAGGAGGTCACTCCTCCTAAGCGATGAAGCTAGGGATGGATTAGTTAGCTTTTAACTCTCTGAAAAATACTATTCTAAATGGAAAATTAAGCTATAGAATCTGTTTACAAACTGGAAACTACTAAGAGGATTTTAAGCATACTCTTGCTCTGTCAAATCATATGCAGGTGAAGGAGACCACAGGTGGAAGACTTCCGTGTAGGATAATTAAGGCCTTCTCCAGGCATCAAAGCTCTGGAAATAAGTTTCTAGGTGCCTCATTTTTATTTTGTTCACATCAGTATCCTTACTTGACTCTTCCTTTATGTCATTCACTAGGGTAGGCGCTAACCGTAGAACGTCAGTGAGATATTTCTCCTTGCCCTTTCCGAGAAGTTTAAGTCACCTATAAAAATCAGGCTTCATTAAGCCTGTAGTGTGGACTGCTGTTTTTACAGATGGAAGAAATAAGAGCCAGAGATGACCAAAATCTCCAGGGAACATACTTTAGCTGTATATTGAAACTCTGTGCAGCTGCTACTTATGTCTACAAAACTGCGTGTGTCAGCTGGGTAACTGCATTGATAATGACCCACTAATGACAGAAAATTTGGATTAGCTAGGTAAATATTTGCATGCAAATTTTAAAAACAGGCTAAACTTATGGTCCATTATCCTGTTGAAATAGTAGGGCCAAAATTCCTATCTTGGTCTGTGATGGCCTTATCAGTTAGTTTAACTGATAGCTTTATCAGTTTCTGAATATCATTTCAAGGTATTGTTGCCTAGAACAGGCAGGGATTGGACGGCGCAAGAGATCCTTTCGTTTCTTATTTACTTGTCATAGTACTCCAGTGTGAAGGGCCATTTCAGGACCCACTGTACTACTACAGTTAAAGCTTGAGTCTATATAGGGCTACTGAGAAAGGAGCTACTACTCGGTCTAGAAGTGTTTGTCCTAAACCCAGCCATCAAGGGATGAGTACAGCATCCAAGTCACACCTCTAGACCATGAGCTCCAGGCTGGGGGCTGCATTCAGTGTGCAGACCAGCCCTCTGTTCCCATGAGTTTGGTGTCAAGCATCTGAAGTGAATTCCAGTCCCAGCAGAGCAAGAGATTAAAGATGTTTTGTTATTTGTTTTAAAACTTTGGTCCTTTTATTTGTCTGGAGAAGCTACTATGTAAGCACTTGGCTGCAATTTGTACCTCCTGGAAGCCAACTGAATGCTGCAGCTGCTTCATCCTTTCCTCGCAGGCCTTCTCCAGACCCTGCCAGGCAGTCACAAGCTCCTGGCATTTCTCACTTATTTTCTGAGCCGAGGGGTGCTGACCCACGAGCATTGTCCTCCCTTTATCCAGAACCCGCTGGACTTGCTGTTTGTGGGCATTTACTTCTGCCTGCAATTCCTGGGAATGAGAAAGGAGGAAGATGAGAACGAAAGGAAGGGCATGTGAGAACAAAGAAATTTCTATATGCTCTTCTAGGCATAAGCAAAACTGGCAGCTGCTGATGGTGGGCAGACTGCAGAAGCTGTCCAAACCAGTGGACACAAAGACTGCCTGTTTCTGCAACAGCTGCAGCCTGGACAGCCTGTCCCAGCCCCACTGAGGAAGCAGATAGAGTCTGTATGGTGACAACTCCCCTCACCTTTCCTTCACCTTAAGTTCTCCCCACCAAAGTCCTTGGCCCAGTGCTCTGGGCTGTTCTACACCTTCCTGTGCTCCTGCCATGTCCCATGCCCAGCAGCCAGGGAGGTTCAGGAGATGGAGCAGGGGAACTAGGGATGGGAGGCAGAGGTGGGGGATTCAGAAAAGAATTTTGGGCTGCTGGTGGGAAAAGGAAATATCCCAGAAGTCAAATGAGCTGGAGGACAGTGGGAAGAGAGATGCTGTTAACAGTACCATGCTACCATGAATGTCGTTAGACTCCCAACTCCTGCTCCATAAAACCTCCACTGGTCCTATGCCCCTTCCCACGGAACCTGCAATCCAGCAGCTATAAAAGTCAGTGTTGCCAATGGTGCAGGGCAGCTCTGAGTTGCCTCTCTGTCTGTGAGGAGCTTCTACAAAGAGCCAGACTCTCCAGAAATCAGTGTTAACCTGTCTTTATACATACATTGACTGTGGCTTGTTCAAAACATCTTACAAATAACTGTGGAACTAAAATAAACATTGAATAGCAGTTCTATGCGGTCCTACAGTATCTAGCATGCACATAGCTCAGGATGACTTTGCCTGCATCATGAGAGCAGTAAGTACAGGATTAAAATAGGATGAGCATATAAGGGCTAAAATATTCTACCTAGACCACTGCACCAAAGAAAAAAAACATTCTTTACACTTCATGTGAGTTTTTTTTAATGCATTTTTAATGGGAAGAGCTACAAACTTTCTCAGACTATGAATACTGTAAAACATGATAAATTTTGCAGTTCCTACAGGAATTCCATCTGTGCTATGAAAATCACCACCACATCGCAGACTTGTCTCAGTCTGCTGGAACCATTTTAAATGAGCTAGTGCTGGGATCATACCTCAATGAGAGTCTGGCACTAGGATTTGCTTACAGCAGCCTCCCTAGAGGCAAAGGAGAACTTGCAGCTGCTGGTTTGCAAGTTGAGATGAAGTATAGTGCACCATCACGCTACAACACACCTGATTAAAGGAGTTACCTTGTGTTTTTGCAGCAGGCTTTGAGCCACATCCAAAGACTTCCCATAGTTGGTAGAATGGACGATAGGCAGTCGTTCGTTAATCCAGTTCAGCTCCATGTCATGATAGTGATAGAACTCATAGAGATCCACTGCAGCTTCCAGTAATTTATGCCTCTCATCAAGAGGTACTTGCAAAGACTCAAATCTGAGGGTCATCCATTAAGATATATGTTAAAACAAAGCTTTATTCTGATTCCCTAATTCCGAAGGAATTAGGCTGAGATCCCACTGTGCAGATTAGAAAACACTGGGCACCTGCCTGCAATTAAATTTCAATAGCTAGTGCTATCTGTACTTCTCAATAAGGCTGCTTCTGGCAAGTATGAAGAGGATTTGACATAAGACCTGTATCGCATTTAAAAGGAAAGTAGGCAGAGGAAATGGGAGCAGGGCTGTACACTGCTGTAATGCTGACGACATTGCACGGAGCATCCTGCTGCAACCAATATTGCTAATGGATAGTTAACAAAAACATCTTCCATTTGGTAAGACTACACATAAAGGGGTATAAAGTTAACATGCTACCAATGCCTTAGTTTACAGTCAGTTCAGTAGCGCTGCTGGGAAGAGAATTGCAGCCCACTTTTTGGTGTAGGCTTATGCGATAACACTAAATGCAAACAGAAAAAAAACATGTTTTACACTTTTGAAGTTCCAGGCTTGTCCTGAGATGTTTTAATGAAGCTAGTCACTATTGAACTCTGGATCACTGCATCACTTAACAAGCAGCTGGATGGCCTATGGGTAAGCAAAGGACTAGAGCAGAAGGAGCATAACAAGCAGAAAGTAAGATCCAATAATAAAGGCTGAGGTGGGTCAGCAGACAGCTGTGTAGGTGCAGACCAAAGCACAGTTATGGTAGAACTGGGAGGAGAAATGATTCTTGAATATGGATTAAACCTAATCAACAGAAAGACATTTTCTAGAAGGCAGAACAAAAAATACTACTGACTTATGAACTTGTCATGGAGATGAAGACAAAAAGAGAATGGCACCTCACCTTTTCAGATACTTCTGTGTTTCATCCAGAATCCTCTGGGAGTCAAAGTGATTGGTGGCCATTTTCCTTGCGTGAGACACAATAGAGTTCATTTTCTCTGCCAGCTCACGTGTCTCGTTTTCCAGCTGCTTGTGCTGCTTGAGAAGATCACGGCTGGAGCGCAAATCATGGCCTGTTTCTGACTCCTGAAGAACCTTCTCAATTTTCTCTATCTTCTTTTTAGCATCCTACCAGGAGAAGGTCACAGCACAATAGTACTGACCTTACAACATCATTTTCTTTCACTCAGGCCCTCTCACGATAGACTCCTGAGTGCTCCTCTTTCTGGGCCACTCAAAAACACTGTTCCAAATCCATCCCTTTGAACTATCTTAAATGGCATAATATGAAACAATGTTCAAAGGCTCAAAACTGTAGCTAAAACACAACGGCAGTTCCATTAAAGGCTTGTATCTGGGAACAGCTTCATAGCATAATGTTCCTCTCATTCAATTTCCCTGGATGACAATAGACTTAATGCAGTGCTGTGCCTGTAATCCCCAAACTGACTTCGAGCAAGCAGGTACCTTTGCACAGTGCTGAACCGTGCAGAGAGTTTCCTTGGTTTCCTGCATTGGCAGGATGGCTACACAGGTGCAGTGCTGAGCCTGAGCTCAGCAGCTTTGTGTCTTGGTGCTGTACTGGCACTATTACTCTGCTCAAAGCTTTAGAATGATGTTGGTCAGCTTTATATTGGGTTTTCTCTCTTGAGAGTGTAGACAAAGTCCAGCAATCTGTCTGATGTTAGGACACCTTAAAATATACTTTTGCCTGGATGATAACCCCTGTGCCTGCTCTTTTTTTGTGAGGAACACTCCGTATCAACAGAGAAACCAGATTCCTAAGCCATCCCTCCCCCATGCATCCCACCACCTCCTGACCTGGAGCAGTTCCATGAGCTGTTCTTGCTGCCCAGCTTGTCTCAGCTTGTCGCCTCGCTCTATCATCTTGCCATACAATTTCTCCCACTTCTTCTGTAGCTCTGACATCTTCTTCTGGATAGAAACTGCTGCATAATGGTCATCTTGAATCAGTTGATTTCCTTTCTGGAGAGACACAGCACATCACTGTTTTGAGCAGATCAATGGCTATAGAGCTTGGGACAAGATGGAAGGCTTAGGTCCAAAACTGCCTTCACCTTTATCAGTGTTGCAAAGTGTTCCTCATTAGCCATCATTTCCTTCTCAGCAGCCTCATGCCACTTCAGTTTGCGCAGAACATTTGTTGGATCACGATAGGATTCATCTGATGCAATCTTGTACTTCTCTTCCATCCATATCAAAAGCTCAGCAGCATCACGATTAAACTCCTTACAGAAACAAACAGGATTAGACAGGTTTAACTTCTAATTTTATGGGGGTTTGCAGTGCGTCCTTGCCGTAAGGATTAAGCCCTCACTTTTTTCTACGCGTTAGGAAATGTGACACATTTTCATATGAACGCTGCTCTACATAATCAACACTCTTAATTCGTGAGTTACGATCTTGAACCATTGACAAGTTCTTGAGTCCCCAGAGTAATATCTTAGTCCCTTTTTACCGTATTTACTAATCTGCTGCCTGTAATTGTCAATGAATGGCTGCATTTCTGATAGAATATTTCAATTACACGTGGCCTATCCCTCCAGTATAACTTTGCATTTCAGCACTGAAAGCTAAATTCTGTGCCAAAAATCTCAAACTATATGGAAAGTACAGTTAGTATAAGTATCACATACAATTAGTATAAGGTAATCGTCCATCCCAATTATATATTACACAGTTTTGATGGCTATTTTCCTGTAGAGGTCCTTATATAGGCCAGAATAGGAATCATAGTTAACGTTTCTTCAATTCTTCACAAACACTCTGAGTGAAAAAGTATAATGAATGCAGTCTAGGGGATGCAGAGGGAACTTGCAACGTTTGCATATACAACGTAAACAGATAAAGCGTCTCGGAAAACCAAATCCTGAACGCAAAATCTTTCTTTGCATGTACAGTAAATAAAAACAATAATCATATTAATAATTATGATCAGATAAAGATGAAACTAAGATGCAAAAAAGAAAAAGTTAATCGTATTCTAACTTTTGCTGTTCCCGTTATAACACAATATGACACAACACCATTTCATTAAGCACAAGAGAGCATGCACAGTTAACACTATAGTAGCATAACCTGCCCTTATCTCTCAGAAGAAAAGCTTTCATTCCAAATCCAGAATGTGAATGAGAGATTATCCATTGATGGTTATGGAGTACCACTTCCTTCATATATTCTTCCCAATTGCATTAAACTACAGTGAAGCATTAATTTGTGCCAAATGATTAAGGACTAGAACAACATTAAGCACTGAGCAGAATGAACTTATCCAGTAAATAAAATACTCAGTTGATATTTTTCACTGAATATTTCCATTTTTATTTTGGTATAGCTTTGTAAGACTTATCATGAGTGCATCATCTCCTCCCTGGAAAGTGAAATTCTCTGTCTCACACTCAAAAATAAATTGGTCTGCATTGGGAATGCTCAGCAGTTTGAGATTCATCCCATGTTAAGACAAAGGGTAAAATTACTTCACGCATGCTTGACCAAATCTGCAGAATCAGTCCTTTTACCTGTAGCTGTAGGGAATCCAACAACCTCTGTTTTCTCTGTGCATTGCTTAGTACCAACTGTTCCCATCTTTGCTGGAGAGTAGCCATTCGCTCTTCAATACTACCAAGAAAAACAGTAAGCCCAGTGCAGTAGCTGTCATATGGGTGTCTGTGATCATTCTGTAGCCATGAATATGATATAACTGGAATCTAGCTCAATGCATCTGTTGAGAGGGGGACGGGGTAAATGGCCCTGTTCCATGACCACCCTGGCTTGTCAGACAAGCAATTCCCGCTTGCCTACTTCTCTGATTTTTCTTTTGTATAGCTGTATTACATTAGAGACTTGTAGCCATCCTGTGTTTGACTAAACACCTAGGTTTTCCTCCTTCCCAAATATTCCACCTTAACTAATAATTTTCTCTGTGATATAAGTGTAATGGAGCTGCGAATAGTCTTCTAATGCAGCAAGAAATCTGATTTTAAGAGCAGTTTTAGAAATTTACGAAGGAATTTTCAAGACATTATCACCTGTGATTACAAGAACGTGGTCTTTTTGACCCAAGAGGTCCAATGTGACCCTATATTTCTAATCCTTGTTTATACAGAAGTCCCCTTACTAGATTCTAGTGGCACTAACACGATAAAGGAACCACAGATGACAATTCATTTTTCAAAATAACATGAAGGACCTTCAATGTGAATGTGAATCAGGTCCATAATACGATGATGACGAGTTATTTCCTTGCGCAGTGCTCTGTGACTTTTTAACAGCAAGCACTATATTAATTCTAAGTAATGTTGATAAATGAAAGAAAAATTCAATTATGTGGGTATGTAATGAGTTTACATTAAAGAAATCTTAGAACTGTATGTAGAGAATTATTCTAGTGCTTTGACAAATGCCACTTTTAAACTAAAGCGTTTCCCTGCATTTCTCTTACTTCTCCTGAAAGCACAGGAAATCTATATCTTTTTGAGAATTCCCTTTTTCCCTCCTTACCCAGAAGACAACAGTTTGGAGATCAGCTGAATCCTGACTGAGAGACAGTTTTTCATTTCACACCTAATTACATTTACATTTGATGTTTTACCACAGCTGAACATCTGCTGTGGAATCCCTGTTTTATCTAGTTCCCCCTTTGAACTCAAAGGGGGAAGAAGTCTGAACTCACATGCGAGATGAAAAGTGTCTGCTCTCTGTTAGCTTCCCCCCATTCTCATTAAGTGCCTCAACTCGTCTCTTCAGCACCATCAGCAGTCGTTCAAATTCCTCGTGACGCTTTAGCAGGCTTCGAACAGCATCCACATGGTCCTGCATTTGAAAAAGAAAAGTTGATCAAGTTCTTCCTGTTGTGTGTTGTTTCTATAGCAATGAAAAAATTTTTGATCTTACTTTTTTTTTTCAGGCGGAAGATATACCACACATTTTGCACATGTCTAAGGAAATTCAGGGTTGTAAACCAGCAGCAGGTGTGCTTAGGTTTGTGTTGCATTTTGTTCCCCTGCCTTATGATTACTCCATTATTAGGGTTCCTTTTTCATCTTTTAAGAAAATCTGCATTCCATAAGCTAGGCCAGCACTCTGGTACAGTTAGGGAAGAGCAATATGAAGGGCCATAATTAACTAAATATTTATTCCATTTAGTTGCCCCCAAAATCTCGCACTGTTTCAGCTGAAAACATAAAAGAAGGTGAGGCACTACAATCTCCTCCTCCACTGATCTTGTGACTATTGCTGGCATTTGATTTTTCCTTTCATTTGCTTTAATGTTCTTAAAAACATTCAGTGAAAAGAAAAAGCTTCATTTTTAAAAAAAGTCAGGATTCCATCCTTCGTCTCAGGATTCCATTTCACTGAAAAAATACTATTCATGTTCAAGCTAAACCTTTTCTGTGGTTAACCAGCAAACTAAAGACCCACTTGTATATACAACCAGCTGACATGCACAAACACAGCAATGGGTCACAACACTTACTGTTTTTTTAAATGTTTTTGAGAGACAATGAGCCTAGTTCTCATTGAGATAGATAAGAACATAAAACCCACGCCCTAAAAGACTGATTTCCAAATATGCCATGACTATAAGAATGAGTAAGCTGATCTAATTAAGAAAATTATTGTGGCTCCCTGGATGGGGAGGGAAAAAAGGAGCTGCTGCTGCACCTACCCCAAGGTCGTCTCCCCGGAGAAAGGCCTCATGGCTGGAGAGGGCTGCATTGATGCGATCTGCCTCCCTGTTGAACTTGTGCAATTCCAGGCCATCCTGCAGCTTTTTCTGTCGCTGCTCCCACATCTTCTCCAGCAATTTGTTTTCCTCAGCCAGCCTCTCCATGGACTGGTGGACCTCCCCGGTCCTACTGTTACTGGGTTGTTCGTGGATTACCTTGCGCCCTAGCTCTTCCAGTTGCACAAATCTTCCCAGAGTCAGAAAGAAAAGCAAGATTTCATTGCATGACAGAATCTGAATTCTCTTTCATCATAGTTCCTTGCTCCCTTGGTAATGCCCACATACTGAGGGAATGCATAAGATTTGTTTTCTTCTTTAGCTTCCCTCCCTACTTTTCTCTCTTGTTCCAGCCAATGTCATGGACTACAGACTGCAAGTGGTCATTTGCTCTGGGGATACATGCTGAGGTAGTAGGTGAGATTTCCCTGTTTGGTTTGAAAGTCCACATAAACAGGCTTTGCCATTTTTGGAACAGATAGCCTCCCTCATCGTAGTAAATGTCCAAATGTGCAGAAGCTAACTGGGTTATGTGTTCAGCAGCCTCCTTTTCATGCTAAATTTCATAAGCATTTAAATAAACCCTCAGCATCACTTTCATATACAATTTATGTACAATAGACACATTTCACCTTCACAATACTGTTGTAGTAACACCCCGCTCTGCCCGCTCTGATAGAATCTCTCTACCTTTGCTTCTGAGACCTAATTTCTTTCAGCAGGTCCTGATGCTCCTTCAGCAATTGCTCTGCAGAAGCCATGTCCACGCCCATTTCTTCACTTCTCAGCTTCTCCCTGATGCCTTCTGCCCACAGGAGGAGCCTGCGGCTATCTTGCCGGAAGGACTGCTGATTTCGGGCCTGCTGCAGAATGTCCCACTTCTTTTTCGTATCCAACTTTAGCTTTATCAGAAGCCTCTCCATGTTTTCCACCTGCTCCGTGATAGCCCTGCTCTCTGCAGGGTTGGTGTCCTTAATCCTGCAGCAAGAAATCAAATACATTCAATTGTAGGAGCAGCCTCAGGCATTTAGAGCTCAAACTAGCGCTCTTTAAAAGCCATGGATCTGGGTATTTGTAGTTCCATTAAAGTCAGCTAAGGCACCAAATGCTGTACGCTAGCAAGAAACATCAGCATACCTGCAGAAAATGCATCCCATCAAAAGACTGGTAATACCCTTGTAGTTTAGTGGCTCGTTCCCATTGTAAATACACAGAAGATTTAAACAAATAGCGCGCTTTAAATTCAAATTTCAAATTCAAACTGCAGAGCACAATTATTTGCTGTATTTCTTCCTTTATCCTTGCTTCCTCTGATTGCTGTATTTCAGGGTCTAAGCAGGATCCGGTTCAGAATTTTGAAATAACTCCCATTAGCAGAGGTAAATTGTTAGTTAGAGGCACAATCCTGTGGTATTCACAGATTTCTCTTACAATAGTGAAGTCTGGAGGCAATCACTTAGCCAATCTCCCAGACATACTCGGGAAAGATTGCTCTCCAGCGGGCAAGGGAGTTCTTCACAGTGCTAGACAGAGACTTCATAAATTCCTCATTCTTGTTATAGCCATCATTTACAACATGATCTTAGATAATTACCAAAGAATATAGAAAAGAAAAGCAGGTTACTTACGATTTAGCTACACTCCTCAAGTATTCAATTTTTCTCTCCATCACTAGGACCTCTCTCTCAATTGCAGACAGTTTGCGCTTGTCTGACTCCAGCCCAGCAGGTGAGTGTCCAGGTTCCAGACCTGTGAGTTGAACCATCTTGTCTTGCAGGAGCACCCCTATGCTCTGACAATCTTGAAGAAAAGTCTTCACATCCGCCACCCCGATTAGCTCCGAGCCCTTCTCCTCCTTCAAAGATTCCATGCGCTCCCACCTTTGAGAAAAAAAACCCAGTTACTTGCATCTAGCCTCAGCCACTACCATAAAACTTGCCTTCACCTAAAGGACACAAGTTCAGTTCATAGCCTTTGTTGTACAGTTTTACCCAGGATGAGATTTGTTTCTGTGCCAAAATCAAGGAAGCAAGGAAGGAAAGGGAAGTAAGTATGCTACATCCTTTTTCTGTTCAGATGAAGCCTTGCATAGATTTCATCATTACTTAAGCAGGCTGAGAGGGTGAACACTAGTGTTCGCCCTCAACCTCAGAGTGAATTTCACCTCAAACAAAGCAACCCTGCTCAGGTGACCAATAAACTCTGGACGCAATGCAAATAAATAATACTGGTCAAAATCAGGATCTGGCAGTGCCTTATAGGTCCAGCTGGGTGGAGTGGTACCAGGACTATGTATTCAGCAGGTATCAAACATACTTGGTGCAGTCAGGCAGGGTTTGATGTTCCTTTCAATATTTACAAAGGGCATCCTAGACCTGACATCTAAGCAACCAAATCAGTTCCTTGCAGTGCAGTACAGACAGAACTGTTCTGAATCCATCACTGTCCTCTGCAAGCGGGTTCATGTTGTGCTTCCTTTCACACTGCAAATTGCTGCAGTTTAAATATCCTGACGTCAGGGCCCTGAGAGCATCCCCCACTCCTGGAGCTCTGGCTGTGGGGCACTCAGGGCCAACCTAGAGCTACGCAGATGAGGGCTGCCCCCTTCCCGCTTGGGACCTTGGAGACAGGCTGCCACAATGATGGGGACTCTTGTGTGATACTGGCTGCCACCCCTGGCCCTGCCCCACTCACTGGTGGGCTGTGGATGGTGATATCCCTCTCATCCCCGTTATCTCCCTAGCTCCTGCCGGCCTCTCCCTGAAGGAGCAGCAGGCTGCTCTGCCCTGCTCCCTCATGGCCCAGCCCTGCCCCACCGGGAGCTCCCACCAGTACCGGCCCCTGTCTGCAGGGAGCTACTGGCTGGCATAGCGCCCTGACAGTTGACATCTCACCTAACAAATATTGTATTTCACCTGTTTCCAGCCATTCATCTAGGATTGGAAGATCAAAGGGGAAGAGAGGACAAAAAGAGCCTTCCTGATCAGTACGTCAGGGCAACATTCAGCCACAGCGGCTGTTTCTAGCGTCCTTTTCGCACAGGTGTCCAACAGCATCCTTAGGTTGATTCCACTTCTATTTTAGGAACTCATTACCAGGATTTATGCATATCAAATCAGGCTATGTGTAAGTGTCTAATATGGGAGAGTCTGATCCATTATGCAAGCTATTCATGTAGAAAAGGGGATCTTCAGCTGTCTGAAGAAACTACAGTTAGGCTATCTCTGCCTTTCCCTTCCTTTATGTCACATTTCTGGTAGAGCATGTGCACAAAGAGCTCACTGAGCTTTAATGCAAAAACTCAACATTTGTTATTACTTCTTGGCAAACTGCTGGATTTAGAACTTGCTGAGCAACTAATGGGAAAGTTTTTCCATTCTGTATTTGGTGAAGAGAGCTGCAGTGGAAAACAGTAAACTTCAATCACATGCAAAAATGCCCCCTTGGAAAGACCTGTTTTTTCAAACTTTAGGCAAATTCTGGGAGTTAAAATCTATCAGACTGATGTTTTCTCAGTGTAGCTCAAATCAGGCATGAAAGGTCAGTTCTGCAGTTGTTCCCATGAGACAATCTCCATTTTACCAGTAGCACCTTTACCTGCTATTGATCTCTTTCAGCCAAACTTGGATCTCAGAATATTTGCTGGGATTTCTTGTTGCAGATTTACCAGCTAATTTTTCAATATCTCCCAGCTGGTCCTTCCCTGCAGCCAGTTCCACTAAAAAGCTCTAAAACAGAAAAGATACAAGAATGCAGAACTTGAGATTTTTCCAACTCTGGGGACAAAATGCTCAATAATCTGTCATGTTCACTCATCTTTTATTTCTGCATGTCATATAGTTTGACTTCTGCACCTTACCTCTCTTTGTTCACTTACCTATCTGCTGACACAATACAGATCTACACGTGTAGTTCCCTCTTAACCCTTCTGACCTACTCCAGGCTTGCACAATATGTCTATGCACATACATCTAACTCCACTGTGATGCAAGTGCACTGCAGGATTTTTTTCTTCTTGTGTTTTAAAGCCTCCCAAAGAAACCACAAAAAGAGTCCTTTTGTGCCATGATAAGTATCCACAAAAGGAGCTAAAGCGGCATGATTACATCAACTTCAATAAACTTGGCATTGTTTATACTAAAGGAACAACCGCTCTATACACAACCCCATAGCTTGAAGTGTAATTAATAAAAAGACTCTCAAGAGTTCACTTATCAGCTTCCTCCATTCTTCTAAAGTCAGTGTGATTTACAAGGTGTCACCTGTGAGCAGGGAAAAGGGGTACCTGGTATTTCTGCTGCATGACCTCCACATTGTCTGCTTGAGGTCGAAGAGTCCGGAAAATGTTCTCTTTTTCTTTCATCCATGCCTGAAATTCTTCACATGAACTACAGAAACGGTAATATCCAATCGTGTCCTCCAGAGTCTTCTTTCTGTCCTGCAAAGCAGAAGAAAACTTAAGTATTGTTGTAATAACTACCTTGCCTTTTGAAGAAAAAGGATCCTTGTGTATAAATAAACTACCATATCATTTTGCCTGATATTACTGAAAGAGAACCTGAAGGTCTTAGAATACTTCTTCCCAGAGCAACAGTGGTTTAAAAGCATAGGGAAAGCCATTAGAGAGTGCTCAGCCTCTGACAAACAGCAAGGCCACAAGTGTTGCATGCTGCTTACTGAAGATTTACCTCAGTAATCTTGGGAACATGTAAAAACCCTTATAAGATATTTTTCCTGGTCTTTTGGGCAGCATTGCAGTAGGTCAGAATGAAAGATAGTAAATGCAGAATGCAGATTACAATTGTTTTCATTTTCTCATATCATGCATGACAGCCCATAGACTTAAGACAAAATATTTTTTAGTCTGGCACAGGCCTTCAGCTGCAGCAAGCAAACATTAGAAAAACGAAGATTATATCAAAGAATCTACTCTTCCAGAAATATAAAGACTGGAAGGTAAATGGAAAGTTTGCCAATACAAAGCGAACAGACAGGCTCTGACGCAGTTTGACATAAAACTTCAATGATAATCTCAGCCCTTGAAATTCCACCCTGAACGGTAGCCACCTCTTTCAGGACTGAGGCACATTACTGGAACTAAAAAAGAGAAGATGAGGCACAGCTTTTGTTGAGGCACAAAAGATTGGCAGGGATATCATACCTCAGCCATGCTCTGCAGATTTTCATAAAGTGAGTCTATTTCCTCTTGGGTCTTCCAGATGTTCTCTGGAACAAAATGAACATCTTGACTGGGAGTACCAGGAAACGAAGTGTCAGATGTAGCCCAGGTTCGACTGAATGATAGCTTAGTTGTCTTCTGAGTTAAGTCACTTGGAGCTTCCATCTTCACCATCTGTAAAGCAAAGTTTAACAGAATCAGTGTCTGAATACTTCTAATTTGGATACAAAAATTATTTAGAAAGGAAATTCAGACTTTCTGGTTCAGATTACAACATTCTGACCTTTTAAATAAAACATTTCCTGCATTAGTTTGAACCTATTTTCTTTTTTATTCTGAAAGAATTAACTGAATAACTGAAAAACATTTCAGTTCTGTTAAAGAAATTTCCTTTAGCTCAGTTTAAAATGTTCTGATTCTCCAAAAAAATTCATTTTAGGTCAAATTCAACTTGTCTTAATTTTTAAAATTGCCAACAAATTGTAGAATCCACTAGGCTCACCGTTCTACTTGTGATATTTTCAACATCTGATTACTTGTAGTTTCAAGGCCTACAGAGTGCCCTAGGGAATAAATGCTTTTATTTGCACACTGACACCAGCAGTCACATGCTTTTTCATGTATAATAACAGAGCAAAACAATTTTTGTTCCAATAACGATGAATATCGGAATCATGAAGCAAATGAAAGTCCCAAAGTGATGCTCATAGCTCTCCAGCTGGTTTGACTATATATCACAGGAATCTGAAAGAAACAAACCTAGACAGGTCTGAAATGTTACGCATCTTCCCTGACTTTTGTTGTCTAATGAGCTGGTCTCTAGTAAGAAGTTCCCTTTCTAGTCAGTGAAAAAGGGAGGCATCTGCAGAGGCTGACTTCATTCCATGTGCCCTAAACAGTTATCTTGGCATGGGATGAATTTTTGCTGTTCACTACATTAGGATTCCAAAAGAATTTGTAAGGCTATTTTGATTAAATGTCTGCTTTCTATAGCTGGTTGAAATGAATATCGTTGTGAAAGTAAAGAGTGAGAGGGATTTGTGAGGACCAATAAAGAGGAATAATATAGATGAGCCTATCTCTAGGATTTCACTGTTTATCAGCCTATTATAGCAAGAAGTCTGAATCTCAAATCACAGAACACTAACTAGGTGGGCTAAAAGTGGCCAATGAACTTCCCTGTCATGTAAAATTTTCTTCAATTCTAAATCAAATTTTCTACTGAATTATTAAGAGGAAAAAAAAGACTCTTTTTTAGGTCATATGGAAAATTCTGTTCTGGTAAAATATTTTGCATTATTCAGAAACATTTTATAAGGTATAATATAAAATTAGAAAACTATCACAGCCAAAGTAATTTTAAAACATAGAATATTCCGTTCTGAAATGTATTGATTCAAACTTAACAAGCTTTTTCTTCAATCTGTTTTACAAATGAAAATTTTGTTGAAATCGATGCCTTACTGAAAAAGGTTCAGACAACATCAGAACACCACTTTCCAGTTGAAAAAATATTCTGTGGGAAATTTCTAGCCAACTCTAGTAGTTTCAAAACAAAGGAACAAAATATGACACAAGCCCTCGCCTACTTACTGCAGCTGGTGCTTGCTCTGCCGCAACGTTGGCCTGTTCTTGCAGGCGTCTCATCTCCGAGGAGTAGGCTGCAATCTCCTTCTCCAGACGCAAGTGCCGATGCAACAGCGCTTCGGCACTGGATTCATCTTTTCCATAGTCCTTGCTGACCAGAAGAGGCTGTCTTTCTTGCAGCCATGAATTTGCTTCATCAATGTCAGCAAAATACTGAAGGGAGCACAGGAGAAGAAAACACTGGGTTTCATCCTGGAAGCTTCATATGAACCTCCTTCCTCTTTTGAAGACCAGCCTCAGCAAGGTAGACATTCCGTTAGAACTGCAGCTATGAGGTTACTTCAAGGTGTTGCGTAAGCTATGAAAAGGTGGCTCTAGAGCTCTAAATCCTTAATATACTTCATGGTAAGTCAGACAATCACTGTGCATAAATTAGACTCAAGCACTGCCTCGTATAACTCTTTGAAAGTACCTAAGTAACTAAACCGTTATGCTGAAACTACTTAAGTAACTAAACCTTTATGCTGCTCAATAGTGGCAATATAAGATATTTCACAGTAGACGTTGTGCAATTTCAGCAACAGCTATTTTCTAAAGGTTGCAAAGACTAACCTAACAATGAACAATCAGTTCAGAGTCTACAATAAAAACTTTCTTCTTTTTTCCATGCATTGCCTCTGCCTAGCTGTGATTGTTAAAAATCCCAAAACACAACAAAACAAGATATTGTGATACAGAGTAAAAGCATAACAGCAAAAACCCACAGTAGTAGTGATGGGAAAAGAAAAAAGAAAATAAAACAACATAATAATGATGTTATGAAGCCGAGCAAAAAAAGTAGGAAAGAGGTAATTATAAGAATATCTGAGGTACTGATAGGTAATTTGTGAATGCTGATTTTAAAGGAGCTCTTTGTCTGCAGCTGTGCGAATGTTCGCATGTGCAAGAGAGCTGTGCAGATCAGCATGGCAGGCTCAAGCATTTCCCAGGCTTTGGGAAATTCATGATCCGGATCCAAGCCTTATGACATGTATGTTTTGCTGGGTTTTTTTTAATGTCAGAAAAATGTCACAGAGCTACCGAGATCCCTCAGAAAAGACTGTGCATCAGCAGTGTTACGTGAGCGCCTTCCACTAGCATTTTTAACTGAGAACAAACACCAGCCGAGGTAGCCTCCTTGGCACAAACCGCTCCTCTCCACGGCCTGGTCAGCTTGCAGCTGGCATGAGCCTGGAACCGCTGGCACTCTCTTTTTGAAGTCTGAAGTTTTCCTCCCCTGTTGCCCTGCCTGCAGGGGCACACGGCAGAACTGAACCGTGTTTGTGTCCCCAGTGTCGCACGCCACAGTGAAGCCCCGCTGACCTGTTTGATGAGAGCTGCTGCCTGCAGACGGCTTTTGCGATCAGCCACTTCATCTTGGAGCTGCTGCCACAGCTTCTGGAGGTTGTCCGTCTGCCTCAGGATGTCCTCCTTGTGTGCGTGGTTCTTCTGGCTCAGCTCCCAGCCCCTCCTCACTACGTTTGCACAAACTGCCCTGTGGGAGTTGCACTCCGCTTCGAGAGCCTAGCAGAGGGATGGGAGATGCGTGAGCACAAGTCACTCACTCACCACTAGCTGAGAGCAAAGCAGGGATCTTATTGTCAGCCACTATAACGCAGACTTTTCTAAGAGTCCTCTGCCTTACCTGTGCCTGAGACTCTTCCCTGAGCCATGAGACAACTCCCCTCCTCACCCAGGTTACTGTCCTACTTGTTGCCTTTGACATGATGTCTGCTGCTCTGAGAGAGATACTTGTCTGCTGTCCACCAATCCAGCTGCCTTACACCTTCCGGAAGTAGCATACACAAATAGATGCACGCACATGCATATTCAAATTACAGAAGAGGCTCCTGTTTCAGTTTGATCACTGAATTCTCAACTCTACAGGCCGCTTTGCTTGTTTAGAATGATCCTTTGCCATAAAAAAGCAGTAGTTTGCGTAGCTGAACTTTTGACACTAGCCCGCAGCAAGCTCTTAGGGAAAGCTGTAACAGGTTCCTAGGCATCTCGCACGATACCATCCATGGGGCTCCCATCCGGCCTGCTGATATCAGTAACCAGCCTTTTTTTCACCATCTCTTTCTTTCCCCACAGTCTGCCATCTCTCTCAGCCAGGGAAGATGAGTGGGAAAAACAAAAACTACAACCTTTCCCCCTCCATTCACCAATGTAAGCTAATATGTAGTCCACTGATCTTCAATTCAGGCCAAATTTTCCAGTCCGGTATCAAATATATGACTTCCTTGCTCTTTTATTCCCCTCCTGGGAAAAATCCCCATCCTATACATTTTTTAGGGGTCCAGACACTGGTCCTGACATTTGAGATAAAGAGCGGTGTGACAGCTCTTGTAAGTGCTGTACTGACTAAACCAAAGAGTATAGATGTTCTAAAATCTTGTGATAGTGCTAAGAAAAGACCACCAGTACAGTAAGAAAGATACCTTGTGTTTCTGAATGGAGGCTGTAATCTGGCTGACATCTTTCCCTAATGTTGTTGTTCTTGCTAGCTTCCATTTCTCAGAAATCCATAATTCTTCCTCCTTGCAGTCACGGAAGAATTCAAAAAGCTTCAAGGCCTCCTCCAGCTGAGATTTTCTGAAACAGAGAAAGAAACAGTAGAACTCACAGTTAGAACTGGGATCCTGTGGAGACAATGGTACAGAATACCTTTCCAAAAGGCTTCAGAATTTAGAAAATCCAGAATTTGAATGCCTGTAACTCCTCTTTGTCATAGCTTAATTTACCCGTACAAGAAAATAAGGCAACCAAAACTAAATTTCCTGCTTCCTCTAGGAGATGAGGGGTTGGCCACATGCTCTCCAGACTACACATTCAGCAAGTCAAAATAAATGCTGAAAATGAAAACAAGGCAACCAAACTTAAATTTTCCACTTCCTCTAGGAGAAGAAGAGTCAACCAACACGCTATCCAGACTATACATTCAGCAAGTCATAATAAATGCTGAGAATGAAGCTTTTCTTCAACTGCGAGAACTAGTGAACCTTCCAATCAGCTGTAACGAAGACACTCAAATTGCTTGTACCATGTCTTTCTACATGGGGAAAATGAGAAATTCTAAATGCTGGGGCCTCTGTGTCCTCTGATTTAAAAGGGATTGCTCGACCATGCTAATCAGGAAGAAGAGCCATAAGCACAGCCCTACCGTGTCTTGCTCAGAGCTACAAGGTTCTGATACAGCTGACGGAGCATCTGAACTTTCGCGAAAAGCACTTCTGGTTTGACTGCGCTGTCCTTGCTGATTTCTGCTGTCCTTTGGGTGATATATGTCAATTTATCATCATAGGAAGAGATTTGTGAGTCAACCAGGTCGTGATTCTGCAGCAAATCTACTACTTCCAAGAGCTGCTTCCCACAGTCCTGGGAACTCACTAGTGCCTGCAAACAAAGTGAGAAAGAAATGGCATTGGCAGAGAGTGTGATCTAAGGGCCCAGTACAAAGAAATCAGTTAAAAGGTTCCTGTTGACTTTGACAGCTTTTAAATGTAAAAGACTGGTTTCAACTATATAAAGACTGTACCTGCCTAACTAGAGGAATCATACTTTTCTTTCAGTTTCACAAGATAGTGCCAACAATCTCGAGGTTCTATTTACTACACTGGAAGCAACGGTCTCTTCAAACAAGTATTTTTTTTTTCGCATCTAAGTTATTCTATTGATTAAGCACTCAAAGTCTCAGCATTCTTGGAATTCCAAGGAATATCCCTTTCCTATACACCCAGTTATAGCCAGCTAGATTCACAGTCTTTATTTGCAGAATTCTATGATATCCAATTTTATGACATGCTTTGACTGCATTTTTTTTCTTAGAGGAACTTACTTGCCTTTGCTATCTAAATAGTAAAATAATAAGAACTACTTAGTATTTTATTTGGGCCTGACAAAGACACTGCATGCTTGAGAGTTTGTCCTCTTTCTAATTGCATCAATTACTCTAATGTAGGATACTCTCTTTCTTCTCTCAAACCCTTAGGCTATCAGGGTTCCAACAACATTATTACCATTACATGTTCTTTGCTGACAAACACTAGGACAGACAGATTCATATCTTACAGGTATCACTTATCTTTAATTTGCAACCTATTCACTCCTTCAGTTTAGGTACAATGCAAACTATAGTTATACAGATTTTAAATAGGATATGGCAAGCCCCAAGGTGTATATATGTTGTCTGCCATTACACAATCAATATGGAACCAGTTATTTCCTATGCTAAAGAGGAGACCTGGAGCTCTGACACTGTGGTAACTCTTGGAACTCTGGCTAACAGCAACCACTGTGCATTTACGCTGGAACTTTTATCTCCTAAAAGTTTAGGTGCCTCAAAGGTGGACTTAAGTTTGAACTAGTCTCTACCTATATAATCACTAGACATACCGCCAGAAGGGAATTCAGAGCAATGGGAACAGAAAGCTGTTTCTTTCCACTTTTGCTTTTACATTTCTAAATTTAGGTGAGATAATTACCACCTTTATTTTACTACATAATATGAACTTACAGTGCACTCCTAGTAATACCATATCTGGCTCTGGTTACGGAGAGACCTACAATGAAGCCTGTTTTTTCTAATGTAGGTACCTGGAATGATGAACTGAAATACATAGGCATCTAAGTAAAAATAGTGATTTTTTATTAAAGCTGATAGACTCATCTTTTCGCACCAGGCAGTGAGCTCCCCAGACCATACTGCTCCCTGGAGCATGGGGGCTTTTTTTAGTGATGCATGCTGATAATAGTGTGAGCTATGTGCTGGCAGAGAGGGCTTGGTACCTGCAACTCTTTCAGCTCCTCCGTAATGGCATCAGTATCCATCAGGAGGCCCAGAATTTCCTGCATTGCACCCAGAGAGCGTTGTCGTCTCTGCAGCTGATCCAGAAGATCCTGCCACTGTTTTGAAATGCTGTCTTGCCTGTGTGGGAAGAGAGAGAACGGGCCCTCTTGTAACAAAGACTTCATGCTTTGGACTGCAGGGGAAAGGAGTCACAGAGCTCACTGTTTTAGAGCAGCTAAATGAACAAATACAACTCTTGCCACTGGGGCAGGAGGAGAGGCCACGGTCACAGGATCGGTCATAGCAAAGCTGTTGTTTAATTAGTGTGGAGATGGGGAGGAATTTTGACTAGCATATCAATTGTCAATGAATTCTTATTCTAGAGATTGTTTTCTATGGATCCTCGTATCTTACATCTCGCATTGCTGTTGTCTGATACAGTGGAGGGGCTTGGAAAAAAGATGGGGTCTTCAAATGGCCACTTAAAATAAAAACCCAAACAATAGCATGAATCACAACCTGACCCTCATAAGGAATTTGGTTTAACTCTTTTATAATCGTTTTTCTCAGTTTTCCCACATGCTTCTGAATTTGTCTGAGCTTAGAAAAACATTCAAATAACACAATAAAAATTATTCAGATGGCTTTTTTAGCCAGTCCCAAGTAAGGACATATTGACAATCACAGAAGTCAGGATTTTCTCAAGATTTGCCCCAAAGTGGTGACACTGGAAGACTTTGTGCCTGAAAGACCTATACCTCCCAAACTGTTGACTGAAAAATGAAATGTGTTGATTTGGAAAAAAATGTATCCATCTAAGCATTTTTGATCGAAGATAGGAGTTTTGACAGAGCACACATTTTCATATAAACATGAAAATATCTCAAAACTACTTTTCACCTGAAATCAGCCTGAGTTTTGGATCATTCAAAAAAAAAAATTTAAAGAAAATGAAACATTTATCTGCTGAAACTGTTCATGAGTAGAAGAGATTCCAGCCAGTTCTACTCATGAGGGCAGAGGTAAATGGCTACCACTCTGCTTCTTTCTCCGCTCCGCAGAATATCAGGACTAACTTTAACCTCCACCACCACACAGTCCCACGACTATCACTCACTTCTTCTTGATTTGGTCCTTGCCATGATAGTTCTCCTGGCTGATGACTGCAGCCATTTCAGCCAAATCTGTGAAGCGTTCCCTCCTGGGGAACACATCTGCTGCAATGGCTTCTAGCTTCTTACTCGCAGCCTCCATCCTGTCTGCACTTTCTGGCCAGAAGTCCTGCTTCCCAAGCACTTTCTTCATATCTTCCAAGTAGGACTCACGCAGGGCTGCCTTCTTCAGGAACCTCTGAGCTAGCTGTTCCAGCCTCTCTAGCCTCAACATCTCCTTCTGCAGTGCTTTTCCCCGGTTGTGCTCTGCCTTTTCCAGGATAATCCAGTGCTTTTCCACATCCTGCAGCGTCCTGCCTTCTGGGGGTAGGTACGGCCGTTGGTTGTTGGCTCTCTGCTTGGTCCTGATGTTGAAGAGATGAGCTTCAATCATACCCTTCTCTTGGTATTTGGGGGGCTTCTCCACAGTGCGAAAGGTCTTGAAGTTGGCCATAAGCAGCCACATTTCTTGAAGAGTGTTGGGGAAATGATGATCATCCAGCTCCATCACTTTCTGTTTAATCCATTTCAGGAGGTCAGAGACCATCTGCTCATACTGAAGCTTCAAGTCATCTATCTCCTTCAGGAAGGACACGATCTGTAATGGGAATGTGGAGTTACAAGCCACATAAAGATGCAGAATGGAAGAAAATCTGTGAACAGAATGCAACTTCCTCATAAACTAAATTCCGGATCCCAATGATCTGCAATATATGTCAGGAAAGTTGTATTTAACAAGCAGGTTGCCACAGTCATCACATTTTTATATCAATATGGTGATGGCTGTCGCATCTGAGGCCAGGTAAAATCCTAGAATGATCTCCCATAAAACATAGTAAAATAAATGTGATTTAATGTTTCGTTTCATTTTTACTTAAGAAAAGGTTAATTTTGGAATTAAACAGGGGACAGTACTGGTAACATGCATGTAGAAACTGTCAGCAATTCCTATGTGGGCTGAGCAGAAAGCAAGAATCCCAAACTGAGGATTACGAATCTAAGTTTCATAGTGGAACAAAACTAAGATTTTTTTCATCCTCTTTCATAAAAAGAAAAGGAATCAGTCCCATCCTGTCTGCTAACATGCAATTACCCCTCTTAGCTCCACTGCCTTAAGTTGCAGGAGAGCATCTGAAGAGTTCCTGCTTTGCCTGAGTCACATCCTGGGTCTCTCACAACCCCACTGCAGACTGTGGTCAAGCAACCCCTTCTCAATCTCTTCTGTTGGAGCTGTTTCGGTTTATATAAATTATGAGAGAAAGAGAAAGCATCATAACCAAAAAGGGGTTTGGTAAGGATGTTAATTGTGACTCAATACTGATTTTCCAAGTCCATGACATTTATCTGTTTCATCTGTGGTCTGACCTACATTTATCTGAACTTCGAGGTTGTCTGCCTCTAGCATTTCTCAGAGCCCGTCTGCTCCAGACTGGCAGATTAGTAATGGAGATGGCGCGTTGAGTAAAGATGCAGGCCCTGCAGGCTGTGATCTGCTTTTACCTATCAGAAAGTGCAGGTGGCGATGAGTAAATGTCACCAGGCTGGAAGGGCAGTAAAACAGCACCAACTTGTAGTGTAGGAAAAGCAGCCCATGGCATGAGGGCTCCCTTCTGTATTTTCTGCCATCGTACCCAGTTCTCGCTGAAAGATCCTAGTAAGTGCATGGCCACTTCATGTGGCTGGGGGAAGGGAGATTTACCTCTCCGGATCGATTCTCTCTGCCATCCTGGTCACCTGCTTAACCTCAACACAAGTGCTTCCTTGACGCATTCGGGCTTCACTCTCTAATCCTATTAGCAAATTCAGAGCTGCCTATCTGAGGGCACTAAGGACAGGAAGAGATTAACATCTATCTCTTTCTCCTTCTGTATGTTTGTCGGTGCAAGAAATGCAAGGGGACAGGAAAGTGATGTTAGGGACAAGGTAAAAATGGCAAAGAAGAGAAACCAAGAAAAAGAAGCAGAGAAGTGGAAAGAGAGAGAGAGAGAGAGAGACAAGAAAGAATAAATATGCCTATGCAAAGAGGAAAAATCTGTGGAGTACAACAGCAACTATAAAAAAAGCGTAAGAAATATTCTTTCCATTTTTGCCCAGCATACAACGATATACCCTATCTGATCCTTAGAGTTCCCCTAATACACGTCTGGAGACTCTAGAAAAGCTTAATATACATGCAGGCTGTTCTAAAACGTGTTCCTCTGCTCTGAAATCAATTCCTAAAATATTTCTAAGATATTCTATTTCAGGTATAAGGAATAACTCTCAAACTCTCAGAAGAAACTCTGCTAATGATCATAAGTGATGAATGAAATCCAGGCAAAATGGGAAAGAAAATCTCTTTCTTCTGAGAGAACTGAAATAATGTCTCCTGGTTAAAACTTAAAGCCTCAGGTGGATTCCAGTTAAAACCTACTGCCCGCTCTCCTCATTTACGCCAAATCTTTGTGTAACCAAACTCCAGTTCCTGCTCTCATCTAACACTTTTCTTTAGAGAACATCACTATTGCTGATACGTGACCCAGGATCATCTTGTTCTTGTCCCAAATTACTCCACCGAGCAACCCCTGCTTTGCAAAAGCTTTTCCCATTGCCACCATCAGGGAAGTCCTGTTTTTGATTTTTATGCCTCCGACTCAGCAAGAAATTCCCCCTCCACCCCCAAAACAGTACAGCTTATTCTTCGAATATAGACTATAGAATATAGAATATAGAATCATGCAGGCCCCATCCTGGACATGCAGATTTTCTGTGGGCTGTTGTCCTGTGTTTTTGACAAAACCGGAATGGATTATTTGGAAGGTAGACAGGAAATTCTCTCTAAGGGAAATAGTCTTCAGTGGAACTACACAAGATTTTGGCTAGAACTGCTCAAAATTCCTTCAGTTTTCCATTAGAAGGAGGTAAGTAATTTCAATACAAATCATAATCATGTGAAGCAAAATATATACGAAAACTTTAAAATAAATTAACGACAATTCTTTTTTTCTCTTTCACTTGGTTTTCTAGGAGTTTTCCCCCGTCTTTCACACTCTCCCACTTTTCATGCCCTTGTTTACATTTTACACCTGATTAAGGAGTTAAAAAGAGAGGATGAAGATTTTTACAGGAAATAAAAATTCAGAGTAGTCTCATAGAATAAGGGATAATCTTTCCTGTTAAATCAGAAAATTGTTGACTAGCTCTGCTTTTACCTAGCTGTAATCCTCCCAAGTTTAATGAGATCTACATGCCTCAAGCTGCCTTGGAGCACATCGGCTCTCAAAGAGAAACGGTGAGGTCAAAAAGGGATTCATTTCCAGTGAGAGAAATGCAACCAGTTAGAGATCAGAGAGTCTAGACACTTCTCAAGATTCAAGTGACAATAAAAAGTCTCTGAAGTGACTGAGCCATTTGATTCGCGTCAAACGATCCTGAAGCTGAACTTGCGCTAACAAACATCTCCAAAACAAATGTAACTTTATGCAAGTATGAAGCATAAACAGAGATAGAAATAAGAGGTAACTTGTGAAGATAGCAATGCTCTTACTTTGGCAAGTCGCTTTTGGATTGTCTGGCCTTGTTTCAGTCTGGAGAAGTAGTGGTAATAGAGTGACACATAGGTCATGATGGATCTCTCATCTGGGTGGGGTACGGCCACATCCTCAGCATCCAGCAGTTTACTGATTCCTAGCTCTTTCTCTGCAACATTGAAGGCATTGTTCAGGTTTTTGACAGGCTGGTCCTGCCGCAGGGAACTGTAGTGGATAAGATCAGGCCTGGATAAAGAGAAGAACAGGGGGTGGAGGGGAAGAGAGATTTATGTTTAAGTTATTTCAGATGATAAAACATAAATTGCTTATTAGAGCAAGAAATGCAACATAAATTACTCTCTCTGACTCTGAGCTTCTTCTGAGAGCATCAAACCTTATTTACACTAGAGGAAGAAAATCCCCCTCTTTATGAAGCTGAAGTACCACCACTCCCCAGCAGATCTCTGCGCTTTGTTTCTCTTATCTTCACTGGCTGGTGAAAACCAAAGTGTATTAGTGAGGTGATTCTGAGAAGGCAGCTTACTCCCAGCTGGAGAAGCTACAGGCTCCCTCCATCCTGCCTGAAGATGGAGCAGAACTGTTAGTGGGAAAAGAACTGTTCACGGCTCTCACAGGTGGCTTTTCTATCCTGCCTTGGGCTATTTTCCCCACTGAAGGCCACAGAGGGGAGAAAAAAAGAGACTGAGAGGTTGTTTACTCTGTTACAATTGAATCAAAAAGTGTGAACGCTTATGAAGCGCGTACTATAAGAACCACCTCCAAAATAACCCATAATTTCTGTAAAAGTACACCTGGAACACAATCAGGGAAGCTAAGAGCAAATAAGAACTTGGCAGCATTGTTCAGATGTGTGATATTCCCTTGGAGGTTCCATTTTACTTCCAACAAAAGGAACTGCCAAGTAGGAAGCCTTTGGTCCTTCTTTCTTCAGAGGAAATATGCACATAGAAAGCAGAGTTTTCAGTAAGAAAGGGCAAAGAGACAGTTTTACAATATCTTCACAAATATAGGTAGCTCAAACCATGGAACAACTTGTGCTAGAGCTGGAAATAGCAATGAGCAACTGCTCCTCAGCTGATCCATCAGCTCTTACCTGTGAGCATGAATGAGTGCGTTGAAGGCCAGCCCATCACTCCAGCTTTTGGAGAAGTCCTTCACATTCACATTGGAATAGCTGGCAGTTTTATGCTGACACCAGATGAGTAAGGCTTCATTGGCAAATAGAAAATCAGCTCTGCCTCCAAATTCTTCCTGTGAAGAAGTCAAGGAAGAAAAAAATCAAGGTGGGCAACATATGGAAATAGCATCAGTGAGTTTAAGATTATGCTCCCAAAAAAGTTCTCTCTGTTTTACTTTTGTGCTGCTCTCAAATCCCCACTAACAGTCGTAACAACTTTCACACACTTATCAGCTAGATTTACCATGAAGATCGAATGATTTAACATGAATGTAGAAGGTCTCTGTGAAAGTTAATTGAATGAACTCCTAAATTATAATTTGAAATGAAGGTGTTAAAAAATTTCTAAATTCTTCTTTTCTGTAAGATTTGTAGAAACTAGGTGAAAAGTAAGAGAGACATAAAGCTCAGCTCAATTCATTTGCTTCCTTAGCTGTGGTCTAGAACTCAGAAACAAAATATAATGTGTCAATATCTAATGTTAGAAATTACTAACTTCAATTTCACAGTATCTTCACAGGATCTTACCTCTTAGGTACTTAGGTTACTCGTTATATAAGGGTTATAAAATTAATTTTTCTTAAAAACGAAAAGCTTTTCTTTGGCAAAAGAGCAAGCAATCAGCACGTGGTTCAAATCCAGAGAGAATTTTCCTCAAAGAAATTCTTTGTAGAGTCAAAGCCAGGAGAAAGTTGGTGGAAGGGAGTAAGGAACATGAGTATCCTGTATATCTCCAAGCTATTGTTTTCTCCGTCTTTGAGAAACTCTAAAATAGATTCAATTCCTTTTAGAAATTTCTGGCTAACTAAAGCCAAAAGAGTTGGATCACTGTATGCAGTTGCTGGGAAACATGCAAATCACTGGGTAACATTACAAGATCTGGAAGATCAAAATGGGCAGGAATCATCATCAGACTGGTCCTTTCTTGCTGTTTTACCTTGTCAAGTTTGATAGAAGAAATCTGAAATCTGAGTATAATGATCCAGATAAGTCCCAGGATTAAGGTTTTGTCACCATCTACGATATTCTCAGGCCCAATCACTTTTACTTGCACCTGCTAATAAACCAACATCTGTTCAGCATGAAACAATTCATGTCCAGTTCTCCGAAGGAGACACCTGCGTAGCAAACTGTGTGTGATGAGAAAGTTTAAGCTATTTTCTTAAGCAAACAGGTTTTATGTGGTTTCTTCATTTGTCCATAGATCTGCCAGCTACCGTGTTCACCCCGCTCAAGCTCCCACGTGCACCAAAGCTGAGTCTCAGTAAAAGCCTGGCAAAGGGATGGTAGTCTCATAGACTTAAAGTTCCTACAAGGATTTTGAAAACTGGTGGTTAAGGAAAGGAGAGAACCATGATTCAGTGCCCCATTCCTGCAAGGGAACTGCTACAGGGCAAGCTCAGAGACCATCTGTCTGTCCAACCTCCTGCCACCTAGTCAGCACATAGCTCCTGGCTCACCAAACAGCACAAGCACCCTATGAAACAAGCCACGGCCTCCTCTGCTTTGCTCAAGCAGCAGGCAGGCCTGCAGTTCATGCCAACAAGGTGGTACCTCTTCAGATAGTCTGTGAACGCTCTATTGACTCCCACTGTCTGTATGTTCACCTCCATGGAGATAAGATGTATGTATTAATTTGAGTTAATTCAGAAATTGTAGACAAGTTTCCACGAATTACCCAAACTTCAGAGAACATTTATCCTACTGCAGTCATGCAGGGATCATTTCAAGAAGCTGCCCAAATATGAAGGATTAGTGACCCTCTTTGCCAGGGGAGCGAAGAAGGTTTATGACAGTGTGTCTTATCCCTCTTACAGCCCACAGCCGTCCTTCACACATCCAGGGAAAGAGGCTGGGACTTTTGGGATAATTCTGCTTCTACTTCTCAAACTCTAACGAATAAGAAACAATATCAAGTGTGAGATAATGATATGAATAAAACAAAAAGTTTTGCCAGCAGAGTAACCTTCTCTATAGCCCCTGAATGTGTTTCCTATGCCTTTTTCTCCTACAGCTCTGGTCTCCCTCTTACCAGTCACATATTCTTATTCCTCAGTCCATTTTGTTCTCTTCTGCAGTTTTCCTCTATCGAAGATTAAAACTGGTCAATGTTTTTCACATGACAAAAATGTCCATGAGAAAACGTGAATTTGAAGAAATAATTATTTCCTATTGTGAAAGTGCAGATTTTGAGTGCATTGTCTCATGTTTTCTTATCGGAAATAGTATTTCAAGTCAGAATCTCAAAGCGCAATGTCTTTTCATTTAGGTGTGACTTGTTTTGCTGGACATTAGATGTTTATAAGTCATGTTAGTCAAATAACAAAAAAAAGTCAAATCTAAAGACAAAAAAACCCCAAACCTTGCCCTATACGCAAAGAACATCTTACTGTATATTACAGGGGAAAATCATAATGAACATAATACTATAATTGGTTAATGACATTTCTAAAGTGTTGTCATCTGTGATATCAATATTTACTCACCTTGGATTTCAGGAATGTAATGGCTTTGCTGTTGTTCTCCAGAAAATGCACCCTCATCTTTCCCCTGTTTGGTCTGGGCAAAGATTCTCCAGAGAGCAGCTCCAGGAGTTGCATGAGATAAATGCCGTCCTTCAGCTCTGTATAAATATCTTCTATCACAACCCTTACCTGCAAAGACCAGTCACACAGTACTGAAGCCAGTTCAGCCTATGTGGCTGAACAGTTGGCCCATAGAGCCCTTTACTTTAAGTAATAAGCAAACAAGACCTTATCGCTGGTTTTACTGAATCTACTGTAGGTCAGTGCATATGTGTGAAGAGTAAGTGGATTATCTGATGACTTTTAATTCACTAAAAATGGATATGCGGAAAGACTAACATTATTTATGGCAGTGGGCTGAAGTCAAATAGGCAACTGAGCCAATTAAGAAGAAAAACAGGATAAGTGAGCAGCAAATACTTTGAAAGATATCAAAACTTTTCAACATTTTCAAAATTAAACATTTTGGAAGTGCTGACATTTTTTATTTCAATTCAAATTAAATCTTTTCAACTTTTTGTTTTCGAGCAATGCCTTTCATTTAAAAATTGCACTGATAATCCCAAAGCGAAGTGAAACAAAACAAAGGAATCGGAAGACATATTCAAAGGTTTGCTGGGTTCAAGGCTCCTTTTTTAGTCCATCGTCTTAACAAAAGGATTAGATGCCATCCAAAGTCTCCATATTTTTAGCTAGTCTCACACTAAGCTCAGTCACTATGTGAAAGATTAAGATCTTCTACAAAAACTATTTCATTGCTGCCAGTACTGCGATCACTGAATGCTTAGGTGATAAAACATGACACTGTGTGTACTCTGAACTAGCAAGAGCTTGCCTTAGGCATTTCCTTTTGGCTTTATGCCACTAGCCATCAAAAAGTGACATTAAGTTCTTATCACACACCCAATAATAACTTACTTTGATTCTGAAACCACAGTAAATAAGCTTTTTGTCTCCAGAAAAAAAAAAAAAACTTGAAGTGAAGTAGTAGCTTTATGAATTCAGAGCATATTTACATGCAAGGAAAAAGGATGAGTAACACGGAGACTTATCTTTTAATTCCTGACTAGGTGGTCTTCCAGAGAATCAAGAAATCAATGAAAGCATAAAAGCAGCTCAGAGAAACTTCTGTGTACTTTGTGTAGAACAATATCCGACAACATGCTCTCACTTATTAGCCTCATGAAAAAACTTCCTGCTTAGTTGCTCTCTTCATTTATTATTCCACTTTAATTCTTTTGTACATTAAATAGGCCCACAATTCTGCCCACGGTATCTTATCATTAAAAAGCTAAATTTGTTACGTTCTGTGGAACTTTTATTCATGAAGAGTAGTTCCATTTTAATTTATTTGTAAGGTGACTACCGTCATATATCAGCTCTATGCCCCAGCCACTGATATATTTTTAATGACCTTGTTGTATCAGTCTTTGAATTCAAATACCTATCACAGATTACTTAACAAAATCAATCCAATAGCATCCTTATTGCTAGACTCCAAATAGTCAACAGCGCAACTGAGAATACTGTAGTGTCCTGTAGTATGCACCTGTCAAGTTAAAGTATACATTCAAAAGCTGAAATTACATTTTTAAGATTCTGATAAGCTCTCAATCTCTGCACCATTTCTTACTATATATGGCTTGCAAAGCTGTCTTATTCTTTTTTTTCTACACTTATGTTGCACAAGCAAGTACTGTCCAGGAAGTTCAGGGTGATTTCTTAAACTTTTAACTCTAAGGTGTTTTATAAACAATAAAGTATATGTATTTATCTGTAGCTATACAGAGACTAGTTCTTACATCATAAAAGCCTGACTTTCTGCAGGTAACAAAACCAGATCATGTTTTGCAGTTCTTCTCTTATATTAAGAAAAATCAATTAAAGAGTTTGCCGTGCTTTGAAACTACTTGCGCACCAACCACTAAGTTGCATCATTACACTGAAAAAAATGCATCTAATACTGAAACATCCATCATGGTGTTGAGGTAGAAAAGAAACAAGAGGCCTGGTCCTATGTGGTCCATTGTCATTAATATCAACCACAGACTCTAGAAAAGGGAATTGTTCGAGTGATGCAATTCCCTCCTGTGATACATCCTTTGTGCCTGAAACGAGTTTATGTATGTGAAGTATATCTGGTGATGTATGGAATACGTTGGAGCTACCTTGCACGCACAAATCAACTGTATGCTAGTTCTGATGGTTTCCAGACGTCTCAGATCTACTGAAAATGAACTGATCTCTGCTTGCACATGTCTGGAACTGCTAGACCTACAGCAGCTTTTTCAGAGCCATGGAGCAGCAATGCAACCTGCACTGATCTGCATCCAGAAATCTCAGCCAAAGTAGAAAATCTTTAAATTTTGGCTAAGCAATTAAAAATTGGACATTGTTTCAGGAAACTCAGACCCTTGCAAATACTTTACTTATAATAAGAAGATCAGATAAAGATATTACTCTGGTAAGGTCAACAAGATACAATAGATATCACAAAAGTAACATGGTTATAGCAAGATAGTCTACAAAAGTGAACCAGAGTTTCAGGGAATATAGGTAACGTGAGCAACGGAGAAAGATGTGAGCTAAAAGATACAGACTGGAACACTATGGTCAGTCAAAACCTTTCTTGTTTGTATACATATCTAATGATGACACTTTGGACAAGCGTGTAAAAATAACAAAGAAAAGAATAGAGTGGGTGAAATAAAAAAATCAGGAAAAAGCCCCAGAGTGAAGGAACTACCTACATTATTCCTGAAGAAGACATTGTTCATCCAGTTGGTGAAGGTTTTCTTTTGCATGGACATACGCTGCTCCTGCAGCTTTTTGATGTGATCTTTTTCATATTCTGTAGCCATGGTCACCTACGAAGTTAGAAACTCCAGTGAGGTGTTCAGTGCTTAAGGCATCTGCCCAGTTAGCTATAGGCAACAATAACGTACCCAATCTATCTAGGGAATCCAGCCACGACAGGTACAAGATTCAATACCACACCCAGTGTAATACCTCAATTTCCTCTTGCTTGTACTTTGTTCTTTCTTTTCATTCCACTTTATTTTCACTTACTGGAGTCCTCCCTTTTAAAATACATGTCTAGTCTCAGGATGAAAATGAGACTTGTATCTATGCAGCTTTACTTTCTTTCTTTCAGTCTCTCCCCAGTCACTTGATCCCATCAGGCACACCATGAACTGAAAGCCACCAGTAAGTTGCCTCAACATGCTGAAAGCACATGCCTGAGAACTGATCTGTGACCTTCTCAGAAAGAGCGGAATCTGCAAATCATCTTCTAAGGCAGTTCCTGAAAATGTATTTTGCATGTGCTGTGCTCACTGAGGACTAGTTGAGATGCTGCTGTTGGCTTTCAGACCACAGTATGTCCAACAGAAATTAAGTAGCTGTTTAGAAAGGAAACAGAACCAGCTCGGTTTGTTCCTCCCATGAGCTCAGTTTTTACTTATCTGTCACTGCAAGGACGATGATAAAGATCTGCAATCACAAAGACACGGCCCTGGGTAGGGAGCAAGGAAGTGTTATTTCTGTTCTCCAGGCTGTCACAAAGTTGTCTGCTTCATCCGTATCAGCAAAAAAAATCAGGCTTGTAACTCATTCCAGGACCCAACGTGAAGATTCAGAGATATTATAAAGGGGAGAGTCTTCCCTGTGGAGTTTATGATACATTTAACTGGATTTCAGCTCTACTGAGCAGTTCTGTTGGAGTCATTAGGCTTAAGATATGAGTCTGTAACAGCAGTGTCCACTGCTGTTATGAAGGCAAGAGGATCATTTAAATAAATCAGTCTGAAATAGTTATAGACATCTTTAGTCACCGAACATCATCTCCTTGAACTAACTACTGCCATAATTCTAAGAATTACCTGGGTATCAGCCCAGCTGTGAAACCAAGAAACCTGCTGTAGTGGTGGTAGAAGGGTCTGCTGGTGTCAACTCACTGCAAAGAGAGAAGAGAATGGAAAACTAAGGTCTGTGACAATCTGCGGAGGTGTGGAGCAGGAAGACCTGCTTTCTAACTCTTTTCTCTCTGCTGTGCAGAGGCCCCGTTCTGAGCTACTCTGGGCTCTGTGCCCTTCAACTCGTAAAAGGTAAATCACTGAAAAAATAATATCTGTCCTAGTGTGAGAAGACAGACAGAGGGAACTAGCAGCAGCAGCCACAGCAAATAGGAAGTTGCTTGCCTGAAAGTTTTCCATGCTCTAATAATTGTGAAAGATTGTGCCATTATACAAGGGTGAAAGGTGCAAGAAGTGGAGAAGTAATGATTTGTTACTGTGTCTTTTCCTTTTTCTTCTTTCTTTTTTTCTTTTTTTTTCCAATCCCCACTGCTTGGCTTCTGCAAACCAGATAGCCTTGAAACCTGACATGATCTGCCCTCTTGGAAGGATCATGACCATACATGAAAGTCTTACGAAAGCAAGGAATTTAACAAAGTTTGAAATGGAACTGTAATAGATCCCCACAATATTTTCTGATCTTTTGGGCTAGTTTAGCACTACAACTTTGTGCATCTGGAGAGCGGATATCCAAAGAATTGCCTTTCCCTGCCAGAGACGATGATATTAACCCATTCCCCCCTTCCATTCTCAGGGATGCCAACATCTTCCGCCCCCTTCATTCTCCTTTCCTAGTGAGGAATCACATTTAATGCTACATTTTCTGACTGATTTTATACCAACTGATTCTATAATGAAGTTACTGAAAACTAGTGAGAAGCAACTGGATTTGCTTGCTACTACCTCTAATCCTCCAAGCCAAGCCCTCAAAAAAAATGGCAGCTCCAGAGGAGCCTGTCAGAAATTTAATTCAGGCTTCTTATGCTTTTTCTTTTTTCCACGGGACGTCTGCTTTATTCAGTGCACTGGACAGGCTGTCATCGCTCAATCTAGGATTTGGACCTATCTTTTTTTTACGGCATGGTACTGAAATATTGATCACAAATATATTACTGCCAGCAAGCTCAAATGTATCAACTGTGTTGGATGTGTAAGTTTGTTGACTTACTATGCAGCAAAGATATAGAAACAGATACTAACAGGCATTTCATATCGGCAGCAGTTCAGTATCAAGGCTTAGAAACAAACAGGCATCCCTTCCCACAGGAAAATTCCAGCTATTCACTTTGCTGGTGTCATTATTCCTTGTTCTTTCTTTATTCTCTGTATTTATTCTCTGTAGCTGATACGCTCTGCATGAAATCACTGCACCTATGTTTCCTATTTCTTACAGAATATCTCCTCAACTCTGGAAAGCCATACAGGTTAAGAATGAGCTCTGTAATTTATAATAATGCCATTTCTGAATTTGCAAAGTGGTTCACAAATGTCTGCCAGCTCCATAACTCAGGCTTGCAGTCATCCTGGTCAATGACTAAAGAGATTTCATTTAGGTGAGAAAGAAGCTTATTTGCTGAGTTGCTGCCTCATGCAATAGTTCACCTGCTTCATTAAACTAAGTTAGAAACATAGAAACTTACATGAAGACAGATCCGTAATGGCTTATCTGAATTCGCAGGATATAAAGGCAGTACTAAAAGCCAGATATGGCCATAATGATACATTAGAGAAAAAGATCAAAGAACATTAAAAAAAATCAGCACTTACTCAGGTTTGGAGGAACTCCTTTCTCACATTCATCAGTTGGTCATTCTGGAGAATGACTTTCAATTCTAGATTCACTCCTATTCCTACATTCAGCTCTCTGCTTTCCTGTGGGGTGACCTTTGAAACCAGGAATAGAGACCAAGTATTTATAATCTACCTATGAACCTTTCACCTGACTCTGGAGGAAATAACCCGTTAGAATGCCATGAGTAAAGGTAGTCATAGACCTTATCTGATTCTGACGTTCAAAATAACGTACAAACAGCACTGAAATTGCTGTAACAGAGTGAAAATTCCCATCCGCTACGCTGATGCTTTGGTAAAGAGTATGCAGCCTTTCTCAGTTTCATTGAAGGCTCTGACTGATCACAGGCCACTTTTCTAAGAAAATTGTTACCTGAGAAGTTAAACCTGACAAAGAAGTCTGAAAAAGAAAGCGCAGCAGAGGGTACAAAGATCAAATGCTTGAACTGGGATAAAGCAAGTGAGAAGGTGAAAACTGTACGTATTAGAATTTGCCAGTCACCTCTTTGAGGAAGTGCATGTATCTGCACATTTACCTGCTGCTGGCAAGGTATACTGAGAGAAAGCTGGCAGTGACAGTTTGTGAAAATTTACTATTGATGGACTTCCTGTTAATAGCAAAAGGGGAAATAATTCTGGTAACATAAATAGCACAGAGTCCTTGCTGTCACTGACGAGGCTGTACAAACACTGAGCACGTTGGCCTGGCTTCACTGTTGGGAAACAGAGGGCTGCTGTTGGGAATCGCTGCTAGAGCACGAGCAGGCATCTGAAATCATAAGTGGCAAGCAAAGATGCCCAGCTTACGAGGTGGTAAGGAAATACCAGACTTTCCCTTCTGGCAAGGTTTGTTTCGTTAGCATGCAAATGCTTAGGGAGGGGATGCGTTAGAAAAAATGCACAAAAATCCAAAAACTCAGTGCAGATAAAACTTGATCAAGGAAATCTGTATCTCCATACACCCCCTATGTAAATGTCACATTGAGTGTCTTTAAATCAGCTAAATACTAAAATGGAACGCGTATTTCAGGCATTGCTCAAAATATCCCCTCCAAAGTCCTGGACTTGTCTTTACCAGCCAGCTAATACTATGTCATTCTTAATAACCATTATTAAATGAGAGAAGGATGACAGGAGGAAAAGGATATGAATTCAGCAGCTCTTTCCACCTCATCTGTAAGCTCATTGTCTGGTCACAGTTCTACTCTTCCGTTCTATCTTGCTTTCAGCTGTACCTCCCTTCTTCAGAAGGTATGGTACTAGGCTACTGGCTTCAACGAGAACAGGTTGGCAGAGCAGACTGTGTTGAGAAAACGCCTTGTCATTGTTTTTATTAAATGTAAGGCAGAGAACCAGTAGGTGAATTGGCCCTGGATGGAGGCATTTCTCCCTGTTGCAAGTTAATTATTATTGAATGAATAAATGTGTGAAACACTGGCTTTGCTTTTTATGGTAACTTAGGCAATCTGGTGTAAAACGTCTCTATCTCCTGAATGCGTATCTCCATTCGTGGAACCTACAGTTCAGAGTTAAAATGGTTGGCATTGACATGACACTCATAAATAAGGCCTTTTCATCAGTTATTTATAACCTAACGTGGCAAGAGGAAGGGTAAAACAATGTTTGTACGCAGCTACTTGGGCGGACAGCTGAAGAGGAAGAGGCTCCGCGCAGGCTGCGTTTCAGCGTGGCCGCACCTGCAGTGTGGGGTTGTGCTCATTGTCGGGGGATGTGGCACTTTCTTCATTCCATGAGCCGGCTCACTCCTTAAAAAGAACAAATAAAAAATAAAAAAATCACCCTTCCAGGTTGCTTATGGGCTCTCCCTTGCTGCCTTCACAGAGAAGTGGAGCCTTGCCTCTGATGTTGGGAAGGAGCCCAAAGAACTCTCTCCCCCTTGCACTGGAAACACCACAGTAAAACAGTATTTTTGCATTTCTTACAAGGAAGGAATCTGATGTGGGGTTCCCTTCTGCAAAGTAGCAGCCACGTTAGACACGTTAGTTTTTTTTAGGACCCTTTCTCACCTTCCTATGGGCTTGCTTTGCTTAAGACAGAAACAGAGACCACTGGGAACAGATAGACCTCACGCTCCAGCTGCCTGGCTTGCTCTCCCATAACCCCTTTGAGCACTACCCCTGCTGCTCTTCCACTCCTGGCAGCACTACATAAAACAAAGAAGGATGTGAAACTTCCTTTCCACTTGTTTGAATTTTTGTTGTTGTTGGGTTTGTTTTTTTTTTTTTTAAAGTATTGTCCTCCTCCCATGATGGGTATATGAATTCCCAGGCCTTCTCTAAAACAGGAGGAGAAATGTTCAAGTCCCCCTGTTGCAAATGGCATAAAGAAACGAATACCAGGTTCCCAAAGGAGTGCAGTTTGCCACTTCCACTCCCCCCTGAATGGAGGGGTGCTTCCTGGCAGCCTCCCCATGGCAGGCAGACGGGCAGCAGAGCCCAGCCAGGCTTGTGGAGCACTAGCTCTGCCTTCCCTCCTCTTCTGGGATAGGGGAGCCTGCTGAAGTCTGCGGGGACAAATATCACCTACAGAGACACGTGCAGATGCCTTCATGTTCTGACAGGCCCCTGGGTAAGGCCATTCACATCCAACAGCCCTATAACTAAATATGCCCTTCACTGTACCAAGCTAGTAAGTGCGTGCTCTGAGCTGCTACCAAACAAAGCCAGTTCAGATTTCAAAGCCACATGGCCAGACTTATGCCACCTCTTACAGAGGACTGAGCTCATTCACTTGGCTCAGACAAAAGGTTTGGCAGAGCCTGTTGCCCTCCGTTAGGTATGCTTTGCGTACACATGCTCCTGAAGGTATGTGAAAATCCTGTCTGGGCTTCAATGAGGAAAAGGTCCCCAAATCTCAAAGAAAACAAGCATATATGCACAAACGTGTGTGACAGCTCAGCTCGCTACCCCTCTCAGTGTCCCAAGCAATGTTGCTTCCACACGTAAAAGTCTCAAAACAAACATCTGAGCTTCGGCTCTGCAGAATATGAGGGCAGTCCTCAATGCCACAGTCTTGTAGCCCACGGTGTGCCAAGAAAGAACAAAAAGTAGCCAGTTTATTTCTCAGTAAAGAGCTGTTGCCATTCCAGATCTCACAGGCAATGATTAAATTGCCTTCAGATAGCCTTCCCCTCTTCCATCCTTCCCAAACTTCATAGGTACAACACAAAAGCACAAAACTGAATGGACTGGCAAAAGGTACAGTTTCTTGCCTCTATTACCACACAGTTGCACAGTCTTTTTCCAAAGACAATATGCACTCATTTCATGTATTAGATCTATTTTGAAGGATCATCAGAAATATATACTTACAGCTTAGGTGGAAATGGAACGCAGTCCCCATCCTCCTTATTTCTAACACTGGAACATTGCCTGCTCCCTGGCTATGCTTGAAGGTGTGACCACACAAGAGGCTTGGATGTGGACCAGCGGCGCTCTAGCCTAGAGCTGAGATTTAGTCATGTAAAGGCAGTGGAGACACAGGTGGTATGAACCATGGTCCCAGAATACTTCCTAACTACATCTTGAATTATGGCAAACCTTAGACCTCAGCATGACATAGAAGAGAACTGCTCTGTGATTATGAAAACTCCAGATAGCATCAGGAAGTAATTATTATATGAAGTTGTTTGCCCATTTGGGATATCAAGCAGAGAGAGTTAGTCAAAAACAGCTTAGGAGAGGAGTGGAAACTTCTAGTGGTCAGTCTGTACAGATTCCTTATTTTCATAGGCCTCTCAGCTGAACGTTGTCCCTGAATAGCCAAATATTTTTCTGTTTGCCTGAGAGGCTCCCCCTGCCCCTGCCCCCCCCCCACCCCCACAGCCCACTGCTGCCCTTGCGGCCTCCCGGTACCTGCCTTCCCAGTGCATGCTGCCGTTAGCCAATGCGGGGTGCCACCTGAAGAACGAGCCCCAGGCCCTCTCACAACTGAGCTCTGCCCATGAGGATCTGCACCAGCATCCTGCGATGCAAGCTCATTATAAACCTCAGCCTCCCCAGGCTCTAGTCTAAACTAGAAGTTGCTTTTCTTCTTGAATAGCTGGCTAGAGGCTACCTGACATCAACCAGGAGCAGAAGTCAAGCAGAACAGTTGAATTACATCATCTAAAGGATTTGGAGCCCCTTGCATTTGAAAAAGAGGACAGCTTAAAGCAAAGTCCGATGGATTTATTTTTCCGGGCATAAATAAATTCAGTCATCTTTTTGAAAGAGAAAATACACATTTGCTTGTTCAGTCATGAATTAAAGACATTTTCTCCTTGGAGCTGTATATATTATCTTGAAATTTTCCTTCTGTTTCTGAACCTCTAACTGTTAACATAAGAGCTTCAAAGCCTTTGCAGGATGAGCACATGGGACAGTGAACTTCCATCCTCTTTCCATTTCATATAAATATAGATAAAGGGTTTCAAGTGACAGGTTAGCCTTAATATTTCAAATATTATAATGAAAATGGACCTTGCAAATCACTGCCTTGGCAATTCTAGATCCAATTAGAGTGTTTTTATTATTACTCAGACTTTTTTCATTTTTATTCAATGGTACTAAGGAATACCACTGTGTTGGGAAAGGCAAAAGTTCTTTCTCCTTTACAAATATATTTTAGAGGGCTGTTTTGTATGTTGCACTGATAAGGCATTTAGCTCTGTTTATCAAGGAAATAAACTTATAAGACTTGCAACCAGATTGGAGAGTGGCACTCCAGGCACCCAGCAACTCCAGTGCCAGAAGACTGCATCCTAACCACTGGGAAGGCAGATGCAGTAGTGTGCTTTCATGTTTTGGTCCCCAGTCAGCAGATAACGGATTACAATCACAGCTCCCTCCAAGTCCACAAGCCCCAGTTTCATTGTGAATGCAAATCAATCACGCACAATAAAGGAAGATAGGTGGCAAAATAGGCATAGAATTGTACAGTGAACACTTTTAAGGCTGCAAGTTTTATCAAGCAGGATAAGACACAATAAAACAAGATAGGATAACACAAAGCGAAGACTAATTGCAGTTACTGTCCATTGTAGGCCAAAATTGCCAAAGTCCTTAACTTACCGGTTACAATCACATTGTTGGCTGTTTTCTTGTTTTCAGACTAAACATGAAATGAATGCATTTTAAAGAACACAGAATGATCTGAAATAGAAAATCAATAAGCATCAGCACCATATTTCAACAGTTCCTAGGTTAAAAAATTTAAGACAAGTGATAATCGTATGTGGAAGTCTTACAGTGCACTTGAAATGCAGCATCCGGCAAGAGATACATACCATCCAGTGCTTCCATATCATAACAACATATATAACAAATTCTACTCTTCTTTCTAGCAGACTATTCCACATTACGTAAAATGAGCTGCTTTCACCACAATGAAAACTTCAGGGCTTCAGAGTGAAGGGGAGTATGGGATACTAAGCCAGCAACAGCTTGGAAAGAACAAACTCTACCTCAGAGAAAGGAATAGGGAAGAGAAAAAGTTAGGCTTAGCATTAAGTAGTTTTGCGTATTAACTGAACCAGAGAGAAGGTAATTTTGAGCCTACCCTGAGACCAGGTATAAATCTGTGCTAGCATGCATCACCTGGGGAAAGGGGGAGGAACCCATGTCAGAATATCATGGTTTCCATGAGAGAAGATATTTTTCACTCAGAGAGAAGAAAAGCTGTCTAATAGGACTATCAAATAAAATTGTGAAAAACACATCTATCTCTCTTCCTGGCTCCGTTTTGTACGTGACAGGTTTTAGCTGGGTTTGGGCATTAATTCAAATGAGAGGTCATTGCTGTGAATCCCAAGTGAAGGGAGGCACCTTCCTCCAGAGTAGATGCGTTTGTTCAGCTATTCAAGCATAGCAAGGCTGCCAACTCTTCTTGCCAGTGTTTGCTACACAAGTCAGGCAGGCTAGTCCGAGGGCCAAGCTGTCAGAAAGGTCCCCTGCACTCAAAGGTATTACCTGAGGCATAACAGAGCCTTCGATCAGAAAAGCTGAGAATAAAGTAGCTCCTGCTCCAAAGCTGTTAAAGATACACCAAACATGGGAGCTAAAAACAAAAGTTACAGGAATTAAATGGTAGGCAGATAAAGAAAACATTTCACACTTTAAGACTGCCAAATATTAGAAGTTACAGTTACCACAAAACTTACAGGTAGTGTAGATGCTCTGAACTTTTTGTTGTCCAAATATAAATTGTGGTATAGGGTATATGTTAGATCTTCTGCTCTAAGTTTTTCACTCTGAAATGTATTGTATATGGAGTATGCAGAACACCGTACTACCCAAAAACCTCAAACCATGCACCCTCCCCCCCCAACCCAAACCCAAACCTTGTCTTATCTAAACCATTTAACTTTCAGAAGGAACAGTTCAAACAAGTCACTGCACTTTGACGGTAGTGTAGCCCTTAGGGACCCACAGCACACTGTTTGCATGTGAAATATATTTTCTTTCATGTGACATAACTAGTGATATCCAAAGGCAAAATGGCATGGCTTGCTAACAGTTACTGCTATACACAAAATCTTCTAACTTTGCAGCAACTTACATTTGATAATTGAAGGAGTATTATCTAAATTCTGGAGCATCCTGGTGGCACAGATGCATCTTTGGAGATGTTTCAAATAAACTGTATGTTTGTATATGGGGAAAAGAGATGAGGCAGGAGGAATTCATTTAAACATAACACTCAAGTGAATGTTCTATTGACTTCATTAGTCATTTATAAGTAGCAGGTAGCATGGTACAGAAGATGCCCTTGGATTTTTAGAGCAAACATATTAACAAAGTACTTTCTACTAAACTGCCATTTAATCTGCTGTTGTTTTTTCAAGGTTATTATCTCCACTGAAGTTAATAAAAGAAGTGTCTCTCATAGCTCCAGTTTCAAGCTTTTAGTCAGCACAGGAAGTCTGATTTATCCTCCACTCTTGGACTTGCATTGAGAAACTTCAGAATTACATTTTCCTATAAAAAGCTAAGTATACAGGTATTTTTTTAAATATAAGTTTAGATTCTGGAGTCAAGTCTTGTTATAGGCAGTAATTTCAGCAACAAGTTCATGGCACAGAACGGAAATAGCCATAACCTATTATGGACACAAACTGAGGTGAGAAAATAAGCAGCTTGCCAAATAGTTGCTATACCTACAAGCCTTAAGTTGCAGAATTACAACATTCTAGTCACTGAAAGATGTCCTTTCAGAAAGAAGCTTACAAAAGAAAATCTCAGGTGGTTTAATATTAGTTTATTAAATCAGCAGTTTTTAATCACCACTTCCTAAAAATGATTACAAAGCATATTAAAATATATTACAGTATCTGCATGGAATTTATTGTGTAATCAAAGTGCAACAGTAAAACTTACAACTTTGCTTAGTTGGACAAACTGAAATACACTGCACAGGCGAGACACTCCCTCAAAAATGAAAGAGGGACTCTGAAGTGAAAATAAAATATTTAACAGAAGTATTAGAAAAAGTGAGCATGTGAAGCAGAAAACAAAGTTTATGTTCATCCTCTCAGTGCTAAGTTATACACATCCATATGCTTCAAATTCTCTGCTTGAATTCCAACAGTAGCAACAGCCACCAAATTAAGTGCATGTTGTGAAGGGAAGGGAGCAAGAAGAAAAAAAGAGAGGGTGCATTTCAAGTACTGGAGATGTATTATGTTGTTGAAAGTCAAGGGCCAGACACTGCTGCTTTGAGAGCAGGTCCCATAGAAGCTTCTGGGACTACAAGTCCATGCATCCCTGAACTCCAACAATTGGGACCTCATCCTGACCTTAAAAAAAAAAAAAAAATCTTTCTAAACTCACCATTTTCAGGCACAGTTTTAAACTGCTCTTGCTGTCATGTAGTGTGGTTATGAACTGGAACCCTGCGTTTTCTGTTCAAATGTGTAATAAAAGTCCAATTAATTGCTGTGGGAACAGAATCAGAGCTGGGGAACAAAATCATTGCAGAATAGTTGGGAAAGAGGCAAAAGCAGCAGTCTCTACTCTGGCTTAAGGCAGTGGACAACACCCCAGAGCACTGATTTCACAGAATGAATTCGACAGTTTCGTATGTTCTTGGAGCAAATCCAAAGTCCCAGGCATAAAATCCAAGACCTTGATCTTTCCTGAGCATAGATTAGTAATGACATTGAATGACAATGGCTACATCATACTGCTGTTCTCAATAACTACTTAAAGCACAATTTTATGAGAGAAGGTAATCCTGCTCCTTTCCACCTTCCTCATATTCCTAACACACTGAGCTCACTCCATGATCTTATTTGACTTGCTAACACAGCAAGGCACTACCCAAACTGTTCTGTGTGGCTGGCTTAGCTAACTGAACTGGCTTGCAGACAGATCCCACAGGCCACACAATTAGCACGGTGAACGGAGCAGGACTACAGGTCTGGGAGGAAGTAATGAGGAAAGAGATTCCCTCCTCTGAGCAATAACAAGCTACTAGATCAGTTCAGCTACTTAAGAAACCGTGGCTTAAAGATCACTTGAAACTTAACTGAAAGTAATTCAAGTACATGTGACCTCTGTTCAGATGCCAGTGCCCTGCACTGCACCACATATCTAGAAATACATTTATGCATTTAGCTCCGCATGCTGGTCCTGAAACATTTCTATTGCTTCAGGTAAACAGAGTGAATTTGCCCCTACTCCTATACATACTTTGTGCATTCCTCTTCCACTTCCTCTCCTCAAGTTTTGCAGGAAAAACAAACAAACAAAACAAATATATATTTCAACCACCTCTAGATAAAATGTCTTCATTTAAAAATTGATGCATTTATAGTTTTCTCCTCAACCCCAAGTTAGTACACTGTCATGGAGTTTGGAAAACAAATGAAAGAGAAGCACAATTTTCTCCATTTTGCTACCAATAAAATAGAAAAATAAAATAGACAAGTCACTGAGAAACTACCCTGCTCCTCTCTCTTCACTGCAGAAGGATGTTTCTGCCGGCATGGGATCACACAGCTCCAGTGTGTTTAGAGCATCACCCCTGGAAGCTACACAGGGTGGCAATTCAGAACACAAGTCCACCCAGGAATCCTGTGCAGCTGAAGGGCAAGGAAAGGCAGACACAGCTGGAAGATCAGCAGCTTCCCAGAGCCTCTCAATTTTGCCTGCACTACAGTAGTCACAACACACAAGCTTGCTCTTCCTCCCAGCAGCTTTCCTTGCAACGCTAGTCAAGTGGGTCATTAGCGTAAGAGTTCGTCACTGACTGCAGACACTATACACACGAGCAAGCATACGTTAATACTTGTGCAAGTTTTTTTTTTTTTTTTTAAAAACCCCAATATCTATAGTTTTGTTTAAAAATACATTTTGCATACATTACACAAAGAATCGGTTACTCTGCATACATACAGTCATACAGGTAGACTTATAGTCAAGTTTCATAACTCTATTAATGTGCACAGGGGTGCACTATGGCTGATTTGGTTCCTAATTTAGATTTAACAGAAATAAAGTTAGTTTACTTGGGTGACAGGAGAAAAATCTAATAAGAATACTGAAAAACAGGCAAGTCCTCAAGAGTGATCAATTATGTCAGGGTATTCTTCATACAGAGTCCTGAAAATCTGGCAGGGTCAAGGAGTTCTTCTATCATTATTTAGAAAAGCTTCCTTGTTCTCACATGGCAGACCCCTGGCAAAATTCATAATTTCACAGCAGAATAGACAAGATGCAGAAAGATAGGGGGTCTGGAAAGATCTGAAGTATGAAACCAGACTGACAACCTACAAATACATAATTTGAAGAAAAAGCAGAAGCTTTTCTTAGATCACCTACAGATCTGAACACATAAGAGTGTAAATCTTAAGTTAGAGACAATACTCAAAATTTTTCCCTCCTCACCTCCACTGCAAGGATGATAAAACACTTTTTGATTTACTCTGTCCCAGAAGGCACTACTGCTACCACTTACTGGGACTCAGAAAAAGTGCTCAAAGTTACAGTACCTTTGATATGTAGGGTATTTTATAATACAAGTGGAGTACAAGTCAATTCTTGCTCATATGAACAGATGTAAACTGACTGCCAAGTCTGATTTCAGAAAGGAACTGGCCCTCCCCAAAAGACTTTGAAGCTCACAGGGCCAAAAATCTACCTTCTTCTGGTATACTGTTCAAAATCAGTTGTGAGCAGCTGATATGCTCAACATTTTGACTGTGTGGTTAGAAAAGGAATGTTTAGTAAACATCCATTCCTTTCTTGGATACTTCTCAATAAAGGAGTAATATTTAGAAGGACCAGTCTACCACCTATTAATCTCAATGTGAAGATTCCTATTAGTGGCTCCATCCTTCTGATCTGCCACCATAGGAATGGAATATCTCTTCTGTATTTGTCAGCTACATGCAGGCAACAGAAAGAGCTAAAGTTTTCTAATATATATATATATAGTGTGTGTGTGTGTATATATATATATATTTTTTTTTTTGTAACATATATAGAGAGATATCTGTATAATAAGGTGTAAATAGAAATTAACTCACGAAAGTTTCCCAAGACAATTCAATGTCAAGAGGCTGACTTTGCACAGTGCACCTTTCTGGAACAAAAAGTGAGGCTTTATTTCAATGGAAACATATGACTTTTTTAGCTAACAAAAACATTCTGCCATCATTTGAACAATTCAGGAATTCAAGGTCTGCAGAGCAGCTAAACTGAAACCTCAAAGGAAACTCCAAATTCAAGGAGGAAAGGAGATTCAGTTCTTTTAACTGAAAATACTTAATATATAGTGCTGTATAAAATAAAAAAAAGCAGCTCTTCGGATTATAACAAGACACAGTGATGACAGACTGAAAGAATTATTTTAATATTTTGCACTTTTTACCCTAGCTGCTGAAATCTAAAAGCAACTCCGCCCATGCATTCTGAGCACTTCTTAAAGAGATCCTTCCCCGACTCTCTTCTTTCTCTACCCCCAAACTAAAAAAAAAAAACACACACCACCACACCACCACCCTAAAATTTAAATTTCTTTGTATGTCTGCCTTTTCTTAAACTATACAAATGCTGACATTCACTCAGGTGCCTAGAGTATGCTTTTAGCATAAAAATGCTCCTTGCATAGGCAGGTGAATTTATGTTTAGAGTTTCCTTGCACTTACTATAAACAGTTTGGAGAGACTTGTGGTTGCCAAGCATTTAGGTTTGGCGAAGGTCGGTGATTTTATACACAGTCTTTTCTGCTTTATGGCTGTAAAGGCAGCAAGACATGGAAGCAAGACAATGAAAATACTTTCACCTTACATCACGCGTGGTCATAAATCTATACAAGGCACTTGTGATAAGCATGTCTCCGTGAAGGTCAGTAGGAACTATTACACGAATGTTTTCCTGCTACTATGCCTCTAATGTCAGTAACTTGTGTGGAATGTGCTATGAGATTTAAGGATCTAAGCCTAATTTCCAACTTTGGTGGTTTTAACACATTTGGTATCCCAAATCTTCATTCTTCTCCCTGTATTTTTCACTCTGCTGTCTGCAGAGGTTTCCTGTGAGATGGTGGCACCAGATGGGGAGGTAGCGTGCCAGGCAGTTCATATCCAGCCAGTTTAATCTTGATGAGATGTTTTGCCAATGCAAACTCCTCATCATCCAACATCCCATCACCATCACAGTCAGCAAGTTTCCAGATCTTCCCCAAGACACTGTTAGGTAGTTTGGAAGTCACCATCTCCTTCTTTGCATTGATCCCAGATATTTTGCCATTGATTGGTGACAGAGTATAGAAAATCTCATCATAAGCAGGTTTATCTTTGGCAACAACCCATTCCTCTTCATCAGCTCCTTCCTTGGCACCTTCTCCATATCCATGGCCAAAGGGTCCCGCCATTGTGCCATCAAATGCCCCACCATGCACCATCTGTGTGGGCATATTGCTCTCTTCCTGGCTGATTAGGCTCATCAGGGAGGCAATTTTATTGGCCAGCATGTTATCCACAGCTTCAATTAACTTTGGTTTCAAAGAGTGAAATTTAGTAAAGTCACAAGTCTCCAGCTGCTCCTGTCAATGACAAATATATAAATAAACAAAAAACCCCTAAAGGTTTCAATGATAGTTCAGTTAGAAAGACTTGATTTACTGAAAAGATTGTTAAGGTATGGCCTTCAAATGACAACAATCTGTAAAGGTCTCTTTCGAAGCAATTCCCACAACTAAAACTCTTCCTGAAGGAGAAGTAAAGTAAGCATATAAATATCTATCATATACCTAATATATTGATCAAATACATTGAGACAATCTTGCAACAATGTACGAGCTCCTCTATTAAATTACATTTACAGTATAATTTTCAAAATGGCAGTGCATGATAACATGGCAGTTGATGAATGTTACCTAACAATTTTCCATTTGGCAATTTTCTTCCAATTATCGAAAGTAGTACGCAAGTAGGGCCTCAGTCCTGCTAACACTATGCAAGAATTTAAGGTGAAAAAAAATCTGTGTCGGAAGGACTGATCCGATTTTATAAATTTAACTTCTTGTTTGTGGTCAAGTTATGAAGAAAAGGCATTTACCAATAAAAATGAAATAAGAAAAACCTTACTGTGCTGGGATTATGGCTGCAGTATTTTTATGAATGTGCTGCTAGAATCCATGTGGTGATACAGTCCTGGCTGAGTTTTCATCTTGGACATGAACTCCTACTAACTTCAATGAGATTTTTATTAGGCAAGATGTGCCATTTCAACAAAAGCCTAAATACGTTTTATGTCAGGAGATGAAAAATTGAAAAGTGCTTCAGGCAATTATTAATTTTATCTAATCAGTTGTCACTTCTGCAAAACCATCATGTGACAATGGCACTGACCAAGCTTTGCAAGTATGGGGGCAACAATCCTTGCCAAGAGTTTTCATCCTGTTGAGATGATTACAGCAAGCATATCAGTCTTCCCTCCAGAAGAGATTCCCTCTTGATACAAAAAGCAACCTATAAGCTCTTAAAGCTTATAAGATAATGTAACTTATATAGCTCTTATGATTGTCCTATAACATATATCTCTTATTAAAATACTACCACTGATCCTGTTTTTCAGTGCACAGACATTCCTGTCTATACAACTAAATCCATCTAAAAAGCTGCAAACCTTTATTTGGACTAAGTTTGTGTCTGTAGGCTGTCTCTCAGCTCCTGAAACATACTATTGTACAAGGTGCTCATTTGAAAGTCTTCAGTCACTAGAGATGGCTCGCCTTAATCAGAAAGAAACAGATTAAACAGTAGAGCTTCCCTAGCTGTGGCAATAGCCGATTTTAATTAACATTCCACTTTTGGCCTGCTGAGTATAACTGGAAAATTATGGCCCCTCAGTGCTAATGACAGAAGTGATACTGACTGCAACAAAAACCAAGATTCTGAGAGTCTAGATTTCTACATAAAAATGCTAGCTGGGAAGAGACAGTTACAGTGGAAACTGTAAAAAGAAAAAAAAAAAATCTGTCAAAATGGTGTTAAACTGCTTTGACAATCACATTTCACTTAGGGAGCTGTTCTGCTACTCATCAGAACTACAACGACGTCAACCCAAGAAACCTGAAGTACAGGCAGATTGCTTGGTTAATGCACACAGAAGTGACAGGCACTCAGCTCCCCACTTCAGCAAAGCCCTTTGGATTTCTCAGGGAAAAAAGCCAACGAACAACCTCTAGCTCTATTTGGCTAAAGTTTGTGCACAATCTCCTGAATTACTGCAACTGATCAAGTATAAGCTTATGACATGCAATAAGTTTTAGAAAGCAAAGGTCAAACCTGTTATTTCTCACAATTTCCTTCCTCATCACAGAGGTGATTGATCTCTCATCTACATATTTGCTGCCATCTGCTGCTAAGGCTTAGAGATACACAACACTACTAGTCTGATAAAGTTCCATTCAAAAGTTTATTTCAATATCCACACTGACAAACGATCACCTCTCCTTCTCTCATTTCTTAACACCCACAGAAGTGGTAAGGGAAGAAAGGAGAAGTCAGCTTTTTCCACACAGCCCCCTTTTTAAAACCTAGCTTCATGAAATCCTTCCTCAATCCTGCAGCTGTGAAAACCTAACTGAAAGATCTTGTGCTTCATCTATAACTTACTGACTCATGAATTAATTTAGGAATCAATTTTTGCATAAGAGAAGCTTGTGCATTCTTGTGGGTAGATTAATGAAAAAAGTCAGTCATTGCTCTTTTTGATCATCAGCATGAATACACCTCATACAAATTGTTAGAATGATACACAAGTGTCAATCTGAAAGACATTCTCCACTACACCTGTGGATAGACCACATTCAGACCAGACAACCAGCTCCTGATCTCATGTTCCTTGACTTGGATACTGAATTACTTTCTAATTCAAAGACCATCTAAGCAGCCTGTGTTGATTCCAGATGCCTGTGACAAAGGTTGACTACTATGAGATTACACAAACCAAAGGACTGGAAAGTCTTCCTTTCAGTCCACCCTCATTGCCAAATTGAGGTTTGGGGATAACTGAAACACTGCTAACAGCATAGCTGTCCTTCCCCAGAATACCTGTTATTTGAGGTGAGCTGATTAGAAACACAGAGAGAGCACAGAAATAATAGGTAAAAAAGTGACACAGAAATTTGGTAGTAAAAGCACATAACATTCAAAAAAGAAACAAGAAGAAACAAGAAATATTTACAAGTTTGCAAGAAGATAAACTGAAAACTTCTATTTTTATTCTTCACAGAATGCAGGCTCAAAAGGATAGGAAAAAAGCTGAAAGGTAACATTTTCAAAAGTGATAGCTTCTAAGTTGCACTCTTTAGGTAACACCTTTCCTCTATGACTCTGACTCACAGTATCAATAACAGCAGGAACAGAGTAGTGTAAATATGAATAACAACTGTCTAAGTATATTCTCACCTACCTAAGAATCTGATAACATCTTAGAAGAGAAATACCCACATTTAGGACAAGAACCAAGTACCACCTTAACCCATAAGCTTCCACTTCCATTTTATTTGCAAAGTCTTCTGAAAACATCTAGTACTATCTGCCATGGGGGGACAAAATATTGACTACAGAGGCAGAAGATCTGATTCCTTATGACAGTTCCCACAGTCTTGTAACACTGGATGTACACTCTAAGGAAATTATCAATTGCTGTCATTTTGCAGTACTTCTAAGTCATGCTAACCTCCTAACAGATAAATTATTGTTATTTCTGCTACTCTTTTGCTGTTTGCCTGAAGACTCTAGAACTACAACAATAAGAGGCCTTGTCCTATCTTTTGTAATCCTCTTGGAAAGTTAATATCATTTCAGTGGAACTGTACTCTATTGTTTTACCTGCATTTTCTTGACCTCAGGGAAATCCCCTGCCGAGATCTGGTATTCTCTTTGCAGTTGGTTATAGATCTCGGGTAATCTGCTGATCAGCTCCTTCTTCTTGTTCTCTTTTCCAAATACAGATGGCATTTCTTTTTTCAGATAGCTGATGATATAAGCATGGACCTAAGAAGAAGCAAGGCTGAAATCAATACTAATGCTTATCTAAACTTAACAGCATTCATGTTCTTCATCCAGGCCATAAAAGGAAACAGAAAGAATGTGTTCCCTAAGTCAGCCTAAGGACAACATATAATCAACTATTGTTTGTGGAACAAACAAGGTAGATCAGTCTAAAAAGCTACACTGAAAGGGCCAGGGAGACATTTACAGTTACCATATAGTTTAGACTTCATGTTTACAGGAACAGGGGTTAGCAGTGCAAATACAGATCATATACATTCAATATTACTTCCTCATATCGAAAAAGAGTGCATGTGTTTCAATAGCAAATAAGTTTAATTTCTGCAGAGAAGAAAAAGACTTAAGGTTTCTGCATAAAGCCCTAAAAAAACACCACACACCCTAATGGGGGAGCGATATTTCTCTATATCGACAGACAATTAATTCAAAAAGTATTTCAAACAGACCTTATAAATAATCTGAAGTTTTATGGAACTTATGTTTAAAATAATACTTCCAGCAAAGAGAGGAAAGCATGTTTATAGCTACCAAGCACTAACATGCACATGCTCAGTGATCTAA